>NC_072494.1:32157552-32464062 GCF_027574615.1 Eptesicus fuscus | reverse complement strand
TAGATTATTTAGCTCTTTTATGGTTCATTTTAAACATTTTATCAAGGCTTATTTCATCAGACAAAAGTCATAGCCACACTTTTTTTTTCTTTTGAGAAATTCTATTTTGGGCTTCCTGTAAGGCTGCTGTGAGATAACACCTTTAAGATTCTTAGAAGCTTTAATTTTTAACTGACACTCTCTGTGGAGCATGACTTTAAGATCATGGGGCAACATATTTTGGGGAGTTTGAGATGCCACTTTAAATATTTTTGAGGTCTTAACATAGAGTTTTTTAGCTACAACACTGGTTTTCTCTTTAGATGCAGCACTAGATTTGATCATTGCCTGGAAACCATTTTCTTAATCCTGAGGATATTTTTTGTGGATTTTGAGAGAGAGAGAGAGAGAGAGAGAGAGAGAGAGAGAGAGAGAGAGAGAGAGAACTCACACCAGGCAGGAGCTCTGTTGCCTGTTCTAAGATAACTTTAACTTTAAAAGTCATGCTATAATATTTCTACAACATTCCTTATGTTGACACCTCACAAACCTCCCCAGGGTAAAGGGAAGGGACATAGACTTTACCTCTTGATGGAGAATGCCGATGGCAAAGTTCTGGAAGAGCAAAGTTCTGGATGAAAATACTATTGTGGCCATTTGTTATAATCACATAATGCCACAGGAATCAATTGGTCTTCCTTATGGAATGGTTATGTTAAGGTTATCCTTAAAAATGGTAGAGTTGCATATGAATTGACAAGCAGGATCAAAGATATAGTTATCAAATACATTTAACATATATGTGCATATATATTTAAAAATATATTTCCACCTTTTAGTGCTCAGGTTACATATTAGTAGCTGGGCTGGGCTGAGTCCCTTTATCTTGAATTTCTTTTTTACTTATCCATAATATGCCTCTGATTTCCATCTCTGTGTCATTTCTATGGCTCTTTCAGAAGCAAGAAAGTGGACAGAGACAAATCACTGAAACAGTCAGAGACAGTAAAGGTTTGGGGTGTTAAATGAGATTGCTCGGTGCATTAGGACTTCCTTACCACAGATTATAGGCCTTTGAACAAATTCCTTCGCTTGCACAGGAGGCAAAAAAATAAGCCATGACTATATGAATAAACAACAAGTCTCCAGGCCTCCAGTTTGACTTACTGCAAACCTTCAGGATTCATTGGCATGCATCTGTTACACTCTCTGCCCATGACCAGCTTTTCAGGAACGAAGTACCAGTAGGCAGGACTGCAGCGCACAGTAACTGGTGAGCATGAATCACAGCCACACTGGGCTGCCTCCAGTAGAACACATGTCTAACGACCACACAGAGAGGAGAGCATAGAAATCAATCTGGTTAATGTTATTCTGGCCTCTGTCAAGGGATCAAGGGATGGGCTTATGCTTTGAAATGTAATACGAACTTGGAAATCTGGATGGTGGACAGAATAAAATAGAGAGAGACATGATTATTTCCCTCCTCTGAGCTCCTTAAAAGAGCCTACTTCCCATTCAGTAGAGCAGGTCAATAAGGCTGTATTTTCCTTTCATAACAATGTCATCAGTGTCATTGCTAGTGTCACCCTTGCGGAGTGACGGGCACCTCTCACTGTGGCATTGTGATTCTTGAGCGCAGAGGTTGGCCCCAGCCCGAATGAAGAAGCCGTGAGCATGGAAGCAGCCACTCCCAGGAAGACTAAGCAAACCTCCGCATGTCAGGCACGGAGGTAGTGGCCAAGGACCCAGATTCCATAAGTGCCTCTTCCTCCTTGGACAAGCAGAACGATGTTGGGTGGGAGGTGGGAACATGAAATCAGGAGATTTGGTTTCTATTCGTGTCTCCACCAGTAACACAAAGGCCTCGTTTGTACATGTGTCATAAGAGGAGGCTGGTTTTCATGCTCTCTGAATTAATCCCAGCTCTGATGTTTCCTTCTCCCACGTGATGGGTTTCTCCCACAGGGTCCCAACTTTGCTCATGGGGAGTGCATGCTAGCTTTCACCCAGGCTCCCAAGCTAAAGCGAGACTGCCCGAGGTATTGCATTACATGCTAAATACAGTTCCTATCTCTAGGGTTCTGATCTTACCACCAGAAATAGACTTCTTATAAAATAATCCTGCTAATTGCAAGCCAATGTCAAAATCAACTGAGGGTAATCCGCAGGCACCCCTGAACAGACAGAAGAAGGCTTGGTTTCCCACAGCAAAATGGCCAATGCAGAGGCTGCTCGGTAAAGAAGTTGCTGGCTGACGGTTTGGGAGCAGGAGGACTATGCCTGCCTTGGAAGAGACAGGAATATTCTGGAAAAGCCGTCCATTTGATGGGATGTGTAGAGATCCCACTTCCACTCCAGTGCTTGCACATTGCTCTAAATTCCTTCCCATCCCAGTGAGAAACCGTGTGAGGTTACAGAGGAAATAGTTGGCCAGTTCTGCTTCCTGTTCCCAGTTGCTCCTAGCCAGCTGTGGTCTTGGACGGGTCAGCCACCTCTCTGTGTCTCGTGGCTTCACATGTAAAATGGGACTGCCTTTCTCACCCAGGAAAATAGTCATTTACATTTTACAATGAAATCTTACATGTAAAATTATTTGAAAAATGGAATAGTAAAATACACTTTTAAGGAGCTGTAATTAGTTGGTTATTTGACTTTTCTGGAAACTCCTGGACACGTTTGGATCAGCTCTGGGTGTTTCTCGGGGACAGATGGAGAGATTTCTGACTTCCAAAGCGACTCAAGCACTTCAAGACAAACTGTCTGAAGCTGGTATCTCAGAGGGAATGGCAAAGGTGGGGACAGCCTACGGAGTCGAGCTTTTTAAACAAGAAATAATGAGCTATTCACTTACTATTCTGTGGACTTAAAAAAAAATTTTTTTTTGGAAATGTTAGTTCAGCCACTGCTACTAAAAAATACTCACTGCTCAACTTGCCTGCTGCAAAGTAAGCCACCAAATAATTCAGAGCCGCTGCAGATGCTGAAGTCAAGAATGTTTTAAACGTTATCAGCTTTCTTTGCATCTAATCATATTTTAAAATAAAAATGATGCTTCTAGCCCAGCTCCAGAGCTGTTCTTTGTACTCCGAGCCTTTCTTTCTTCAAAGGCTTGGACACCCAACCTGGAGTGACTTAACTGTTGTCTATGGCTGGTTCTGGACATTCCTCCTTTTCGTCTGGTCCCTAGAACCTAGCAGGTGAAAGTGATGGGCTTGGCTGGTCTGGATTTGCCTCCTCCTCTGCACTGAGCCTGGGAACAGCTCAATTATCACACCCAGGAATTGGTTCAATGAGCATACAAAAAGGGCCTACTTACCAAGAACTCACTGCCATTCCATCCCTGCGTGCAGTGAGCATCGTGGCTTCTGCTGTAAGAAGTGATACGGTCTTTTTAAGAGTAGGAAGGATTAGCTGAAGGTCCTGGATGAATTGCTCCAAAGTCCCCTGCGGGAAGTTATGAACCTGTGTCTTTGGTAGGCTGACTCCGTTTCCTGTTTTTGATCGCCTTTGAAAAGTGAGCTCTCCATTTTCCTTTCCCTCTTTAGCCCATTTTCCTCTCATGTCCTAGCAGTTTAACTCATTCACCTTCTCTTCTTTGCTTTTCCAGTATATTCAAATTTCATCTCTGGTTTGATTATCTGTGAATTTCTTTCTCGCACCTCTGACCAGGGGCTATGCCCCAGCCTTTCCTCAGTTTATCACATTGCCCATGGAATGGGGGCCTTCCTTGTTCAGTTAGTTCTTTGACACCAGCTCCCTCCTGGCAGCCAAGTCCATGGTGACTGGACAGCAGGACGCTAAACTCATAACTTTCTGCTGGTGAGAATTTCTTTTGAAAAAGTAATCCAGCATTAAATGTTGATACATTAAAATTACTGAAACCCTTGGCCTAGAAATTTCACAGATAAGAATCTATCCTAAAATACTATTTCTCAATAGGTAATTATTTTACTGGTAAAAAATTATGGGTAAAAATATCTCAATATGGTTAAATAAACTTTTAGAAATATAATGTGGACTTCAATAAGTTACTCCATAAATGTTTGCTTAATGAAGGAATAAACTTAAACATTGTGAAGCCTCAGATTTATTTCCTTTTTAAATATTAATTTTTAATTTATTTCTTGAGAGAGAGAAAGAGAGAAACATCAATTTGCTTTTCCACTTACTTATGCATTCATTGGTTGCTTCTTATATGTGCTCTGACAGGGGATGGAACCTGCAAACTTGGTGTACCATATCAGGACAGTGCTCTACACTACTGAGCTCCCAGCAAGGGCTATCCTCTTATTTCTTATTGAAATATCATTGAAAAGGCTGAGAACAGACCGCCAGAAACCAATTAAATCCTTCAATAATGCCATTTAAACTAATGTGAATTTCTTGGAGGAAATATTCCTGACTCTAGTGTGCTGGGCAAGACAGAAAAAACTATTCAGACATGTGAAATAAAGCAACCATCAAAAAGAAATGAGAATAGGTTGCTAGCCTCTCATGCGTTTACCTCTACATTTAAGATACAGAGTCCAAGCTACAACCAAATAGCCTGAGAGTCTCTCCTGCTGTAAGGGAACTGACTTTTGCGATGCATAAAGATACTGCTTCCCTCAAAGTCCCTTCTCTCATCAGTACTTATATTGTTTCTGAAAGTGTTTGGAAGTCTCCAACTTCCAGCAATGCAAAATGCTGGAGATGAAAGAGGATTTTATGAGTTGTGGCAGCAAAAATATATTCTCATATATGTAAGAGCTCAAAAAATATTGCACTCATGTATCCTTCCTGAAAAAGTTATTCGAAGGCATAACCCAGCTGACAAATACATGAATCAAAGGCGCCCAACAAAGAAGTTAGAAGATAAAAGGATTTCAAGTAAAATGAAGTTAGTGGAAATATTTATTTAATTACTGTAACAGAAATAAGTGCTAAAGTAAAACCTCCAAGGAAAGGGTCATCTATAACAAAAACAATAGCTATTTTTATAACTTTATATTATGTTAGATTATATAATGGTGAGTTGAAGGAAGTAAAATTATACTGATTTTCTTATTTTACATGAAGATGAGTTCGTTTTTGTCAAACTACTAGAATTAAAAGGATAAAGTGAATAATTTGGCAATTCATGAATCTGAGAATAGACACAGGTTTTTAGTAATATAACAAATAAAAAATTAAATGGGACTTTAATGACTACAAACCACACTACTTTCCAAGTGTCCATGCACCATTTGCCAAAGTTGACCATATGCTACTTTTAAGAGAATGCTGATAAATTCCAAAGTGCTATTATCAAAAGTTCTTCTAGCATTTATTTTCTCTTTTCAGCCCCTATAACATAACTACTGGCGATATTATAAAACTCAGTGAGCATATGTCACCTCATTTTTATACCCATTGTGGTTCCCAACATCAGTAGTTTTAGAATTTTTTTAGTAGGGACACAACTTTGTTAAAAAGAATACATTAGGATACTGAGTTTCCACTTAGGAGGTAAAAAGCTGGAAAGAATGTTGCTCCCAACTTAACAGCAAGAAAAAGATGACTAATCTATAAAAATCACAACTTTTCTTGAATACATCTGAGAGTTGAGGTTGCAATGCAACCAACTAATCAGAAATATAGAAAAAAACACGTATCTCTTAGCAGATGCTGGAGGCAAGCACTGGCTTACTTGGAACTAAGCATGGAGGGGAGTTGGTGCTACCATGCAAGCAAAGAAATTTCAGCTAAAAAAATTAACAGTTTGCTAAGAAGAGTTTCTAGTATGGAGCCATAGACACAGAGCGATTTGCAAACATTTGAAGGCTCTTCTTCATTGATGTCACTGGGGATTCATTAGAAAGTTTAGGGACAGGGTATCAGACCCAAAAAGACCTGTAAGAAGTGAGTAGCCATTGCTGCAGAAAAGGCACGGAGCCCTTGTCCACATCTTTCTCCCCACAGCCTTAAGCCCCTAGGAGAGGATGGCAAACCCCATCATCTCCAGAGCACAGGCAAATACCAATTGAGTCTAGAGGAAGGAACTAGATAAAGCCCTTTGCATCTGTGGGAAAGGCAGAAAACCACTCTAGGCTCAAATATTAGAGATCTTATAACACCCAAGTAGGGAAAGATCACTTAGGAAGCTCTCGATGGGGCCCAGGAGCTCTGGGTTTTCCCCAGATGAAAGCTGAACTAAAACCACAGAGAAAGTCCCTTTGGCTCCCACGACCAGGATGGTAAGCAGTAACAAGTAACCGCTGTTCACAGCGTGGAGGGGCAAGATCATGAAGAGAGAACCTTTCTGAGGTACAGATTCACAGGGAAAACCTAGAGTTAAAAGTGATTAAAAACAAAACAAAAAAACCTACTCACACACAGGAAAAAATCTACCAGAAACCAAGACTCCATTTCTAAGTATAGACCTCATCTAAGCATAAGGTTAGATGAATTTGAAGCCAGTATTTATTCACAATAAAACTCAAGCCTTGACTAACTCAACACTTGACAACCTTGACTCAACTCCCCACACTCAAAGTCTAGCAAGGAGTATGCTCATTTCCAAGCATAATTACTATTTACATGAATCTCAACAGTCTTATATCAATGTCTAACTTTTAGCCCAAAATTATTTAAAAAAACACACACAAAAAGACCACTCAAAAAATACACAATGCTGTCAATAACCACAGCAATCAATAGAACCATTTACAGATATGACCAAAATGATAAAACTATCAAAGGGATTTAAAATAATTCTTAATGTTAAAGGATCAAGTGGAAAAGGGGGACACCATGTATAATCAAATGTGAGAATTTCAGCTGACATATGAGAACTATAAGAAAGAATCAAACAGAATGCTGAAAAGAAGAACAATAAAAATCATGGAAGAGATAAAGAATGACTTGTACAAGCTTACTAGGACAAGTGATTCTGGAGTTGTGATGATTTCACTTATGATTTTTCAATTTTATGACAATGCAGAAGCAATACACATTCAGTAGAAACTGGCTAGGCTCAGCTATGATGTGCAGTAGGTTAGGTGTATTAAATGCATTTTTGACTAACAATATTTTCAACTCATGATGGGTCTATTGGGACATAATGTAAGTTGAGGAGCATATGTAAGTATGGCACAGCTGGGAAAAAACCATCAGCTTGAAGGTTACTAAATCAAAATAGCCCACACTGAAACATAACAATAAAAGTGTGGAGAGAAGGAGAGAGAGACCCCCAAGAATCCTATATAATAAAAGGCTAATATGCAAATTGTCTCCTCCACCGGGAGTTCAACCAGGAGTTCGACCAGGGGGTAGGGCCAGCCGGCCAACTGCCCACAGCCCCTCCCCCTGGCCAGCCCCATCTCAATAGGTCCCCCCACAACCCCGATTGGGGCAAGCCGGCCGGATCCCACCCATGCACGAATTCGTGCACAGGGCCTCTAGTTGTAAAATAACATCCAATGTCTGACATACATGTAATTGGGCTCCCAGAGGAAAAGAAAGAAACAATAGGAGATAGAAGAAATATCTCAAAAGATAATAACAGAATATTCAAAAAATAATGACAGATATCAAATCAAAGATCTTTTAAAACAGCCAGAGAGGGGAAAACAATGTATTAGATACAGAGGGATAAAGATAAGAATTAGAGCAGACTTATCAGAAATTATACAATTTAAGCGACATCTGTAAAATGCTGTGTGTAGGAGCGGGACTGTCAGCATGGAGTCTATAGCTAGTGAAAATATCTTATAAAACTGAAAGAGAAATAAGAGTTACTCAGGGAAACAAAAATTGAGAAATAAATTACCAGTTGACCTGTACTACAAGAAATGTTAAGTGAACTCCTTCAGGCAAAAGGAATGTAATATCAGACAGAAACTTCAATCTATACGAAAAAATAAAGAATGCTATACGTTCTAAAAATGAGGAATTATTCACTGAAGGAAGTGAAATTTATTACATGTAAATTATATCTCAATTGAAATAAAATACATTATTACTGCTATTGTTAACTCTGGTCACTTGGTTAAGGTGGTGACTGCCAGGTTTCTCTATTCTTACTGGCTTTCCATTTGTACTTAGTAAGCATCATGTGGAGAAATACATTAAAACCATGTAAATTTTCTATATCATCATACTTTTGCCTCTGAATTTGAGCATCTATTGATGATTCTTGCTGTAAACAATTTTTACTATGGCAACTGCCAAATTTTAATTTTTAAATTATATTATTCCTCTTACATTTATTAGTTAGTATTTACTGGGGGGAAGAGTTTTGCTTTCTCCATCCCTCCTCCCTCTCTTCTTTCTTTCCTTCCTTCTCTTTCTTTCTTCTTTTACTCATTTGGTTTTTTTGTTTTGTTTTATTTTTTTGTGTGTGAACCCATAGATTCACACCTCATTTTATGAGATATAATCCATTACCATCGCTTTTTAATTTTGTTGCTAAGTTTCCCAGATTTGGCCACTGAGAACTCCTTTAGGCAGGCTGTGCTCTTTTGGGCCATTTAGAGTCTTTTGTGGTTCCATGAAAATTTTAGGATTATTTTCCTATTTCTGTGAGGAATTCCTTTGGTATTTTGATGAGAATTGTGCTGAATCTATAGACTGATTTGTATATACGGCCATTTTCACAATGTTAATTCTTCCGATCCATAACCACATTATGTCTTTCCATTTGTTTATATCTTCTTCAATTTCTTTCAGCAAAAAGTTTTCAATGTGCAACTCTTTCACTTCTTTGGTTAAAGTTATTCCTAAGGATTTTATTATTTTGATGTTGTTGTAAATAGGATAGTTTTCTTTACTTGTTTTCCAGATGTTTCACCCTTAGTGTATATAAATACAATTGATTTTATATGTTGATTTTGTATCTTGCAATTTTACTGATGCACTATTTTCTTAGCTCTTAAAAATATAATTATTTCAAATTTAAGTTTAAAAAAATAAAAATATGTCACTGATAACTTCCAATAGTGTCTCTGCTATTCTTCTCTTTACACTAAAGTGGTGATATGCCTTCCCCTTCTCACTCTAAACAGTGTGCTCTTTCACACTGGGTAATCTTGAGTCTCTATCTCCTTCCCTTCCATCCTCCCATGGGCCACTGGGAAAACAGAAGTCAGTGATATTAAATGGCCTTTCAAACTCATCCCCATGCTGACTCCAATAGACCAAAGACCACTATGTATAACATCCTGACAAGTCTCTACACTTTCAGCTGCTCACCTATCTTTTTCTAAAACACTGATTCTCGGCTTTACTGAGAATTATTTGAAGGGCTTTTAAGAAATATGAGTGCTCAATCTCCCACCCTGAAATTAAAAATTAATTGTTCAGGACAGATCCTAAACATTGATACTGTTTGAAAGCTGTACAGGGGGTTCTAACGTGCATTGAATATAACTATTGTAAGGCATCATTACCATGGTACATCACCCAAATCTCCATCTACCATTACCCAAAAACATACTGCTCTGTATATTCACAATGTGGCCAACCTCTTACCTCTCCAACACCCTCCCAACATTCAAGGTGCCTTGTGAAAGGTACGGCCTTTATTAATTGTCTTTTCTATATCCTTCACCTCTTCTTTGGTTTCTTCATCTTGCCAAACTGAAAAATGTCCACTCTCTCTCAAAGGCCATCTGTCCTCACGCTCCACGTATTGAGAAGGGGTAGGTGTGCTCTTTGCTCTCCAATATGTCAAAAATAATTCTTTCTTCTTCCTTTGCATTCCAGGCCATCAGACTTCACCACTTGCCCTCTTCCTTTGTATTGTCATTTTTTATTCCTTGAGGTTTTCAGTAAGTGACTCACTGTTTTTTCTCTTCACTTTGCCCTCTAGCATCATCATTGGTGATGTCAGTATCTATCTGCTGGCCTATCAGTCCTCTGTCATTTTCATTCTCACCTTATTACCCTCCCCCAACACACACACTAGTCATTCACTTCCATTTTTATGCTTGAAGCTAAGTTCCAGTACCCAGTGGACTTAGATAACCTTGTGTAGACATGGAGAACCAACTTTCTTTATCAATGTTTCCTGCTTGCAACAGCTTTCCATTAGTGTCCTATCAAATCGCAGCCCTGTTCTACCCCAAGGTCACATTTAAGAAAGATTGAGGGGGAGTAGGCCTGACTGCTTGCTGTCTGGCGAGAAGGGAGCACAGGCCTTACAAGGAAAAAGTTTCTACCCTCATGGCCCTTGTACCTTCCAAGCACTATGTCGGAGTAAATGCATATAACTTTTGTTCCTTTCTTTACAGAAACAGATCTGGTGTTCTCTGAAGCTCATCTCTCTATATTTCTGTACTTAAAGTGTTGATTCAAATGCTTTATGCTCTTTCGGTTTCCCCAATATTAATGTTACACTGGTATTTGCTATCATTTTTGCCTACCCCTTATTAGGAAACATTAGCTAAATACAGCTATTTATTCTAAAGAGAAATAAACTCAGATACCCTGTGTAGTTATTACTCCGTTTTCCCCCCATTGAGACTAGGATTAACAGTAAGGCCGTCTTTAACTTTTTAAGATTGAAGACTTGTAGGAAGAATGTACAACCAAAATTGTGAGATTTTGTAATATATTCACACACAAGTATATGGCAGCTAAAGAAGTATTTAAAATCAGAATTAAGCCAGGAGTCAAATATTTGAGTTCCAGCCTTAACTTTGCCATTTAATAACTGTGTGATCTTGAGTAAACTATTATACTCATCTAAGCCTTAGTTTCCTATCTATACAACAGGAAAAATAATAGCTCTGACTGCTTTCTTATAAAATACGAATTCGTGCACAGGTGGGGTCCCTCAGCCTGGCTGGTGATCGGGGCTGATTGGGGGAGCCGGCCAGTGGGAGTGTGTGGGGGTGTGTGGGAGGGACCACAGGAGGTTGGCTGTCTGGCGGGGGTGGGGGTGGGGGAGGGACTGTGGGAGGTTGGCCAGCTGGCTTGGGGGAGGGACCACAGGAGGTTGGCCAGCTGGCCCCCCTGATCAGGGCTGATTAGGGGGGCTGGCCAGCCAGGGGGAGGGATCGCAGGAGGTTGGCCAGGCATGGGAGGTTGGCTGTAGGAGCGTACTGACCACCAGGATGCAGCTCCTGCATTGAGCGTCTGCCCCCTGGTGGTCAGTGTGGGTCATAGCAACCAGTCAACCAGTTGTTCAGTCACTTAGGCTTTTATATATATACTAGGGACCCGTTGCAGGAATATTTCCTGCAAGACTTCTGGCGGTGGGCTTCCCTCCCGCCCCCCCACCTCTCCCGCTGAGGCGGGCGGGGCGGGGCGGGCTGAACGGGCGGGGCGCCTCCCGCCCGTCCCGCCCACCCAACCCAGCCCACCTCACCCTGCACTCCCGACCCTTTGAGCCTGCTGACGCAGCTGCCTCTGTGGCCGTGCACTGCCTCCACCTCTGATCACCCCAACCCGCCGCGCACGCTGCCGCCTCCTCAGCCGCCCCACCACGCCCCACCACGCGACACCCACCTTGCCACGCCCCGCCCGCAGCCACCACTGCCTCCAAGGCCACTGCGGCCTCGCACACCGCCCGCCATGCCCCGCCTGCCGCCTCCACTGCGCGCCCCGCCCACTGCCGCCGCATCACCGCCGCTCACACTGCCTGCCACCGCCTCAGAGGCCACCATGGCCGCGTGCTCCACAGCTGCGCCACCGCCCACCCGTGCAGCCGCCATGCTTTCTGCTTTCTTCACTCCTCCCTCCCTCAGCATATGCAAATTAACCGCCATCTTGTGTGCTCTGATTGGCTGTGGGCATAGCGAAGGTATGGTCAATTTGCATATTACTGTTTTATTAGGATAGATATATATAGATATGGTGGAAGGAGAGGTCTTAAGAGAGACCAAATTAAATATCCCAGAGAGTGCTTGAAAAACTGTTAAGTGAAAGTGCTATTCAAATAAAGTTTTCTGAGTTTCTTGTTATTGTTATTTTCAAACAGAAAGCTGGGCTCTCATGTGTGGATATCCCTGTTCAAAATCAGGGCATGAATTCAGATTGTCTTTGTTTCTTCTAATATCAGTATTCAAGAGGAGATTAGAGTCATCATTTCTAAGTGGGCTCCTCCTCCTTCTGTTTTCCTGTTTTCACCCCACAGCCTCCAGCTCATACCCCAGGACTGTAAGAGTGTTCTATTCCTAGGGGCACAGTGGACAGAGACCATCAGGGTCCCCTCTCCAACTTCCTGAAGCATAACTCATTCTTGTGTAAACAAACAAATCAAATTTGGAATAAATATAAAGCTTCAAATTCCTAAACAAACCAACTAGCTGTCCTCACTGTATGTAAGGATGTTCAAGCTTAAAATGATTTGTACTACAGTTCTCCCACTGGATTAGGCCTGATGGTTGTAGTTGCCACCCATTAAAGTCAGAAGCAGGGCTTTCCTAATAACACTGTATTCGCTTTCAGCCCAGCAGGAAACGTCATCTTTCAGCTAGGAAGCTGCTGTTCTACAGTGGCAGCTTTGGGTAATGTTATTCTAATATGTTTTAACTCAGAGATATTAGCTATCTTATGTTTAAAAAAATGTTATAAGAGGATATTTAAGAAGTCTATAAATTAGTATTCATTGTGGCACTAAAGAAGCTGATTTTTAAGGAGGAAATAATGCATGGCATTCTGCTAGAATTCTATATTTCCATTTTACTGCAATAGAGTTACAGAGATAAAAAGAGTTGTTGCCTTCATTGGCTCTAACTCTCATTTACGAAGGAAAATACACTTGCATGTCTTTTTACCAGAGGAAATGTGATTGTTATTCATGTTGAGAAAGAGGTTTATTAGCAGTTTTATCATAGAGATTCACATAGAAATAAAGGCACTGGGGTTATTACAAGATATTAATTATGAACATCAGCCAACTGCTGTAGTGGGTTTCTTTATGGTATAAGGTACAAAATTATCTGCTGATGGCGGATGCTTATAAGCACAGCAGTTTTGCTCTGAGCTTACGATTTTCATCACCTGTATAAATGTGATATTCAGATTGTTCAGATTAGGCTGGTGTGTTTCTAAGTCACTTGTTTTCTTTGAGAAACCCACAGCCACATTTCCCTAATTGTCGGCTATTCCATACAGTTTGCTCTTACATTTTTGGTTTTCTCTCGAGTAATAAAAGAATATTTGAGTGACTATTCTCCTATATTCACTCACTGGGCATATACTGAGTGATTTCTATATGCTAGGGACTCTGCTTCGATCTAGGAATAAACTTCTAAATAAGAGAGAGTTGATGATTGCCCTCTTAGGGCAGGAAAGACAGATGAGACATCATAACACACTGCAATATTTCTTATAATATCACAAAGATGAAGATATATCATTAGTGACTAAAATATCACTGGAAATAAATTAGATGGGGAAATTCTTAAATTTTAGACTCCTCTCAGGGAGAATGCAGTATGTGTTTTGAAGCCACTGCAAGTGAGAATTCTACAGAGTAAAAGAGATGTGACTTGCTTTTATTTATTCCTTGTTTCTCTGCCTTGTCGTATAGTCTCTCCTTCTCCAAGACACTAACTGAGGTTTATGACATCTCCAGGATTAGGGCCGGTGGAGGAAAGGACGATAAGGGAACAGGAAAAGTCTTACTGGACTGGTATTATGGAAAGGTAGCTTTGGTGCTTTCTGGCCTTAGCAGGTGTGTGTGTGTGTGTGTGTGTGTGTGTGTGTGTGTGTGTGTGTGTGTGTAATATACACTTATACCATTTTTTTTCTTCTGTGGAATGCCTTGGGGAAGTTTTTAATATACTTCCTCTCACTGTAACACTGAGGGTCTCTCATGGACACTTCCCTTGACACAGTCAAACTCTCCTCGTTGGTCAGTTATCATTCCTCCCTCAGCCCTTGAGCACCCAGAGGTACACTTTCAGTCTTTTACTGCAGAGATCTTATTGCACCTCCAGGAGTCTCCCAGGCAGTTTCACATATCACTTATGTGGCCAAGACTGGTTCATGAGCATCACCCAAGGTGGGCCGTCTCTGATCTGATGTATTCCACTCAGATCCTCCTTAAGATAAATTGCTGTGGGGAGCACAGGGGAACTTCAGATCAATCAAGTCTTTTATCCAAGACCACACTCTCCTGACAATCTTCTGCACAGTGACTGAGCATGCAAGGGTACTAAGTAACACCCAGTACTGCCTGATGCGGATTCTTCCAATGAGCACTTCAGCTCAGTGACTCTCCATCAGTCCAGCTGAGTCTTACAGGACTGAGCAGCTACCTGAAGCACTTTCTACTTAATTGTCCTCCTCTCTTTCCATTCACTGGTATTAGACCTACATCATGGTGGAAGGTTGTCCCTGCCTACTCCTGTTTCCTCTTCCTTTATCCTTCACAGGGGTTCTCCCAATGAATATCTTTTGATCCCACCCTGGCATCGAATTTTTGGAGATCCTGAATGGCACAGTGACTTCCCAAAAGCAGCTATCACAGGCTGCCTCATCCAGTCTCTTTACCATTTAAATATTACAGCCATACCAAGTTTCCAAATGCTCTTCTGTTTTAAGGGAACCTGGGGTTTGTTTTAACCAGGTATGGAAAGACCTGAAGACATGGAAATGATGGTTATGAAACCATTAGAAACAGGAGGCACAGGATGCCATGTGGTACCACATGGGGAAGCACCAGGGTCAGTCAGGAGGCAGAGGGAGTGAGGGGAAAAGTGTGGGGCGGGAGGGGGGGGTGCAGAGGGGGAGTGGGGAGCTTTATTGTGGTTTCTGTGGGAAGGAATGGGCCAGGCAGAGCAAGCAGGCTTAGAGTCAGCTAGTTTGAATAACTTAAGTGAGCTCTGGGGTATCGGGTTTGCCCTAGCTGACTGGTACCTGGCACTGTGGTGAGTAGGGCAGGGGGATCCTGCCCTGGAATGTGAGAGCCTGGTGAGGAAGGCAGTTTGGGGGACTAGGCTTTGGATTGGTTGAGATTTACGTATGAAAGGCAGTTGCCAGGTGAGTTGTTTGCTATCTCTAGAAACTAGCTATCATTGGGAGGGGGACAGTCCCTCCAGTTGTTAGCAGGGCTCCAAGATGTCAAAGAATAAGAATAAAAGCACATGATTAATACATCTTTGAGGTTGCCACTAGTCTTGAGGTAAGGAATAGGCACTCCCCATACCTACTTCATTGTGGGAACAGCGTGGGAGAGGAAGCACTTCAACAAATCCTCTCTCTACATAGGTCCTTTCAATTTCTCTCAACCTCTCCATTTTCTTTAATAGACTGAAGACACAGGTAGTAAAATGTTTCTTGAAAATATGTTGTTGTTTTTTAAATGAAAACAATTTTTAACCATTTTCTATGCATAGTCCACAAAGTGATCTAGAACTTCTCTTTGGTCTTAAACCAAACTTGGCCGAGCTCCATTTTTACACCCTGTTGCCACAGCTTTAATCATGTGGCGTGTTTTTTAGATCAGGAATTTTTGTTTTTCATTTCTTCATGTGAAAATCTTGCCTATTTTCAGTTTCAACTAAAATATTATCATACCTGTGAATTTTTTATGTCACCTCACCAGACAATTTCACCTTCATATAGGTATTTACTTCTCATTTTCAACTCTACATCAACTTCCCTTAGGACACTTCCTATTTTTGTTGATTTTGACATGGGCTTTGTATTAAGTAATATCATTGCAACAGGCCACGCATTGGGAGCTTCGTGAAAATGTTGTCCTGGATATTCAGATTGATTGCCATAGTGGTCTCTAGATGTTTTGAAATCCAGATTCAGATTATTACAAAATGGTTAAAAACAGACTTATTTGACTGATCAAAAAGATGTGAGCAAGAACATAGAGGCCTTCAAAGATATTCAGTGAAGCATTGTAGTTACATACAGCAAAAACAAAAATATAAGAAAAATCAAATGTCCACTAGGGGAAGAAAGGATACAGTGGTTTGTGACATATTACACAGTAATTAAAAAATATAAAATATAATTAAGTGCAATAATACACATATGGTAATCATTAACATTGACAGAAAAAGCAAGTTGCAGAAGGATATTTAGTGTATAACTTTAAAAAATAAAAATAGTGTGATACTATATAATTTTATTGATAAATGCACATGAAGTTAAAGTTAAAAACATGAATGTAATACCTCCATACCACATTCATTGTGTGTTAACTTCTATAAAGAAAGGGATGATGTTTAGACATGAAAAAAATGAGAAGTACTTAATTCATTGTGTGAGCAGCTGTCACACACACAGGTGGGGACTCCTCAAAGCATACTGGGTAAATTCCCACAATTTCAGGCCACTTGTCTGGTTTACCTTTGTCTTTTTCAAAAACAGCAACTAACCCTCTAGGTGACTGGGTGAAAGATATGTGGGCCATGCAGTGCACTCTTAAGAACCAGTATCTAGATGTGTCTACAGAAAGCAAACTAATTGTGGAAACAATCTAGATCTTGAGCAAGATTTTAGTGACATTTATACCTGAATCCTCAGTTACATTTTTAAAAATGTATTTTTATTGATTTCAGAGGGGAAGTGAGAGGGAGAGAGAGATAGAAACATCGATGAAAATCATTGATTGGCTGTCTTCTGCATGCCCCATACTGGGGACCAAGCCTGCAACCCGAGCATGTACCCTTGACCAGAATCGAACCTGGGACCCTTCAGTCCACAGGCCGACGCTCTATCCACTGAGCCAAACCAGCTAAGGACTTCAGCTACTTTTTTATTTTTACTTAGATTCTAATCCTCATTCTATTCCTTTCTTCCCTCTATTTTTTTTTATTTTTGTAATTCTTAGAATCTATTTCAGTCTTTCTTCCCTCAAAACGGTTTTAATTTATTGTTTTTAAAACTTAAATGTAGAAGACTGCAGCTGATATTATACCACTCATGTGCTAATAATTTTCCCAGTCACCTAGAGGGTTAGTTGCCCTTTTGGAAAAAGAGAAAGGTAAACCAGGAAAGTGGCCTGGAATCGCAGGAATTTGCCCAGGATGCTTTGAGGAGTCCCCACCTGCATGCGTGACAGCTGCTCACACAGTAAATCTTGCAGACAAATAAAGAAAATTAGAAAACGGAGAATGGGCCAAATCCTCTCCAATGAAAAGCAGGCAATAAAGACATCCTCATTTAACTCCTCCTGGCGTAGATCAGTAACAGAATCTTATCTGTGAATCACTGATGGCTGGGTGGGGAATGCCAATCAACATTAATTTGATCCTGTGAATGCCCTGGCAGGAGGGACAGGAGGCTATCCTGCTAAATCTTATTTAAATTAGCCAAGGTAGGCAGCTGCCTCCTAGATAATGCTGGTGGAGGACAATGCAAGACAGATGATTTACCAATTAAATGAAGCCTGCTTCCCAAACACTGAGGGCCGGGGACTGGAGTGCCATGTGTTTCTGCCAGACACAGACCTGTTTCCATAATCAAATTAGTCTTCAAGTTTAGAACTCATACGTCTAACCCTCCCTACTTTGTCTCCCGCCCCTAACGTACGTACAAAGAGGACTGCATGTTAATGAACAAAGCTCAGACTTTCTCCATGTCTCCACTTGTCAAAATCTCTTTCACCTTCGCAACAAACAGTAAATCACACGTTCTGCTCGAACAGGCACTCAGACAAAACCCCCAGCAAGTGGCTGTCACAGGAGAGAGGCCTTTGTCAGAGCACAGTCATTGTGCTTTAAAAAGGAAAGACAGCCCATATGGAAACAGGAACACTTATGCCGGCCATTCCTTTAAAGCTGCAACGTGTCTGGTGCGAACTAGAATTCAAAAATGAATTTAAGCACCAGTCTCCAAGGGACCGCCAAGCCAATGAGAAGACTAGAGGACTGTATCGTAATAACAACCAGCATTTGGGTAGAAACGCTTGCAGCGTGCGTTATACCATTGCTTGTGTAGTCTGCAGAAAAGCGTTTAGTATTATAAGCTTCCTTTTACAGGTGGAGAACCAGAGAAGTTAGGTAGTATTCCTAAAGGCTCACAATGTACGACTTATGAATTAAAAATTTGATTCTCTTTCTACTATAACATATACCTCTAAAATGTCTTTGTAATTCTGATATCCTGTGAGTAGAGATCTAAAAAGCAGAAAGCCATGGAGAGGTCATTTGAGACCATTCACAGTTGTGGAAGGAAGGAAGGAAGGAAGGAAGGAAGAAAAGGAAGGAAGGAAGGAAGGAAGGAAGGAAGGAAGGAAGGAAGGAAGGGAAGGAAGGGAGGGAGGGAGGGAAGGCAGAGAGAGAGGGGAAGAGAGAGAACAAAAACACAAAAGAAAAAATAGCAACAAAAGTACTAAAAGAGAAAAATAATAAAAAATATATATTCAGGAATTATGAGAAGGGGTATTTGTTCACCTTGTCTTTTGCTCGAAAAGATAGCCATGCTCCAATTTATCTTTTTCTATAGAGAGGTAGTCACACAATGAATTTATAATAAATGTGCCAGATGTCGAGCGTTAACAATGAACGAGACGAGGGAAAGATCTCAGACTAGCAAATGTTTTGAAAAATGAACATTGAATGCGAAACTGTGGGCCAATACAGGTTTTAGAATCCTTGATAAAAACATGCTAAAAGGAGCCTTTGAGACAACTGATTGCAAGCACCTGGTTTACAAATGAGAAAATGGAGAAGAGAAACGGCCCATTAGCACAAGTGAAGATCCCAAGTCCTCGAGTTTTCTGTCTATCCTGGCACCAAAGGCACCCATCCTAACCTGAGTCACAGAGGGAAGAAAGAGACAACTGCTGGCACTGCCGTGACCCAGGCACTGTGTTAGATACTTTTTAGGGGACTGCACCTGGACTGTGCACCTTAAGCAGCTGGAAGATTTCTATCGTTATGAGGAAGGCATACTGAGGCACGTTTCCTATTGTGATTCTGAAAAAAAAAGAAAATCATATCTCATTTACCTAATGGAGCTGTTTGAGGAGCTCGATAAATATTATTAACATAGAAAGCCCATGGGTATACTTTTTATAAAAGTTTTTGACGATTTTGTCAGTTTTCTAAAGGATTTTGTGGAGCTTAGTAAGCATGGAGTGGACAAGGGGAATTAATACTCTTTAAGTACTGGCAAAAGACAATCAACAAAAGGGAAAGTAAAAACGATGCTTTTCCTATGTGATATAGCAACAACAGAAAAACCTCTAGGATATTGATACTGCAATGTAGCTTACGTTATTTCTTAAGGAATTGTTTTGAAAATGGCACGCAATGAAGTCCGCAGGTGGAACTGAGCCTTTCCCTCTAGTAACGCACCAAGCCAATGAGAGTAAATTACAGGCTGTGAGACTGGGCAGACATCTAGCCTGCAAGGCTGAATGCGAGCTTGTATAGGGAATGCACTTAGAAGGGAAAAAATACAGGTAATATTTGTATGATGATGGGTTCACTAGCAGTTACAATCCAGGACAGGCATGTTGAAACCCTTATATTCATCCCCTGAAACATTTGTTCCATATGCTGCTGTTGCTGGCAAAAGACCCGCAATTACCTGGACATGATCAGAAAGGAGGCTGGGAATGCACAGGCAATATTCGTACTTTGTGTACAAAATCATGATGTGTGACAGAAATGAAGGAAGTACATTGAAAAACATGGAAATAATCATGGGAAAGAAAAATGATTAGCATGAGGATAAATTAAAATAGCACTGGTTGCTTATATACATGAAGGGGATGGAAATGTAACAAACAAATGTGCAATGTGAAAGGCACAAATATTGAAATAGAAAATCAGGACTAGTCTCCAACACTAAGATTTGAACTTAAATGAAAGCATGTCAAGGAAATAAAAGTATTATTTCTGGCTATGATTCTATCTAGATATTTGACCTTGAGTAGTTCCTTTACTCTCTCTGGACTTTCTTCATCTCTCAAACAAAGGGATTGGGATAGATTAAATCCAATCTCAGGCAGCAAGTGTTTACTGAGTAACTCCTGTGAACATTCTGAGAACTAGATCTACCCCATGAAAAAGCTTACAGGCCGATCATAGGATTAAGATATGCTCTAATAAAAAAAATAATACTAACACAGATTAGGATGTGTTAAGTTTAACCACAGATGAGCAACATCCTGAGATGAAAACCGAAGGGGGAGGTTTGCCCAATGAAGCTATTTCTAACTCAGGGGACATGAAGGACAAAGGACAAGTCTTTATTTCTGTTTGCAATACCAAACTCAGTGACTTCTACTCAGAAGGAACTCAATAAATAACTGTTTATTGTAGAGGTAGCATCTAAAATAAAAGTCAAACGATTAATAAGATCAGTAAGACTGTTTTTCTGTCAAAGATAAATTTGAGGAAGTTATTTATGTTTGAGGAATTTACATAGACAAATGTCTACACATTTTTATAGAAGGAAGAATGGTGTCATTTAGCTCTAGTACAAAGGATTAGGAGCTGTGAAGGGTTAGGAGCTGATGGTGAAAAGATAGATCCTGAACACATGAAAGAGGTGCTTGAATTCCAATGGCATGCATTTACATCAAGAGCCATTTAATGTTTCTAATCAGAAGATTAAAGTTGATTAATGTAAAGTTTTTGAAGATTGTTCTTAGGATGGATTAGAAAAAGCTGGGACTAAGAGACTATTAAAATAGCAAAGTTAATGCTTATGAACCCTCTTGTTAGAGTTGTGCATTTATTTATTCAATGTATTCATCCATTAATCCACCGGCAATTGAATGTATGACTCCTAAGTAGTAAGCAACACATGAAAGGTTGAGGATTTAGAAATAATGAGAAATGGTCCTTGACTGCAAGGATCTCCATAAACACAGATGCAATGGACAACATCAGCTTTTGCCTGGCTAGCACGTATGCTTCTTTTGTTTCTTAACAGTGCCCTGGTTTGGGGAAAAGAGCTACCCTTTCCCTTTTGGATTTAATCGCTGTCGGATTGTCAACCAAGGTGCCCTACATTTTGAGAACCAGAAGAAGTGAAGGAGTGATTGAAAAGGAGGCAAAAAGGCATTGGAGGGAGGAGGAAATGTCAGTATCCCTGAAATCAGGGAGAGTTGCAAGAAGGAAGAAAGAGTCTACAGCATCACATGTTGCATTAAGTTTCAGCTAGAGGAGGACTTCAAAGATGGTACTGGTTTGGCAGTTAGGACATTGGTGACCTTCAGGAGAATCACCAGAGGAACTTGTTAACGGGGTTCTTTAACCCCCACCCTCAGGGACTCTGATTTAGAATCAGGATCCTAGGATCTCCGTTTAACACAAGCACTACTCGTGCTGTTAATGCAGGAAGAATACTGACCAGATTTTCAAGAAACACTAGGTATGATTTTTCATTCATATGATGAAAAATATAAAATTACCTAATCCAGGGACCATTTCAATGACCAAATCAAATCAATAGGCTGGTTGATCTGATCAACTGTGCAGAAACTGGCTATTACCATGGTAAAGAGGGAAGAAACATTCAATAATAATAATAAAAGATTGATTCATTGTTGATATAGAAGATGAATGCAGACATAAATTTTGTTTCAAATGATTTGGATAAAAACCAAAAAATTATTTGAGCTTTCCAAAGAAGGGTAAGTTTTTATTTTTTAGATAACAATTTTCATCCCTGTTTTAATAAAATGGATTAAAACATAGAACAGATATTACATCTCTGTTTTTATAACCCTGCCATAGCTTTGGTCATGCTGTTCCCCCATTCAGTACAGTTAGGGAGCAATTGATTAATTTCTTGTTTTCATTGTTGCCACACTCCCCTGCACTTCTTGATTGCTGCTGGGACTGGAACTACGAAAATGACACCAGGACGAATGTTGTTGTGGCATTTCCCACCCATTGGAACTAGGAAGTATTTGAAATTTTGCCAGATAGCTGGTCCTCAGTACAGTGTCTCCCTTCTTCTTTTAACTAAAAACAAACAAACAAACAAACAAAAAAAGCCTTCCATCTTTCTTAAAAGTTATACAGAACTCATGTCTTCAATATTTGGTCTTTAAAAATGAATCACTGAGATGGAATTTTCTAAGTGTTCAGGCTATCTTGGAACACCTCATTACCCAGAACAATCTATTTATACCTTCAGAAACTAGAAGCCTTAGGTTCTAGGCCCAGCTTTACCCTGAATATACTAAATAATCTAGAAAAGAGTTTTCACACTTGTGGGATCGTAGGAGACTGTGGACAAGGAATATCAGTGCTGGATAGAACCTGATAGACTATTTGTTTTACAGGTGAGGAAACTAAGGGGCCGGCCAGAGAAATGACTTTCCCAAGGTCATTTGGTTTTTAATGGTTCTTGCTAGAATGCAACACAGGCATCTTGACTCCCGAATCCTATCCCATTTTCACTGTACCTCACAGCTTTGGCGGATGCACTTGGTAGCACAGCGATTCTCAGTTTAGAAATGAGTAAACTAGGCCTCAAAGCAATACATAATTTTTCCAGCATCAGCTATTCTATACTAATATGAATGCAAGAATAAATACTAAAATACTGGCAATGGAGCATTTCCCAGGTGTTAGGAACATTGCGCAACACTTGATGTGTATTCCATAATACTCCCAGTCCACTGGTCTTTCTATTTCACCACCCAGTGCATATAAAAGAAATCTAACATCTTCTGTGGATAACAAATTTAATAGTCTCAAAATTCTTGACTGATAAAACCAGGACTGGGAAAAAACACCTTCTAATCTCCATCCTAGTGCTTTATGATCACAATATCACACAGCATACTCCCTGAAATGGAAATTGTTAGGACTTGCCTTTTGGATGCTGTCCCATCTAGTTCTTACTAACCTACCCGCCCACCACCACCACCCCGCTTTTGGTTGGCAGACTCTTTGCATGAGTTTGGTTAAAGCCTCCGGATGAAGCTGCCATCAGTCCAGTGCTGGCCCAGACCCGCAGATCTGACCCACTGTGCCCGACCTAACAGTCTGCTCTCCTAACTGGCTGTGTTTTCCCTATTTCCAAGCTTTTGGAGACATCCCATGAGTGTGCAAATACCTCTTTGAGACTCTGCTTTCATTGTGTTTGAGTACACACCCAGAAGTGGGGTTCCTGGATAATACAGTAATTCTATTTTTAAGCTTTGGAGGACCTGGCATACTGTTTTCACAGCAGCTGTTTCACTTTCCATTCCCACCAGGAGTGCCAAGTTCAAATTTTCACATATAATTGTCAACATTTGTTATTTTCTGTTTTATTTAAGAAATAGTAGTCATCCTATTGGGTGTGACGTGGTATCTCATTGTAGTTCTGATTTGCATTTCTCTAATGATTAGTGATGTGGAGCATCTTTTCTATACTTACTGGTTGTTTATCTTCTTTGGAGAAATGTCTATTCAAGTCCTTAGCCCATGTTTTAATCGGGTTGTTCTTTTTCTGTTGAGTTTTGGGAGTTGTCTATATGTTCTGAATAATAATTCCTTATCAGATTTATAATTTGCAAATATTTTTTTCTTTTTTTTTTTTTTTTTTTTTTAATTTTTATTTTTATTTTTTTTTTAATTTCTTTATTGATTAAGGTGTCACATATTTGTCCTCATCCCCCCATTCCCATCCCACCCCTCTCCCCACGCATGCCCCAATCCCCTGTTGAACTTAACCATTGGATAGGCTTATATGCAAGCATACAGGTCCTTTGGTTGAACTCTCCCCCTCCCCCCACCCTCCCCCTACCCTCCCCTATCCTCCCTCTGAGGCCCGATAGTCCGATCGATGCCTCCTTGCTTCTGGTTCTGTTCTTGTTCCTCAGTCTATGTTGTTCATCATTTCCCCTAGATGAGCGAGATCATATGTCACTAGATATATACTAATAAGAACTGAATGTGAGACGAGCAATAATAGTTATGCTGACAGGCAAATGAATCAATCTGTAGCGAGCTTCCCCCTGGACCAACAGTTCTTTTGAGACCCAATTTCAATGTCCAGTAGTTCCTTATGTGTACATGTCAGCACTGACCCCTCAGCTCTGGGTGGTGGACAAATGGTGGTAATGGAGGTCCGACTCCCTCTGGTTTGGTCTCGGCCGAACCCAGGGGCACGGCGTCACCCGGACTAAGGGGCACGTGGCCTCACCCATACCCAAGGGGCGCGTGGTCTCACCCGGGCCTGGGACCCAGCCTCACCCGGATGGATCCAGGGGCGCACGGCCTCACCCGGACCCAGGATCTGGCTTCACCCGTACCCAGGGATGCTTGGCCTCTCCCAGACCCAGGGGCACGTGGCCTCACCCGGGCTTAGTTGTACAAGGCCTCACCTGGTTCCAGGGACACATGGTCTCTCCCGGACCCAGGGACGCTTGGCCTCTCCCAGACCCAGGGCCACTTGGGCTCACCCGGGCCTAGGTGCACGAGGCCTCATCCGGATCCAGGGACGCATGGTCTCACCCGGACCCAGGGATGCTTAGCCTCTCCCAGACCCAGGGGCACGTGGCCTCACCCGGGCCTAGGTGCACGAGGCCTCATCCGGATCCAGGGACACATGGTCGCACCCGGACCCAGGGACGCATGGCCTCTCCCAGACCCAGGGCCACTTGGGCTCACCCGGGCCTAGGTGCACGAGGCCTCATCCGGATCCAGGGACGCATGGTCTCACCCGGACCC
Organism: Eptesicus fuscus; assembly: GCF_027574615.1. Classification (NCBI taxonomy): domain Eukaryota; kingdom Metazoa; phylum Chordata; class Mammalia; order Chiroptera; family Vespertilionidae; genus Eptesicus; species Eptesicus fuscus. The sequence goes on along the minus strand of NC_072494.1, from coordinate 32,439,520 downwards.
AGGGACGCTTGGCCTCTCCCAGACCCAGGGGCACGTGGCCTCACCCGGGCCTAGGTGCACGAGGCCTCACCCGGATCCAGGGACACATGGTCTCACCCGGACCCAGGGACGCTTGGCCTCTCCCAGACCCAGGGCCACTTGGGCTCACCCGGGCCTAGGTGCACGAGGCCTCACCCGGATCCAGGGACACATGGTCTCACCCGGACCCAGGGACGCTTGGCCTCTCCCAGACCCAGGGCCACTTGGGCTCACCCGGGCCTAGGTGCACGAGGCCTCACCCGGATCCAGGGACACATGGTCTCACCCGGACCCAGGGACGCTTGGCCTCTCCCAGACCCAGGGCCACTTGGGCTCACCCGGGCCTAGGTGCACGAGGCCTCACCCGGATCCAGGGACACATGGTCTCACCCGGACCCAGGGACGCTTGGCCTCTCCCAGACCCAGGGCCACTTGGGCTCACCCGGGCCTAGGTGCACGAGGCTTCACCCGGATCCTGGGACACATGGTCTCACCCGGACCCAGGGACGCTTGGCCTCTCCCAGACCCAGGGCCACTTGGGCTCACCCGGGCCTAGGTGCACGATGCCTCACCCGGATCCAGGGACACATGGTCTCACCCGGATCCAGGGACGCTTGGCCTCTCCCAGACCCAGGGCCACTTGGGCTCACCCGGGCCTAGGTGCACGAGGCCTCACCCGGATCCAGGGACACATGGTCTCACCCGGACCCAGGGACGCTTGGCCTCTCCCAGACCCAGGGCCACTTGGGCTCACCCGGGCCTAGGTGCACGAGGCCTCACCCGGATCCAGGGACACATGGTCTCACCCGGACCCAGGGACGCTTGGCCTCTCCCAGACCCAGGGCCACTTGGGGTCACCCGGGCCTAGGTGCACGAGGCCTCACCCGGATCCAGGGACACATGGTCTCACCCGGACCCAGGGACGCTTGGCCTCTCCCAGACCCAGGGCCACTTGGGCTCACCCGGGCCTAGGTGCACGAGGCCTCACCCGGATCCAGGGACACATGGTCTCAGCCGGATCCAGGGACGCTTGGCCTCTTCCAGACCCAGGGCCACTTGGGCTCACCCGGGCCTAGGTGCATGAGGCCTCACCCGGATCCAGGGACACATGGTCTCACCCAGACCCAGGGACGCTTGGCCTCTCCCAGACCCAGGGGCACGTGGCCTCACCCGGGCCTAGGTGCACGAGGCCTCATCCGGCTCCAGGGACACATGGTCGCACCCGGACCCAGGGACGCTTGGCCTCTCCCAGACCCAGGGCCACTTGGGCTCACCCGGGTCTAGGTGCACGCGGCCTCACCCGGATCCAGGGACACATGGTCTCACCCGGACCCAGGGACGCTTGGCCTCTCAGACCCCGGGGCACGTGACCTCACCCATGCCTAGGTGCACGAGGTCTCACCCGGATCCAGGGACACACGGTCTCACCCGGACCCAGGGACGCCTGGCCTCCCCCAGACCCAGGGGCACGTGGCCTCACCCGGGCCTAGGCGCACGAGGCCTCACCCGGATCCAGGGACACACGGTCTCACCCGGACCCAGGGACGCCTGGCCTCCCCCAGACCCAGGGGCACGTGGCCTCACCCGGGCCTAGGCGCACGAGGCCTCACCCGAATCCAGGGACACAGGGTCTCACCCGGACCCAGGGACGCCTGGCCTCCCCCAGACCCAGGGGCACGCGGCCCCACCCGGGCCTAGGTGCACGAGGCCCCACCCGGATCCAGGGACACATGGTCTCGCCCGGACCTAGGGGTGCGTGGCCTCTCTCAGACCCAGGGGCACGTGGCCTCACCTGGACCTAGGTGCACGAAGCCACCCGGACCCAGGGGCGCGTTACCTCTCTCAGACCCCTGGTCGCGTGGTCTCACCCAGATCCAGGGGCTCACGGCCTCACCCGTACTCGGGACCCAGCCTTACCCGGATCCAGAGGCCCACGGCCTCACCCGGACCCAGGGTTCAGATTCGCCCGGACCCAGGGGCACATGGCCTCACCCGAACCCGGAGTCCAGCTTCACCTGGACCCAGGGGCGCGTGGCCTCACCCAAACCCAGGGGCGTGAGGCCTCACCTAGACCCAGAGGCGTGTGACCACATCTGAGCCCAGAGGCTCGCAGGCTCGCCTGGACTCGGGTCTCAGCGGGGTTTCGTCTTCTTGATCCCAATTCCTGTTGGTCAATTCCCTCTCAGCAATTCCTTCGGTCATTTTCTCAGAGCTCCAGGGCGGCTGCCGCAGAACTCGTTGGGCGGCGGGCTCGGCAAGGCTCCGGTGTGCCCGGTGCCCGGCGGTGGGCTGGTCCGGTGTCGCTGCGTCGGCCCTTGGGTCTGCAACGGTGGCCAGTCGCTGAGCGTGCGCACCTGGCCACTTCGGGGTATTGAGATTCTTGAAGGACTCGGAGGTCAGCAAGCACGGAGTCTCCCACCCCATGTCTCCCAGGGGCTCGTCTGTCCGTGCTCGGCAGCGAGTGGAGCCGTCCCCTCAGCCGGAGACCGCCGGGGGAACTGCGCCGAGCACGTTCCAGGCCACCATTGTGTCGCCTGAGCCATAGTTCTTAAAGTGTGGACTTTGGGTCACCGGCATCAGCATCATCCTGCGTACCCCTCTCTTTTATTCTAGTTGTAGAGCATCTGCTCAGCCAGCCCCCCGGTCTTTCTGGCTGGTGTCTGCTCTGCTCTCCCGTCGTAGTCTCAATATTGTTGTGGTAGGCAACGATCAGGCTGCCGCCCTATGTCTCCATCTTGGTCCTCCTTTGTACAGTTAAGTCTTGATTGTTGTTGGTGTCACTGGGAGGAATTGTCCTCCAGGCCAATTGGCCGTGAGGACCCTCTTCGTCTATATAGGAAGAGTTGCTGTGCAGGAGACATGTTTGTGGGCCGGGTCTTGATGCAGCAATGCCTTGGCGCTCACTGAGTCTGCCTCTAGAATGCCTCCCTTATGCAAGTGATTGAAATCTGGTGTCATCTCCCACCAACCACTAGATGCCCTCGTTTCTGGGTCTCCAATGTAGTGTGGGTCAGCCACTACCTGAGGCACTCAGCAGAAAAAAGCTTCTGCTCAGCTTGGCTGGGGCGGAGCTACAGGGTGGAGCCTACAACCTTGGCTTCCTGTCAGCCCCGCCCTATGAGGCTCCTGTGTCTGTGTCCCTCTGTACTCCTTGCAAACACCTCTGAGAGAAACGCGCCCTGGAGTTTCGCCCACTGCCAAACAGTCCAGTCCCTCCCCTAATGAATCTGGACTCCCAGATTCTCGCCTGGAACTGGGTTTCAGTGTAGTTGGAACTGGGTCTCAGCGCAGTCTGGCATCCCTGTCTCCTTCCCAGCAGGGCCACCCAGTGGCGCAGGCAAAAGTCCGTCCTCTGCGCACCTTCCAGTGCGCGCGTCTGGAGCCGCCGCTTCTCTGTGCCTCCGCCACCACAGCCCAAATTCATTCCCCCAGCGTGCGCCTGGCTTCCCAGGGTTTCGCCCGGAACTGGGGTTCAGTGCAGTCGGAACTGGGGTTCAGCACGGTCCTGAGCTTATGTCTCCTTCCCGCTAGGGCAGTTCAGTGGCGCAGGCAACAGTCCGTCCTTTGCGCCCCTTCCCGTGCGCGCCTCTGGAGCTCTGCCTTCCCCCGCTCCTCTGTGCCTGCGCCCCACAGCCCAGATTCATTCCCCCAGCCTGCGCCTGGCTTCCCAGGGTTTCGCCCGGAACTGGCGCTCAGTGCAGTCGGAGCCAGCGCTTAGCGCACTCCGGAGCCTTTATCTCCTTCCTGCCAGTGAACGCTGGCCAGGCCGTCAGCCGCCCCTTCCTCTCCGGCTCCATCCTCCCCACAGGCGCGCATGCTCGTGTCTCCGCCAGTTTCTCCATACCTCAGGCTTTTACGGCTCCCCCGATTGTCCCCGTGGCCTTCTCCTTCCCCCCAGCTGTGGGCATTTCAGTCCGCCAGCTCTCCTGTGGTTCTGGACGATGTCCGTTCTGACCTCTAGTTGTGCCTTTGAAATTGTTGTGCCCGGCTGCAGGTTAGGTGTTTCACCTATGCCGCCATCTTGGTTTCTCCTCCAAATATTTTTTTCTTATTCTTTGGGTTGATATTGTCTTTGCTGTACACATTTCTAAACTTTTTATGAAGTCTAAATTGTCTATTTTTGTTTGTTTTTTGTCTGTGCTTTTTCTGTCATATCCAAGAAATCACTGCCAAATCTAATGCCAATAAACTTTTGTCCCACATTTTCTTCTAAGAGATTTATAGTTTAGAGATTTAGGTCTTTGATCCATTTTGAGTTAATTTTTATAAGATATAAAATAAGGTTCCCATTTCATTCTTTTCATGAGGATATCCAGTTTTCCCAGAACTATTTGTTGAAAAGACTGTCCTCTCCCCATTGAATTCTCAGACCAAACTTTGAGACCTGCTTCCCTACAATACCTATTTCTTGAAATGTCTCCTTGGCAAGGGCATCACAATCACTTGTTACTATTTTTGTTTTAATGAACTATTCCTAACATTGATCAATCATAAAGGTGTTTTCACTTAGGTTCGAATTAATTCATTAGAGATTAATACCCTATTATTGTAACAGCAAACCCACTTGAGTTCTTGTACCCACTCTACCATTATTCAGCTGTAAAAAAAAAAAAAAAAATGTTATTCATTTCCCGTCTCTGCATCTAAGTTTTCTCTTCTGAAAAATGAAGGCCCAGACAACAGCAGTGATTTTCAAACTTTTATAAAGCAGTAGAGCAGCTTAAATGTACATGAGTCCTCCTTATATTTTTTATAAAAGTGCAGATTCCGTGATTGACATAGGAGTGTAGCCACTGGTTGCCTCCCTTTTAGGCAACCAATGAGCTATTTTGTGAAATCTGAAGGGTCCTAGGAACACAAGTGCCTAATTTCCTGTTAAGCCAAACATTTTTATAGGTTATGAAGTGTAGTACACTACATGGGAGGAACACTGAGATATTTAGAATAAGGGTGAGAATTGTTGGTATATTAGGAATTTGGGATGTAGGCACAGTTAGATGTAATGTTTTGGTGGAAGGAAATGAAAAAAATTTTGAGAATCCAAAGAGGAAAAGGTAATAGAGTCTGTTCTAGGCACAAGTGAGCAAGAAAAACCAACATAAGGAAGAAGATAAGTAAAGGAAGGGGGGAGGCAGATTGATTGTGGAAGAGAATTTCTGCCTCATGGGTTTGCTTGGGGCCATCTGACCCAGGAGAGATCCCTTGACAAGCCAGTTGGAAGATGTTATGGGGTCATGATGCTTTTCAAGTAGGGAGAAATCCTTTTTCAATGCAAAGATAAGTTGGTGGGAACCCAAAACCTAACTATCGCTAATTTGAACCCTAACCCTCTGCCAAGAAGTCTGAGCTTGGGTTAATTACATCCCTGATCAGTAATCGAATCCTGCCTCCCTTTAATCATTCAATTATTGTCCCCAGAAAGCCTGCTCCATCCTTAGCTTCTGTTCTCAACTCGACTTTCCTATGCCTTCAGCATGCTGTCCATGTGCAAACTCAAAGTTCTCTCTCTCTCTCTCTCTCTCTCTCTCTCTCTCTCTCTCTCTCTCTCTCTCTCCATTATGTAATCTACAAAGGAGAGGAGTGTATATGGATTTTTTAAAAAAAGATGCTTTGCTAAGCTCTGAAGGCATTAACTAGAACTGGGGCAACATATGGAATAATTAAAGCTGCTATGATCGTTTACATTTCAAAAGCCTTTTAAATTCGTGTCATCTTTGGTCAACAGCTTTACAGTTCCAACAAGCAATTTTCACAAAGCGCTATTAAGGGCTGTAAACTTTATTTTCTTCTCTCTATTTCTGCTTTGAAAAAAGATTTTTTTGGTTGCTCTGTGGCAAGGAGGGATGGGGGACAATGTATCTTTAAATAATAAAGAAACCATTTTAATATTCTCATAAACATCATCCCCTCTGCTCCCTGCTACAAACTTGAACAGCCGGGCAGACAGAGAAGCAAGTAGGGCAAACAATACAAGCAGAGTCGTTATTGTAACTAAATTAGACCGTTTGTTTTCTTTCCCTCAAATCAAATTGTGTAGGAGCTGCTTTATTGCAAAACAGACATTAAAATTCCAGCAAGACCTCAGAGAGAAAGTAATTTCTATTTTATCAGTGCTGTAAAGCTGTCTTTATGTTCTGAAGTAGGAAATATTGCAAGGATATTTATAGCTTCGGCTCCAAAGCCAGTTTGAATAGAAATGTTACCACGGTCGCTGGCGCTGTCATACTGCTCGGTGGAGCAGGGAATTTTAGTGAATTTGTGAATTACTGTTTCAGTCTTGACAAGTCTCTCAGTGAGGCTGTGTGTGTGTGTCTGGAGCTCTTTGGTGGTTTGAGAGATAATGATTAAAGACTTGGATTTGCTTTACGAGGAGATTTAAATGATATTCTACAGCTAATCAGTTTTGCTTGTCAAGCCCTCCCAGGACAAAGGCAAGGTTTCCAAACTTTACCATCCTTAGCTCCTTAGCATTTTGTCTCAGAGCAGGGAGCATCCCCCTACACCTCCTTCCTTCCTCTTCCTCCCCTCCCCCCTTGTACTTGACCTGACTTTCAGGGGATTCCTGCTCCTCATCTGCCTGAACTGCTTAGCAAGATTTGACAGTTATTTACCATCCCGCTTCTTCCATGGGGTCTGTTGAAATGATTCACCGTGGTAGCTTGCATTTATCTTAAGCCTTCCTGTGCAGTGTGCCAGGAGTCCATGAACATGACCCTCACCATGGACGTGGGAAGGGCTTTGCTTGTTTTACACGGGGAAGAACGGAGCCTAGATATGGAGAGACTGCTGGCTAGGGCCATACAGCGCTTCAGGAGAACAGATGGGCTGAACGTTCATTTTTCTCGTTTTAGTTCAAATACTTCACCACTGCCGCTTCCGCATCCCACCGGCAAAAACAGACGTTTTCGTGACTGGTCTAAATAGACAACCATTTGAGCAAATGTATCTGAAAGTGGGGCAAAGCATAGAGACTTTTAATAGCTCCCAGGCCGCCCCAGGCAAGGAGGCCAGACAAAGCTATGCTGTCCCCAAGCATATCATTGGCTCTGAGTCAATGTCAGGGGTGGTGGACGGTTCCTCGTGATTTCTATCAGTCTTTGGAGTGAAAGGGACCGTGGAAGTGTGCAGTGCTCTTTTTAATAAAGCCGTGCAAAAACTAATCAAAAGGGCTTTGCTTTCTGTTCGTGGGTCAAGGGTTTGATTTATGCCACACTGTTCATTGCCTGACCACTCGGGTCAATAGCAAAGTTTAATTCCCTATTAAGCAATCCTTACAGTGAGATTTTCCCTGGAACCACATCCCTTTGTTTTTATGGGACAAAGACCCTATCCTCTGCTCACCTACTGTGTTGCTGAAAGATGAAGACTCTTTTTTAATTGCCCTAAATTGAGATAAAAAGAGCAAATCAATGCAGGTTTGCCATGAGGACTATCCCAGCTTCAGAGGCTCAGCCATTCTCACCCATTTCTTCCGTGCACCCACACTGACTTGATATCAAAGTCAGAGAACATAAGGGCTAAGAAACAACTCTAAAGACCATCTATAATAATAATAGCGTAATATGCTAATTAGACGGGAGAGCCGAGTGACCTTCCAGACGTAAGGACGAAACCTGAGCTGTGAGGGCCGAGGCAAGCCACTGCGGCTGCGAGGGCCGAGCCCCTTGCACAAATTTTGTGTGTTGGGCCTCTAGTATAGTGTAATCTTCCAGGTAAGCCTCAAATAGAACATACGTTTTTTACTCAGACCTGTGATTTTTCCTTTTTCTTTTTTTTTTTTTTTTAATATATTTTATTGATTTTTTTTACAGAGAGGAAGGGAGAGGGATAGAGAGTTAGAAACATCGATCAGCTGCCTCCTGCACACTCCCCACTGGGGATGTGCCTGCAACCAAGGTACATGCCCTTGACCGGAATCGAACCTGGGACCCTTCAGTCCACAGGCCGACGCTCTATCCACCGAGCCAAACCGGTTTCGGCTGATTTTTCCTTTACATCCCCAGTGTTCAAAGACATGTGGCTATTAAGCACTTGAATGTAATTAGTCCATAATAAGATGTTATAGAAATCAAATTTCAAAGCCCTGTAAAGAAAAGAATGTTAAATAATCTTGTTATATTTATTGATTGTTGAAGTGAACAGATAGACTGGGTAACAAAAGACACATTAACAATCATTTCACCTGTTTCTTTTTTGAGTGTGGCTACTTGAAATATTTCAAGTAGATATGCGGATCCCATTTTATTCCTAGTGGATGGAGGTGGGCTACCTTTCCATCGCCAGGATGGGGTCATGAGGAGAGCCGTCAGAGTGCCCAGACTCTCACACCCTCCTGTGAGGATCCAACTTAATTCTGCTCAGGCTTCCCTTTTCCTATGAGCTGTTTGCTCTGATGTGCATGAAAACCCAAGGGTGGCCTGTCCTGCAGACGAGTGCTAAGCAGAGTAGCTGTCTCCCTGTTAAATTTTACAGAGTGGGGGGTGGGGGTGGAGAGGGTGGCTGAAATTTATTACCTTTGATTCTCACTTCAAATTTCCATGTGGATATCTCAAATTAGAGCTTAGACCATAGACTTTTACTTTTCTCACATCCAAGTCTAGATTTTCCTGATCTCTCCACTCCTGACTGTTGGGATACACTTTTTAAAAGGATACAGTCAAACATAGATTATATGGGCACTCAGTTTAAGCAGCAGAGCTCTCCCAGCAAATGAAAAATGCTTTTAATGTCCTTTTATTTCCATTGAATAGCACTCTTATAATAGTTAAGTTGCTACCCACAGATGGCCTGTATATAATTTAGATTTTTCTTTTTTCTTTATAATTAAAAATTTATTTATTCATTTATAATTTAGATACATTGGTTATTGGAGCATAGTTAAAGATATAATCATTTCCCTTTCAGAATTAGCTATTTTGGCCTAATATATTGATGCCAAACATTGGCGAGGATAGTATCTCTAGCTCCATGAAATTTGATACACTTTGATTCAGATGGACTTAGCAATGATGAATGGCTGGTTCCTGTCATGGGCCCATAGGAGTAATTCACAAATGTGTCTGCACATTAGAATCACCTGATCATCTTTTTAAAATTCTAAAGTCTGCTGGCTCAACAGAGGCATCAGTAATTTTTGAAATTTCTCAAGCTGGATGAGAACCCAAACACCTGTCAGAGTACAAATCCATTTAAATCGATTAAGGTTATCTCCCCAGAGGGTCACTAATCCTCCTTCCTTAATAAGCCCACACCTCTTATTTTCTGTTATTATCATGGGAAAAAAGTCTGAACTGGGAAGAAAATAGAGCAGATAATGCATATGGATAAGAGTACAATTTCTACCCACTGCTTTCTAAGACATGTTGCCTCTTATGGTATTGGGAGGAATATAAACTGAGAAAATTTTTAAAAAGATATGTCCTGGTCAGTGTTCTCAATGGTTAGAGCATTGGCCTGCTCACTGAAGAGTCCCAGGTTTGACTCTCAGTCAAGGTCAGGTTGCAGGTTTGAACCCTGGTCCCTGGTCAGGGGCCAGTTAGGGAGGCAACTAATCTATGTGTCTCTCTCACATCAATGTTTTTCTCTCTCTTTTTCTCTCCCCTCCCTCCCTTCCTTCCACTCTCTCTAAAGATCAATGGGAAAATATTCTCTGGTAAGGATTAACAAAAGAAGAAAAAAAAAGAGGAGGAAGAGGAGGAGGAGGAGGAAAAGGAAAGGGAAAAGGAGGAGGAGGAGAAGAAGAGTAGGAAGATGAGATATTTAAGAAATCACTAATTTTAGAAACAAGTTTTAAATTTTGTTTCTTGAGTTGGGCTTCAAATCACATTGCTTTCTCCCATAGTATCTATGGGCATCATGGGTTGAGTAAAATTTCTTAAGATTTTTTGGCCACGCTGGTCTTTGTTCTCACTGAGGTGTGTTGAGACCTCAAGTGGGATCTCAGAGGCAGTAATACTGCTGGCAACATGAACAGCTGAGGGAAACCATTCTCAAATATTTTCTACAGTAAAGGACCTCTGTACACAGAGTTGTGAGGGCTGATTGGCCAACCAGCCCAAGAATATCACACCAAGGCATGTTCCAGAACCATTTGCCAAGATCAATACACCTGGTAAGATTCTTAATTAAAACTTATTTTAGCTGACATTGAAATGATCTGGATTCTATAAAATACAAAACAGATTTTGTATTTTGGATGAAAATGAGCAATCATCTACAATACATATTGCAGGTAGAAGTGTTAGGCCTTCCAGCATACTTTACTCCTATTGATATAGCTGTGTGTCCTCAGGACATGAAACCAAGTTAGTTGAATATATATGGGAAAGAATGATGCAACACCAAGCCATCAGTCTCTGCTTTTCTGTCAACATTGAATTTCTTACACATAGAACTTAGAACCTTTTGTGGAGTATGCATTAAGTGCCAATCAAATATATATGTATAGGTAGCTACACTAGTATGTATATATCTAAATATATGTATATATTATATATATTTATATCATATACATTATATAATGCATTATATACACATTGGCACTTGGTTGTAGAAAATCAACACTCTAGTCCTCTTTTTGCCTTTACTCTCACACTACTACCCCAACTCACAACAATTCTGACACAACTTGTGTAGGGGTTTCTCCCACATCAAACAATTCTGTGACCCCAGCTGTGTGCTACAATTTAATTCTGACACCATCTACATGAAGATACCATCAGATCCCACAGGTTAAGAGCTCAGTCCCAAAAAGCTACAGCCCACTTCTGATGCCAATTGCAAGCCCAGGTTGTCACCTGAGCTTCCGACCTATCAGCTGTAAATCAGAGGTATCCATGACCCCCTCCTTTGATTCAATTAATTAGCTAGAGTGGCTCACAGAACTTAGGAAAACACTTGCTTACTTTTACTGATTTATTACACAAGGATATGGTAAAGGGTACAGATGGGCATCCAGATGGAAGAAATGCATAAGCAGGGTATGTGGGGAGGGGTGTGGAGCTTCCATGTCCTCCCTGGAGCCGCCACTTTCCCAGCATTTACATGGACTCACCAACCCAGAAGCTCCCTCAGCCCTGTCCTTTAGGGATGGTTATGAAGACTTCATCACAGAGACAGGATCCAACCTTGACTCTATTTTTAGCCCCCCTTCCCTCTCTGGAAAATGGGGAGTTGAGCTAAAAATGCCAAGCTTCTATCCATGGCTTGTGTTTATATGGTGACCACTCACATCCAGGGGTCTCCTCATTAAAACAAAAGACACTGCTATCACCCAGGAAACTTCAATGGATTTATGAGCCAGGAACTAGGGTCAAAGGCCAAACATTAGAACAAAAGATGCTCCTAGTCCTCTTATCACTTAGGAAATTATAGGGGTTTCAGGAGCTCTGCACCAGGAACCAGGGGCAGAGACCAGTACATAGTAATTAATTCCAATCAAATTTTAAGAAGCATGAATTAATAGCCAGTCATATATATAGAGAGAGTCAGAGAGAGTCATATATATATATATATATATATATATATATATATATATAGAGAGATATATGAGAGAGAGAGAGAGAGAGAGAGAGTTCTTATATAATTTAATCTTCACAATTATCCTACCAAGTATATTTTATCCCGCCTATCTGCCTATACTACAATGAGCACTGAGGCTCAGAAGAGTCACGCAAATTGACCAAGATTCTGTGGTCAGCAAGTGGTATAATCACAATGTGTGATCCAGTTTCTGATTTCAGGATCCATGGTCTTTTTACCAGGCTGTGCTCTCTACCAAAAATGGAGAGTGTCCCAATTGGCAGGGGATATGGGTGGAGGTCAGATACAATAACAGAGCACTACTGGGGGAGGGGTCCATAAACAGATACTCAAAGGTGTTTTCTTTCATTTTCTATTTTTATTTTGCAACTGTGCACCATTACAAAAGAAATAGATTCAGGACTTGTGTTCTGTGTTTACACAACTGTTTATAAATACTTACATGGATCATGACCTATCGGGTTTCTGAGCACTAGTGTTTTTTTTCTGAGGCATAGGGATATAATGTTGGAAATATGCGGGGGATTTTCTGATACATGAATTTGTGAGGTTGTGCATTGGTGCACACACTCCTTAGCGTCTCACTGAAACTGCTTAGCTGGCTGCCTACCTATCAGGGATTATATCACTCTCCGTGCCTCTTCCTGGAGTGCTGAATTCTTATGGCTCCCTCTCTCCCAGACATTTAATCATGGTTTTCTATTTTTAATTTTTAAAAATTTCTCCTATGCGCTATCCCCTTTGCTGGGGATGCAATGGCGAGCAAAATAGCAAAAATCCTTGCCTGCTTCATTCTTAGTGCTCACATTTAATAGGGGGAGAGGAGGCAATTAAGAAGGTATGTAAGCTAAATATAGAATATGCCAGACTGATATAAATACCATGGAGAAAAATAGAAAAGTGGGATAAAGAGTTGAATGTGTGAAGACAGTGTGTAATTTAAATAGCATAGCTAGGAATGACCTAAAAAATGATGGAGCACCCAGCTGGTGATGTGGCCCAGTTGGTTGAGCATCAACCCGGGCACCAGGAGGTTGCCAGTCTGATTCCCAGGCAGGGTAGATGCCCAGGTTGTCGGCTCAATCCCCAATAGTTGCGGCGGGGGTGGGGGGGGGGCGTGCAGCAGGAAGCCCATCAATGTTTCTCTTTCATCGAAGTTTCTATCTCTCTCTCCATCTCCCTTCCTCTCTTTAAAATCAATAAGAAAACATTAAAATAAGTGAAGGAACAAGTGATGCAGATGTCTGGGAAAGTATGTTCCAGGCAGAGGAAATAGCAAGGGCCAAGTCTTTAAGGTAGACGTTTGTGCTTAATGAGGCCGGATCATGTCCAGCCTTGTATAACATTATAAGAACACCGCCTTTTACTCTGAGTGAATCGGTTGTGAGGTGAAGAGTGACATGTTTTGACTTAACCTTTTATGAGATCACGTTGGCTACTATAAGCACAATAGGTTGAAGTTGGACAAATTCAGACCAGGAAAGTCTCTTGCAATAATCCAAGAGTTGACAGTGAATTGGACCAAGAGGATAGCTGTGAGAGTGGTCAGATGTACTCAGACCTCAGTCATTTTCTGAAGACATAGCCAAGAGAGTTTGTTGGCATTGCATATGGACTGTATGAGAGCATTAAAGGTGATTCAATGGTTTGGGTCCTGAGCAACTGGAAGGGTGGAGCTGCTGTTAGATAAGATGTAAAATACAGTAACCAAGTTCTGGGGCATATCAGGAGTGCACGATTAAAAAACTGAAATGTGAGATGCTATGGGACATTGAAAAGAAGCTTTGGAGAGCTCAGGAGGGAGCTCTGGGCTAGAGATCTATATTTTGGAGTTGTCATGATGTCACTAAAAGCCATTAGATGAGATGAGCACATCGAAGATATGAGTGTAGAGAGAAATGAGAAAAGGCACAAAGACTGAACTATGAATACACCAATGTTCAGAAGTCTGTGGACTCAGAGGAAACTGACAGAGGAAACTGAGAGTGTTGTTAATAAAATAAAAGGAAAACAAGAAGAGAATACCATCCTGGGAGCCAAGTGATGATGCTAGGTTGTTGACACGTCAAGCGAGATGCTTATGGAAAATGGACTATACTCCTTATGTGAATAACATTGGAGTGAGTCAGGAGACCTGGGTTCCAACACTGACTTCACCACATATAAGTGTGAGACCCGCAGAAAGTCACACCTTCAGGAAACTCAATTTCCTCAACTCTAGAAAATGATTGCTGTAAAGGTACAATGAGATAACATGGAAACTACATACAGGAATAAGAAGCTAGCACATAACAGCTACTCAATAAATGTCAGTTGACTCTGAATTGAAACTTATGCATTTAGAGCTCCATCGTGTGCTTATTTCAGTACTAGACTGACTTTTCATACCTCTAACCTGGTCTGCAGAATCAAACCATCATTATCTGACCACGGTTCCCTACCAGGGTTGAAACCTAAGCACTGATTTAGCCCTGACACCACACTGTTTCTTCACTCTGTGATAAATAGGTTGATTACCCTGGGTTTACAGTCATTCATTTAACAGTATTTTGAGGTCCTGCGTTAAACCTTGGTCATGACCACTTACAGCTCTGACCTTACCAAGTTATTCATGAGTTCTCTCTGATAAACTCAAACCCCCATTGCTGGATTCCAGAGGTTTAAATAAATGCCTGATTGCCACTTACTAATCATATAATAATGAATAAATTATTTAATTTCTTGACCTTCAGTAACCTTGTCTATAAAATATAAATGAAAATTGCTATACTGAGAGATAGGTATAATTATTCACATTGTTAAAAAAAATGATACCAAATATGTGAAATGTCTTGGTCTTTGTCAGTTAAATAGTCAGTTTTATAGTATTAATATAAATATAAATTTCCTTCCTTCACCCTACCCCATGCTGATGCCTCCCAAGATGTGGCACTAAGCTTCTGCAATTATCCAAAGAAACTTGGAGAGTGAAAAATGGTGCATTGCAAATCTTAACTTACTCTGTTAGGTTGAGATTTACACTGTAGGATTAAGTACATCCACTGAGAACAAATGTACTCTTCAACTAATGTCTCTTAGTCATGTAGATAGACAAGCTGCATGCATGTGCATAAACACACACACACACACACACACACACACACACACACACACACACACCACATACATGTATACAGACAGGCAGACATCTGGTCCTGGTTGGTATATTAACAAAAGTTTAGAAGAAAAATCAACAACTAATTCAAACAAGTTTTCATTTGGGACTCAAGTTGAAAATCCCAAGGAGAAAACCATATTCCATACCTAGTTAACCCGTGTATTCCTATTTCTCCTTCTATTTTTTTTTCCTTGGGTCCAACTGCAAACCATATCTATGCCTAGCCCTGCCCACTATGTATATATATTCTGGGGACAACTGGAAGATAGCTCTAGAGTGAAATAATGGCACATCCAGAAATATATAGAGAAGAGAAAATACTCTTATTTATTTGCAGTGATGAGAAGTCAGACCTTTGACAAGTAAAGGCCTCAAATTCTATCACAGTATATTTATATAAGGATATTGTAAGAAACTAAAAAAGATAGCTTTTTAAAAATAATAATATATTAACATTTTGAAAATAAATCTTGATGTTTTAAAGTTAATGATATTGTGAATTCCTGATCAGATTGACTACTCTTAATTGATTTGGTCTAAAAATGAACTTATGGAGACTTAATTATACCATGAGATCAGTGTATGCTTATTGATTTTGCCTTTGACATGATTAGCTACATTAGATTATGATGTCCTCATTACCCAAAGATCAAAGGTAGGATTGAACTTTCTCTAAGGGGATATGTTCATGGCATGTGCTCTATTGTTTGTAGTATATGATGAGTAGGGGAGACTGTAAAAAGAGCATTAGCTTTATGCCATTCAGAAATCTATCTTAGAAATGTGTCTGACAGAAACAGACCATACCTCTCCTCCTAACCCCACAGATGCTTAGTTGACAGGAAAGGAATTGAGAAGGGAGCATTTCTATGGGGCACTTTTCTCTTTACTACCCACCATTATACCACAGTGGTTCTGGGGCCCTTTCACAGGTAATCCCAAATCCTACATCACCATTATTGGTCTAAATGCTGCAGCTAAAGACAAGGGCAAATACAGCTGTGCTGTTTTTGAATCTAAGTTCCAGCAATGTGGCTGATCAAATTCCTGTGCCCTGCAGCCAGCTTGGGACTCCATCTATTTTAGTCGGCACAGCATTACCAATAACCCGAAGAACAGCTCAGAAAATATGAGAGCAGTGGCAGAGGTGACAGGAGGAATGAGATGCAGAGCTATGCATGCTGGGAAACCTTGGCCTTAATTTGAATGTACATGTACAGTATTTATCTTTCCCTCAAACCTATAAATAAGGCTGGTGCTTTGGCCATTACTGATGTCTGCCGTCATTTCACTAGGCCTCTGTTTTGATGGAGCACCAGTTACTGCAAAATAATATTTCTTTCTCCGCTAGTTCGCAACTGCTCCTGTATTGAAACCTCTCAAAGGCTTTCAGAACTGTGACTGGGGAGGAGAAAAGGGGTGGACATCATCATCTAGAAATCTAAATAAGCATTGCTGTTTGGGACTCCACACTGCCATCGGGAGTAAAAGGAGCTTACAGGCAAATAATAAACACTCCTATCCCAAGAGGCCTCATCTTCATCATCCCTGAAAACATTTTCCCTTGAATACTTTTAGTAATGAGCCATTCACCATCTCCCAAGGCAGACTCTAATATTGGACACACTAAAACCTTTTTCATGCTATTGAATTAATCTACCTCTCTGCCATTTATCCCTGTCCCTCTAAATACATGAATCCCAAATGGAAACTGTCTCAGTGTCCCAAGTATTTGCCTAGTTCTCCTATGAGTCCCAATTTTCTACATGACTCATAGAAATAATTACAAAAAGTACTCGCTATATAATTTTCTGTCAATTCTTCCTTTTCTTTCTTACAATAGGAGTATTGAAATGAGTCTGATGTATGCCTTTAGTAGTCAACTAGAAGAGTGTTGATCATCTTACATAAAGGAGAAAAAAATATGCCCTCCAAGGACTCTCATCTCTGAAGTAACAATTCATTAGATTAAATGGTCAGAGGAAGGTGGTTTAAATTTTATTACACGTGAGCGTCCCCTGGACCAACTCAAAGGTGAAGTGAAACCATCATTGTTTGCAGCTTGGTTTCCTCTCTGACTAAAAGTAAATAGTAAACTCAGTTATGGTAGAAGCTGGTTTTTGTTAAGTTCAGTGTTCCCCAGTATGTTCATAGTAGGTCTTGAATAAATAATTAATTGTAATTAAATCCATTTGTTTAATTCTGGCAGGAAGCCCCACTTCCAGAGGTTCGTGTGTTCTTGAAATAAACACCCTTGTCCTCTAACCTGGTTCTTTACATGTGAGGATGTGATGTTGACACATATTCACCATCCATCTCCCCCCTCCACCACCACTGCCCCTTCAAGGAATGGTTATTCAAAAGGCTGCAGCTCTGTGTTCAGCATCAAACCATCTCTCTGCTTCCTATGCCTGAGGAGATACCACCCATTCCTCCTTGGAATGCACTTCAGGTCATTTCCTGTCTAGCTAGACTGTAGGGGGATCCATCTGCCATCCCCATCTCCCTTCCATTGAAGAGAAAAATAAATAAATAAAAATCCAACCAGACCAGCCAGCTGCACGCCCTCAGTTCCAAGCTCTGTCTAGGTGGGTCTTTCATTCCCCAGTCTCCTGTTTCCATTAGCCAACTGATGTACCTTGAATGACAATAGGCCTGCTGTTAAGCCCTGCAAGGAGGAAACTGAGCTGGCAGAGGCTATAGAGGCTTTTCCTTTTTCTCTTTACAGCTGCCATGGTAAAATGGGCCCCTTTGCTCAGGAAAACGGGACCATAGAAATGTCCTCAAAGACTGGGAAAGGAAAGTTAACAGAATTCTCATGGAAAACTACACATCTGACGATGAAAATGGGCCATATGGGAAGATAATCTACAGAAAGAAAGAGTAACATCTTCAAGCTTTCAGATGACATTAAATGCTCCTTCTGGGGACCAAAATGCCAAGCAAATGCGTATAAACCTCAGAAAGCCTTGTGAGGCAGCTCTGGTGCAGTTCAAAGTGTCTAAGCTTAACAGTCAGCAGATCTGGGTTTAATTTTTTACTAGCTATGTGCTCTTGAGCAAAAGTCTGAGGCCTCTCAGACTGAGGCTTGTCTCCTCAGTTGCAAAGTGAGCATTTAATACCAATTCACAGCAAATGGGTAGAGATCAAGCTGCGTCTGAGGAGTTTCACTTGATATGAAAGTGGGACTCAAAGTTTTGTGAGATCAGGCAGAAGTTATAGAGGAATGAGAGGTTAGGGCAGGGATGAAAAGAATAAAGAGAAGTACACCTTGCAAGGATGGGTTTCACAGTGAGAGGTACTTCTTACATGAGGATGGGGTAATGGCTTGGAGAAGGAAAAACATCATTGAAAGGATATTGAGAACATCCAACAAAATAAATACTGACATGCGTAGAATGCAGACAGTCATTGCTATTTAAATACTATTGTTTATTAAAATATTCTACTGTGAAAGGGACTGTTCTAAGTGCTTTATATTTATTCTCATTTAATCTTTATAATAATCCAGAGGGAGTAATTTTTTTCCTCCCATTTCTGGGTGTAGTAACTTAGGCTAAGAAATTTTTGATACCGTGACCAAGGTGAGACTCTTAGTGAGTGACAGAACTAGGATTTGAAAGCAGAACCTGAGCTCCTAGCACCCACACTAGACTGCAGTGTTCCTGAGTGATTTCCAGGATCCATTCAAAGCCAGGGAGAAAGGAATAGACAGTGGGAAAATTATGAAATACAACTGAGTTTGTTTACTTTGGAACTGGGGTTCCCAATGGCATTTGGAAGAAAGGGCAACAGAAGCAGAACAAATTGGTATGAAAAAATGCACAGTAGTTCATAATGAGAAGCCAGAAATGGGAAACTAAATAACCAGTAGAGCTTGAAGATTTTGGCAGTATCTAATTATGACAAGAATATGAAAGATGGTGAATTCAATTAGCATCAAAATTTGGGATACAGCTTCAATGCAAAGTTACTCTTCTGTTGACTCTTGCTTGTCTTTTGTTCTAGAGCCAAATAGAACTCTAGTGAGCATTTGCAACATGCTGCAAAAGGACCCTTAGAAAGAGAGAACTGGGGCCTTTCTGATGGGCATGGTGGCCATCTGCAGAAGTCAGGCCACCAATGGCACTCAAACTCTGTTTCCTCCTTTGATATTTGGCACAGAGAAGAAAGCATACAGGATTGGAATCAAGGAAATGGAAGGACCAGCCAAACAAACACGCATAGTTGTCCTTAGCATCATAAGGGATTGGATTCAGGAACCCCAAGGATACCAAAATCCAAGGATGATCAAGTCCCATATATAAAAGGGCACAGTATCTGCATATAACCTATGCACAGCCTCCAGTATACTTTAAATCACCTCTAGATTACTTGTAATTCAAAACACAATGTAAATACCATGTAAATAGTTGCTATACTGTATTGTTTAGGGGCATCATGACAAGTAAAACGAGTCTGCAATATTCAGTACAGGAGCAATCATCATAGGCCCATTTACATAGTACACATCAGCAACAACAAAACATTTTTTCTGAATATGCAATCCGCTAGTGGTTGAATCCATGGGTGCAGAATCTACAAGTATGGAGGGTCAATTGTACTTTGTAGTTTGCCCGGAATCTTATAGCCTCAGATTTTGCTACTAACCTCAGTGTTATGGTTTGCGTGATAATACAAGACACATGAAAGGCAACTAACCTGAGCATCTCCAAAGCCAGCCTGGTTTCTTTAGGCCCGAACACTCCATCTTGTGCATTTAACAATCTCCCACTGGGAGACCTTAGAGAGAAAGAAAAAGAGAAAAAGGAATGGGATAAAATATTCCACGCTTCTCATATCACACACACTTCTCCTAAATATATATACATTAGAGGCCCGAGGCACGAAATTCGTGCAAGAGTAGGCCTTCCTTCTCCAGGCTGCTGGCACCAGCTTCCCTCTGGCACCTAGGACCCGGGCTTCCCTTGCAGCCCCGGCTTTGTCCAGAAGGACGTCTGGTCTAATTAGCATATTACAATTTTATTATTATAGATACACAGTAACACAGATCTTTTACTCCCTCTATCTCTTTAGTTGAGAACAGAGCAATCAATACTTGGAGATTTTCCAATTTGCTGGGACTTTGTAGCATTTACTTTGGCCCTATTATTTCACATTGTGGGTAGAAAATTGCAGAATTCTTGTTTATTTGCTTATTTAGATTAGTGATTGCTTGCATTCTTGTTTAACTGATTGTAATCCCTTACAGGCTGAACATAGTTAGAATGAAATTTTAAAAGGTACAGAGGAATTTATGGATAAACATCTATTCTAATTACCATAGGACCCAGATCCTTTGCGTGAGGCCCTTTAAAACTGATTGCAAACTGGGATTTTTAGGGCTTTTCACAACCTCATTGTGAAAGATTATGTTCGATTGTCCTATCCTGGTGGGCCAGAGGCTCAAGAATGGAATTGGGTCTGAAGAAGAATAGAGGTCCACTCAGGGTATCATGCATGCAATAGGCCATCAAGACCAGCAATGCTTGTGATGAGACTTGGAATATAAGTGCAGCAGTGGTCAGAATTATGGAAGATGCTAACATTGTTAGCCTTGGCCAGGTGGCTCGGTTGGTTTGAGCATCGTTCCATACACCAAAAAGTTTGCAGATTTGATTCCTGGGCACATATCTAGTAGGTTATGGGTTCAATTTCCATTTGGGGCATGTATGGGAAGCAAGAAATCAATGTTACTCTCTCATATGGATGTATGTTGTTTCTCTCTCTCTCTCTTTCTCTCATTTCCTCTCTCTAAAAAAAAAAAAATCAATAAAGATATCGTCAGGTCCCAATATTTAAACCAAAAAAAGGGGGGATAGTAGAAGAATATCATGTAAGGAAAAATATCCTGTAAATAAATTACATCTAGAAAATTTTTACTTTAGAAAATTAACTTTCATTTGTAATGCTAACAGCAAGACACCCAGGTAAAACATACATGGTGTCAAAACAAGCCAAAGGAAAATTGTTTGGGCAAAAAAATGAAAAAGGATCGCAAGTCAAATTTATAGAAAATATCCCTTTATTAACTTTTGGTCGAGAATATGTTTGTATATTTTCAGAAAACAACTCTGAGACCACGTGGATTCCTGCAACAGAGAGGAATTGACAGGAGTGCTCCAGCCATGAAGTCAGAAGAGAAACAGTCCAGAGATGGAAGACGCTGACCATGCCTTGCCATACTAGCAGTCAGCATATGTGCATCACTGCAGATTGCCCAGGACCAAACCAGAGAGGGTCGGACCTGCATTACCACCATTTGTCCACCATCCAGAACTGAAATATCATTGCTGTTATGTACACATAAACAACTGTTGGACATAGAAATTGGGACTCAAAATAACTGTTGGCCCAGAAAGAAACTCACTATAGACTGATTCATTTGCCTCTCAGCATAACCATTATTGCTTGTCTCATTTTCGGTTCCTATAAGTGTATTCCTAGTATCACATGAGCTCACTCATCTAGGGGAAAAGATGAACAACATAGACTGAAGAACAAGAATAGCATTGATCAGACTGTCAGACCTCAGAGGGAAGGTAGGGGAGGGTGGGGACAAGGGAGATAGATCAACCAAAGGACTTGTGTGCTTGCATCTTAGTCTAACCAGTGATCACGGACAACAGGGGGATGGGGGCATGCGTGTGGGGGGGTTTGGGATGGGAATGGGGGGCGGGGTTTGATGACAAATATGTGATACCTTAATCAATAAAGTAATTAAAAAAATCAAAAAAAAAATAAAATAAAAAATAAAAGATATCGTCAGGTGAGAATTAAAAAAAAACACACAAAAAAACATGTCAGAGCAGGTAAATTGAAGAGGACCTAACTGAGCTCCAGAGATGGTAGGTCTTGTCAGGCACCAATATCATTTAGAGACGCCAAAAATAGGATGTTAAAAATAAATACTTTCCCCGATTGGGTCGTAAACATGACTCCACTTAATAAATCCTATGTTTTTAATGAAACCAAGCCACATACTAAGCCCAGAAGGACAAAAACATCCTGGATTACATTAGCCTTGAGTAATACACTAACCAAAAAAGGTCACTTTTTGTTCAAAATCACTAAGAAAGTTAGAGAAAAATAATATAAAAAATTCTCTGTGATCACCTCAGGGGGTAGTGGGCAGGGATGGCCCAGGAGAGAGAGCACTCAGAGCTCTGCGACAGAAGGAAAGGCTGAAAAAGAGAAATAGATTCAGGCAAGTGTGAGGAAGGTCCTGGGAAGTCAGTTACAGGACGGCTCAACAGGGGGCAATGCTGATGACTAGAATCCAACCTTTGTGGGAACCTTATAGTTTACAAAGCAATGTCACATACAGTTTCTACCATAGGTCAGCATGAGCCAGCACTATTTCAGGGCATGGGAGAGCAGGAAATGCAATGGGATAAAGAGGCTAAGGCCCAAGTCCTCATCCCAACCCTGCCACTGCATTGTGTTGGCCTATTTCCTCCTCTTTCTTTATTTCTTCATTTAAACCAGGGCTTCTCAACCTCAGCACTATTGATGATTTGCACCAGATCATTCGTTGTTGAGCAATGTAGAATGTTTAGTGGTATCCCTGACCTCTATCCACTGGATACAAGTAGCACTCCCCCACCCCCTACCCTAGCTGTGACAACAAAAATGTCCCCCAGACATTGCCAAATGTCCCCCAAGGGGCAAAATCATCCCTGGTTGTCCTTGATGATGTTCTCTGTGTTCTCTCTTACCTTTCGGGGCAGCTATTAGCAGGCCATGCAGTATTTTGTCATTGCAAAGACTTTGGTTAGGATCAGGGAGAACTATCTTTCAATCCTGAGCCTGTCACTTGCTAGATGCATAATCATAGGCAAGTCCCTTAATCAATGTGATCCTCGGGTTCCTCTTCTGCCAGAAGTCAATTCCAGCATGTCAGCAAGGCTGAATCATCTGGGAATGGTAAACAGCATTTCCCCAAACCTGAAAAGGATGCATAAAATGATTGCTTGCTGCCAGACAGCTCAGGGCATCTTAATCTACATGTTATTGCCTCCTACTGGCCAAACACCTGAACAGCCGTAGGCAATTCCCCATTCTGACAATGGACTGTGTATACAAAACCCTACCCTTTGATGTGTATATCTACCTCGCCTTAGGACAAATGGTGTTAATAAAAAGCAAGGGGTCCTGAGATAAGGAGAACTTAGTTCCTTTAGCTAAGTCTTCTCTGACTCCCTGTAATGCCTTTCAAAATTATGTTTCATCTCTGGACTCTTATTTAATTTACACACAGCCCTTCTCCAGATTTCTAAACCCTTCTAGATGCTGGATCAAGACCACTGGCACTTTTCTGTGAAATGGGGATAATAATAGGACCATCTATCTCAAAGGTTGTAGAGAGAAAATGATATGAGATGATTTATGCAGAGTGCTCAGAGACAGGGATATGGTAAATGCTCAATCATTGTTAGGTAGCCTTATTATTGTTACCATTATAATAGAAGGTGCATGTCCTTGACCATTCAGTTTGACACCTTCTCTCCCTTATGGGAACAGGAAGATAAATAAGACAATTGCCTTCCCCTGGGGAGCCTGCAGTCCATTAGAGAAGAGAAGCCTGTCCATGAATCACTGTAATGCGTGCATCAAGACAATTGCCAGCAATGAATGAAGTAGAAGTGGCTGCTGCTGGGTGGAGGAACAGAGAAAACAGAACCATCTTGGTGCATAAGGGGCAACATCCCCCGGAACACTCTTAGCAGTTCCGGATGCCACATCTCAAGATCGAAGAGGTCTAGGGAAGGGCACCAAGGATGATAGAAAGTGATAGGATTCTGCTGTCTAAGTCTGGGCAGACGAAGGCAGAAAGAGGTCAGAACTGAAACCTGCAAAACCATAAAAAGTGAGTATTATCAGCCTCTTGTATTTCATTAATAAAAATATGTAGAGTAGGTTTTAAAATCTTGGCTGTGGTAGGGTTATAGAAATGAACAACTGCAACCCCTGCACTCAAGGAGTTTAGATTTAATGAGGGAGACAAGCTTGTAAGCAAGTGTTTCTAGGACACCAGTGGAATACCTAATGGCCTTATGACAGAATTGTAGTAGGAGGTCAGAGGTGAGGCAGGCAGGGCCAGAGAGGCTTCACAAGAGGACACAGGATGAGTGGAATTTCAATAGAAAATTGGGAGGGCATTCAGGGGTGAGAGAAAGGAAATTTCAGTAGCAAGAATGTTATGGAGGTCGGAGCAGGTACCCTGGGGGCAGCTAACTTGGACAATTCCACAAAAACCGCAGGTTCGCCTTACCTGCCCCTTCCACTCCAAGAAAGAGCTTGCTCACATCTTCTTCATTGTGCTGCATGAACACCCGACTCAGCCTGTGCACAAGTGGCTATCAGGAGGCCAGACACCTGCCACCACCCGGGCAACCCTCAGCCACTGGAAGCCTGCTGGTGCGTGACTGTTCAGGCCTCCCTCTGTAGGGTGCCTGAGGCAGGAGGCATCTGTGTGCTTCTGCCTGGAGCAGCAACCTGAGCATCCTTGCTGCCTCACCCTCTCCACGCCCTCTCCCTTTTGTATGGATATTATCCCCCAAATGAACAGCCTACACCCAAGTTTTCATCTCAGGCACCACATTTTGGAGCGATTCAGATTAAGAAGGGGCAAAGCATGATTATGAAGAAAGCATCGTTTTTCACCAATAACTGAATTTCTGAATTTGTAACAGTGTACTTTGTAATTAGAGAAACTTAATACTGCTATGCCAATTCTTAGTTTTGTCATCCTTGACAAGTTACTTCACCACTCTGAGACTCAGTTTCTTCATCTGCTTTTTACCTCATATAGTTGGGAAAATACATGAGATAAGTATCTAATTTACTTAATGTAGATAAAACTGCCAATATGTGTTAACCACCATTATCAATAACAAGAGGCCCGGTGCATAAAAATTTATGCACTGGAGGGGGTCCCTCAATCCAGCCTTCCCCCTCTCACAGTCCAAGAGCCCTCAGGGGCGGGAGGCGACCTGGCAATCAGGGGAAGGCGATGCCCCATCACACCTCTGCTGCTGCCACTGCCAGCAGCGCAAGCCTCAGCCGGTCCTGGTTACCTGAGCCTCGGGCAGCCCTGGGCGTCTGGGCAGCCACCATCCGAGGCTTTCCTGTGCTTCAGGACAGCCCTGGGCAGCTGGGCAGCCACCATCTGAGGCTTGCCTGCGCCTCGGGCCAGCCCTGGGTGGCTGGGGGGCTGAGGAGACTGGGGGACTTGGGAGGTAGCCCTGGAGGGGCTGAGGGGACTGGGCACCACCATCTTGTGGCTGTGGGTGCTGCCATCTTTGAGGGCATGGCAATCAATTAGCATATCCCCTCCTTATTAGATAGGATAATACATTGAACAATGGGCAAATGCATCCTCTTCAACCCCTGAGTAACTATTATGCTGAGGAGGTATGGCATTACTTACATAGCAACTGCTTTTAACTTTAGTATAAGTATTTCTGGCTTAAAAAATCCAAACTACAGCTAAAAAAGTCTTAAAAAAGGATGAGACTACTAGTATTTTAAATTTGACCTGATATATGACATATTTGGCCAAATGCAGAATATTTTTTTTCAAAGCAGTTCTCTTAGCTGTCAGCACTCCTTCCCAAAACTCGTCTTTGGGCTAGGTTCTCAAAGTGAATTTCCATGACACCTTGAGCAAACCAATCTTATTAATTTATGGTCACAGCTCATTTTTTGAACTAAAATGCTCATAACCAGCTTAATCAAACACTTTAATCCCTAGGTTCAGCTCTTAATGATCTTTAACTATGGAAAATCAAATTTGCTTTTAAGGGGGGAAGGGATGTTGTAACCACTGAGGAAATGCAAAAGAACACATCATAAGCAATAAAAGGCAATTCCCCAAATCCGCCCCCCCCCCCCGCCCCAAGGTTTGGGACATAGAAGCCATAGATTCATATGATTTTAGAGCTTGCAAATATTTGAGAGATCATCAATCCTCCCCCATTATACATGAGAAAACTGAGAGTGCGGAAGGGGGAGTAGTTTGATGAAAGACACACTTTCTAATCAGTTGTGAACTCACACATGGGAGCCTGATTGCCTAGCTCACAATTCAGCATTTTTCTGGCTACACCATGAGTTAGTAGCATCATAGGAAAACATGTAGCTACTCTCAAGTGCATAATGCCCATTTGAACACATAGGTTGATAAAATATTATCATCATGGTCCTAACTTGGAAATTGGTTTAAGGAAAAAAACATATTTATCACTGATAAAACCATATCAACCTATGAGCAAAATAGATAAATGCCTTACCTTGAGGGTTGGAATCAAGGATAATAAGATTGTACTTCCATAGTACAGCCCTTAGGATAAAGAGAGATAGTGGAATACTAGGCTAATTGGTTAAGGATCTGTTGCAATATGGCAATTCCCTATGTCACCATATTTGTAATACACACACACACACACACACACACACACACACACACACACTGCTACTCTTCTCAATGAGGGGCCTTGTTTTCACTTTGATGGGAAGAAAAGAAGTCACTTCAGATTTTGGATGAAGCTTCATGAAAACACAAACTTTGGTTATCACTCTAAGAAAAAGCTTACCAGTGATGGGCAACCTTTTGAGCTTGGTGTATCAAACTTCGCCAAAAAACTGAGCATAACTCAGGTAGTGTGTCATTTTGAGGAAAAAACATTATTTCGCAAATGTTTCATCCTCGGCATGCGGCCGCCTCAGCGGCTGCGTATCATCAGAAATGGCTACGCGTGTCAGTGCTGACACGCGTGTCATAGGTTCGCCATCACTGGCTTAGACATATACACACACAGACGCTCACACCTTGTGCAGTCACTTTGAAGAAACCTCGGTCCCAGCCGCAAAGACAGAGAATAATGGATTATTTTAATTATGGTAATTTAAAGTAGGTATGCACAAATTATAAAACAAAAGATGATTATGTTATTTTTCACTGGGATTCAGTAGGAAAAGAAAGTGTTCTGTAAAACGTGGAGGTGGGGGAAGGTTAATGACTGGCTAATGATTTGGGGATACAAATCTGGCCATTTCTGCTTCCTATTAATTGAACAGATTAAGTCAGTCATCATTTGATTTCCATGCTTTCTTTGTTCCAACCACAAGTCTTTTTTTTTCCAGGCCATAATTACCAGTTACCCAAGGCTTCATGCAAATGTGTCAGAAATCACACCATCAGCTCAATTAAAATGAGTTCACTTTTAAAAAGAAGCATAATAATTATGTAATAATATAAAGTATTTATAAATTTTTTAAAATATGCACAATAAAATACATAATATGCATTGTAAGGTTTACATAATTATATTTAAAATGTTCTAATACCAGGCATCATAATAGGTGTCAGGGATATGAAAATTAAAATGTCACAATCTAAGTGTCTGAGCTGAGTCTGTTCAGCTGTGGCCTGACTGTGTATGTGCCAAGCATCCCTGAGAGCAAGCTGCCTTCAAGAGAGAATATGCTTGCCTCCTCCGAACCCCCCTCCTCCAACCGCTATGCTCTCTAAGCCATAAATTTCCCCGTGCCTAGTGGAGCCGTTTATGAAATAACTGTCTCTATTGATTTCTTCGTCCAGTACAGGTATGCTGGCTCAGCTGCCCATCTGTTTACTGCCTATGGCAGGACCATTGAGAAAAATAAAGGAAAGAGGAGATGTGTGTGTGTGTGTGTGTGTGTGTGTGTGTGTGTGTGTGTGTGTGTCTGTTGGGGGGGTATACAAGGAGGCATGCACATAAAGGTGGCGTTAAAAGGATGAATAGGAATTTGAATCATTCCTTCCTGGTAGGAGAGATGTCCATCGGCTGCATGGCCTGTGGCATTTCCTCAGAAAAGTCAGGAGGGAACTTTGCTTCCTGTTTTGGGGTTGTCTGGTTCAGAGTGTACTGGACTTTTGGTCAGGAGACCCTGCTCTCCTGGGGTCATCACTTGCTTTGGCGAAATTGTCTGACCACTCAATATAGTTTTCCTCATCTGTAAAGTGGGTTAATGGCTCATCACCCTTCCCACTTCAGAGTCATGTGAGAGAACTCCCAGGAGAAATCTTCAGAAATTAGAGAGCAATGTGTAATTAAAGGCTCATGTGTATTAGCACATATGAGATGGAGGCCATGGTCTGAGAAGGTGATCAAGTTTATAGTCCTCTAGGGAACTATCAGAATCCTATGGTTCTTTAAGCTGACTCTGACCTCTAACCTGAGTTCTACTAAGATTGTCCCCACTTCCTTTTCAGGTGACTACTACTCTTGCAAGCTATTTACTTGACATTCAACCCTAGAAGCTTTTTGCCTCTGGAGGACTCCGCAGACACCAATTCTCCAGGCTTTGAAGAATGATCTATGAAGGATGCTGCAAAATATCTCAAGATCAATTGCTATAATTATCCTCTGAATAATTTTCTGCCATTATTCAGGCTGTACATATTGTACATGAAAGGCTATGTTCAGCCAAACCAGAAGCTTGCTGGGTTCGGGATTTACAGCTCCCTGTGTAAGAAGATTTAGAAGGCAACCCCTAGGAAATCCATCTGGAGATTGTTGAGAGGATAAAGGAAAATATAAGTTCTTTTAATCTTAATATTCTTTATGCTCTGCTCATTATGATTAGATATATCTTCTAGTTAAGCCCTCAACAAAAATAGAACTGGCAATGAAAAGACTATTTCTTTTCTTTTCTATTGCTAAGGGAAAATAGCATGCATAAAAATAATAATAACAATATAAATGCTCCAATGCTTAGCTATTTAGAGAGCTATCCAATGTCTTATCATTTACTAAGTTTAGAGGGGAAAAAAAAGAATCTCTCTCTAGAGTAGAACTAAGGAATGGAAAAACACTAGTTGACTTATTGTCACTTCTCATACTTTGGAGGCACTTTGTTTTTAATATAAGAGAAAGAAAATCATTGAATTTTCCCTTTCTGTCTCCTTCAAGCTCTCAGGGGGGAAAAATTGTCTGAAAGAGGCAGGAACACAGGGCCTCTGAGAAAGATCATGAGAGCCTTTTTTCCCATTATTAAGATTATTACTGAGGCAGGTTAAAGGGGAGAATAAAATCTAATATATTTGCCATTGCATCGATCATTAATATATTCTAGCTTTGGCTCAGATGAGAGTAAACGTTCCTTTTCCTGACCTCCAATAGGCTATCAGTGGCTGGACAATACTGCATTTTAACAGCAAATTTCCTGAGTCATGGTTGATGGCTTTCTCCCTGAAAAGGCCATAGAAAATCATATCAAAAGAGTGGGAAGATAACTAAGGTGCTTTCTGGTATTTTGCAACTAGATGCAAAAAAAAAAAAAAATCAAACTCTACATTGTTTAGGTAATAACAACAACAACAACAACAAAAAGATAAGTTTCTATAATAGGACAATTCATTTCAAAGGTTCCATTATTGTCCATAGGGGTTATTTAGTTGACAACATTGGTTTAGGCAAGGTTGCCCTGAAATAAAATGGCTTAGATCCAGCAGCTATGGGTCATTAGTCTGCAGCCAGGGATGTATGTTCTGGGTCTAAATTCAGCTGAGTGCTCTGCTACCAGTGGAGGGATGAAATGATCCGGCACACAGACACAGGTAGTGACTGAAGGTTTAAAATGCATCAGCTCAGCCTTCCCGAATGCTGTTTTCGAGGCTCACAGTGGATGGCATTAAGGATGTTAATGACTAAGGTTAAAAAATAAGGCAAAATGGGAGGTCATGGCATTCCTACACTTCTCCTAGAGTGGTCAGTGGTAGTGTTAATACCACTAACTGTATCTGGATTTAATCATCTTGGTTGTACTTGCCTTACCAGTGTGCTCACTTTTTCCTGCGTGCATCCTGAGGGATTTTGGAAGTGGAAAAGAAAAAGGAAAGAGTGGTTCATGGTAGAATCACACGGCTACCTAGTTTGAAAGAATTTAAGAAAATAGTTTAATTCAGTCTGGTTAGACAACAAGCTTGGTGGGCTGAATCTTTCTTATATGTTCATGGTATCTCTTGGCTAGCACAGGCCCAGCTAGTTCACAATAGGAACTTAAAACATATTGACTAAGTGAATGGTCTTTCTCATTTTAAAAATATATATAAGTTCAATACCAAAGAGCTTAAATGCCTTGCCCAAAGTCACGAGGCTAGAATTGAGATTATGGTCCAGATCTCTTGGTTCTTTTAGAAAGAGAATGGTCTTTAAAGGACCAAAGATTTTATATTATTTCCACCGGAAGTCATAGCTGTCTGTCATATGGACATTTCTTTCTGGTTTCATATATTTGGCTGAATTCTAGTTAGAATTTTTATCATGAAACCTGGAGACTCATGACTCTAGCCAAAAGGGAAAGTTATGGAAGTACTTCCAGATTTCATTAGCTAGATTGTATGTGTATGTGATGTGTATGTGTGTATCCATGCATGTGTGTGAGTCTATGCATATGTGTGTCCGTGCATACCAAGGCGTGTGTGCATATTTCAGAAATTGCTGGCACTAAGAACGGTTTTAATAGATGGACCTCGGATAATTTCTTTGCCAGGTAGGCTGTCATGCTCTCTTGATTTGAAAAGACTTGGGAATTTTGCTCCATTTCCCAAAGGACCAGAACACTCCATCCAAAGCATTAAATATGTACAAATGCTATCAAAAGGGAGGGGGGGGGTCTAAAATCTGAGGATAATTGCACACATCAAGCTAATTACCCAGAAGCACTATTAACTAATGAGATTAGCCAGTAGGCCTGTCCAGCATTGATTAATCAAAGAATAATGCCAATGCACCTGCAGTAAAAAAGCACCCCATCTCTAACAAAAAAAGGTTTTGTCCATGTTTGGAAACCCTACTTCTTTTTTGCCATCTTATTGCTTTATAGAAGCACTAGAGGCTTGGTGCATGACATTTGTGCACTGGGGGGGGGGGGGGAGTCCCTCAGCCTGACCTGCGCCCTCTCGCACTGTGGGACCCCTCGAGGGATGTCCGCCTGCTGGCTTAGACCTGCTCCCCGCCACCGCTGCTGCGCTTGCCAGCCATGAGCCTGGCTTCTGGCTGAGTGGTGCTCCCCCTGTGGGAGCACACTGACCACCAGGGGACAGCTCCTGTGTTGAGCATCTGCCCCATGGTGGTCAGTGGGTGTCATAGCGATTGGTCATTCCGCCATTTGGTTGATTTGCATATTAGGGTTTTATTATAGAGGACTAGAGGACCGGTGCACGAAATTCGTGCATGGGGGTAGGGGGGGGGGGTCCCTCAACCCAGCCTGCACCCTCTCCAATCTGAGACCCCTTGAGGGATGTCCGACTGCCGTTTAGGCCCGATCCCGGTAAACGGGCAGTTGGACATCCCCCTCACAATCCAGGACTGCTGGCTCCCAACTGCTCGCCTGCCTGCCTTCCTGATTGCCCCTAACCACTTCTGCCTGCCAGCCTGATCACCCCCTAACCACTCCCCTGCCAGCCTGATTGATGTCTAACTGCTCCCCTGCCAGCCTGTTTGCCCCCAACTTCCCTCCTCTGCAGGCCTGGGTCCCCCACAACTGCCCTTCCCTGCAGGCCCGGTCACCCCCAACTTCCCTCCTCTGCTGGCCTGGTCACCCCCAACTGCCCTCCCTTGCAGGCCTTGTCCCTCCTAACTGCCCTTCCCTGCTGGCCATCTTGTGGTGGCCATCTTGTGTCCACATAGGGGCAGGATCTTTGACCACATGGGGGAAGCCATATTGTGTGTTGGAGTGATGGTCAATCTGCATATTACTCTTTTATTAGATAGGATAGAGGCCTGGTGCATGGGTGGGGGCCAGCTGGTTTTCCCTGAAGGGTGTCCTGGATCAGGGTGGGGGTTCCCTTGGGACATGGGGCAGCCTGAGCGAGTGGCCTGTGGTGGTTTGCAGGCCAGCCATGCCCCCTGGCAACCCAAGCAGAGGCCCTGGTATCTGGAATTTATTTACCTTCTACAATTGAAACTTTGTAGCCTGGAGTGGAGCCAAGCCTCCTACTTGCTACGTGGCTGGCAGCCATTTCTGTTGGTGTTAATGTACCTTCTATAATTGAAACTTTGTAGCCTTAAGCGGAGGCCTGGGCCGGCCAGGGTGTGCAGAAAGCTTTGCTTCTTCCATTGCCAGGGGCAACCCTAGCCTCCCGCTCTTTCCAGCTCCGTGGCTGCCGCCATTTCTGTTTGGATTTGTTTACCTTCTATAATTGAAACTTTGTAGCCTTGAGTGGAGGCTTAGGCCGGCAAGGGCAGGCGGAAAGCTTGGCTTCCTCCATTGCCTGGGAAACCCAAGCCTCCCTCCTGCTCTCTGTGGCTGTAGCCATCTTGGTTGGGTTTATTTGCATACTCACTCTGATTGGTTGGTGGGCATGGCTGGTGGGCGTGGCTGGAGTGGAATGATGGTTAATTTGCATATTACTCTTTTATTAGGTAGGATGAGTCTCCTTAGGTTAATACTCCACAGGGGCTACAATGAACTGTAAGTCCAGTAGTTGTCACTCTAGATAAAAATGCTCAGCTCATGACTCATTTCTTCATTTAAAAAATGGAAATACTCAGAATCAGTGCTCCTTCAATTCACATGATAAGGAGAATGTACTTGTGAAGCTCTGCACAGACTTAGCTCCAAGCAAAATCTTAAAAATAGCAAACTAGTTAAATGCTCCCACGATGAAATGCCTCGCTAGTATTTCCCTCCTCTTTCATCAGGGAAAATGGTCACATTAAGGAGAATAGCCATCAGCTGACAAAATATAAAAACCTAAGAAAATGACAAATAACTGAATACAAAATAATGCAAATAACATAAAAATACTGTACCTTACTCCTAATTTAAAAAATGTAAATTAAAACAACAAAAATTCTCTCACAAATAGAGGAAAAATATCATCCAATCAACTATTAGGCACCATTAAGATTACAAAGATACAAGAATCATTATTTCATTTTAAGAAAATAAAAAAAAATCACTATGTAATTTAAAAACCTATATTAAATTGCATTTCACATTTTTTCTGCCTAACTTTTCATTCTAGGCCCCATGAGGGGCATTTTTGACATGCATTCCAAAAAAAATCATCAGGGTGACTCTATTACAGGACTGCAGTATTGGCGTGCCAGCTAAA
Organism: Eptesicus fuscus; assembly: GCF_027574615.1. Taxonomy (NCBI): domain Eukaryota; kingdom Metazoa; phylum Chordata; class Mammalia; order Chiroptera; family Vespertilionidae; genus Eptesicus; species Eptesicus fuscus. The sequence continues at coordinate 32,406,656 of NC_072494.1, read as the reverse complement.
AAAATTTCACAGGGTAAAAGCTGAGAGAAAGAGTTTATGTTACCACTTTTTGGAAAGCAAATTGAAATGCTTTTGAACTTCAAAGGCTCTTTGCAGGGAGAAATGAGCCAAGTTTCCTTCTCCTTGCATGAGGAACTGTATTCTCTATCATGAGGGGCATGATGGATAGAGCTGATACATGGGTAGCCTGGTACAATTCTAAGTTGTGTGGTCACAGCATCAGAGTCAAATGACTCTTAGACGCCAAGAAGACTCCACAATGGAGACCTGTGTGTCTCTTTTTGGGGAAGCAGAAGTGAAATCCCATCTCATAATCCCCCATCCCCACCCCGCCCAAGAGCCAAATATTATTGGTGTGTTCTCATAGTCCATTTATACAGTGACTTTATCCTACACAGAGGAATCATGGGAAAATATTTTAAAGCACTTTTATAAGAAAATAGTTTTTGCACATATTTGCTATGGTCTTTAGTACATTGTTGTAGAATACTCTGTTTACTTGTTTCCCTGCTAGAGTGTATGTCTGTTGAGAGTGACAACAAACATATATTCTTATTTGCTGATGGGTTTCTAACAAACAGCACAGTGCCTGGAACACAGTTAGTCTCAAAAAATGCTGGATACCTGAGAGACTGTCACTGAAGATTATCAAATCCTTTGCCTTTAAGTTACAATTCTACTTATACATTCCCTATCAATCTCTAATAACTTACCTATTCATTCAACACATACTTACTGAGACCTCTGAATCAGCCTCTATTCTAAGTGCTGGGAATATGGCAATGAAAAAACCGACTAAAAATTACTGCACTTATGTAATTTATGTTGTAGTATCGAAAGAAAGATGGGGATAAATGCTATGGAGAACAATAAAGCTGGGGGCCTGTATGATGAGGAATGAAAATATCTTATTTTCTTCTACTCTTCCTTTGAGGAGAAAAGAAAGAAAGGCTTGAAAGTCTAGATGGACAAAAACAAGATTCTACTTAAAGGAAGGAGATAAGTATAAAGACAGGAACAGCCAACAAATGATACCCTGAAGAAATGTGTGAGCTATCAAACTCCTATCTCTCCTTCTGCTGTCTTTATATCTGGCCACCTTCCTTAAGTTATAGACTAATTTTAAACATTTGGACCTGCAAATTGCCTCTTTTGCCTGGAACGATCTTGGTTTCTGTTCAAGCTTCTAACATGTCTTCTGCATGTGCTGTCCCTCATGAACACAAGTGTTGCTGGCCCCTGAGCAAACCCCCATGACTAATACAGCATGCCCTGGATTTCATTTTTGTCACATTCCATCATACCAGGAGATGACATCAGCCTCCTCTTGGGAAGTCAGTAATATTTATCTAATTTTCCTTAGAAGTAAGTCATGAAGTTTAGGTGTGTAATCTGATGATACAAGAGCCCATATTCAAATAAATACTGGCCATTTTTATGTCCAAATTCATGCTCTCTTCATTGCACTATACCTCTTTACTAGGAACTTAAGAGGAGCAGCGGGTGCACAAATTATGCAGAGAGAAAGGAGGGAATAAAATGATCCTAAAGACACTTGGCCGATTTACACTTATGCCAAAAGCTAGACCTCTATGAACTTGTCTACCTCACTTCCACTTTCCCACTATGATTTTCTTGTCACTTTATGTTCATTTCCACAAAGTAGCATATCCTTAACGCTTCCCAATAAAACAAACAGAAGACTTGATATTGATTTACTTTATGCTCCTTATTTATAATACAATGTCTTTTCTTAAAAGAAAAATTCTTGAGCTCGCACATTTATGTTGGGGACTTTTTCTAACTTAAGAAGCTGGATTTTACAGATTGCACGGCCCATCTGTGCAGAATCTAAGCTTTGAGACAATCTGTGATGACAATTGTAAACATGAAACAAACGTATTTTTTATTTACTTGACCCCATCCTTCAGAGTCTCTTGATATATTTCACTTGGAAGAAATTGGCATGTGCTTATTTTTTTTTATCATTTTCTCAACCCTGTTTTGAGAGTCTCTAACATCTGCATTTATTGCACTTGAAGAGATCAAAGGAGTGGAAATTAACCTGCTAAGAATGTAAGGTAAATATAGTAAAAAGCAAAAGAAAGAAAGAAACAAAAAGTCAAAAAAGAAGAAAAGAACAGGCCATACTGGGGTTTTGTTGCTGCCATCGAACGTTTGGAATTACTATTTGGAAATGTCTTCAACAAAGGCAATAAAAACATGTCAGAAATGTAAAATACCAGCACACTCCCCATATCTGCTTTTAAAAATTGCTCCTTGATTGAAACCACAGGGAACAGCAGAGGTGAGGTAACGGGCCTTACACAATCAAATACTTGAATATGATCAAGGAAAGGCCAGCGTTTGAGGCTCTTATAGTGAAGAATTTATTCACAGTGTTTTAAAGAGTGGATAAGGCGATGAAGTGGCTGGAAAGGGGGAAGGGAAGGGGAGGAGAGATATAGGTTGGCAAAGGTGGGGTTGGGGGTATACAAGAGCGAAGAATAGAGAAAAACCCTTTAAAATAAAATAAAATACCCTCCGGCCAGATTCCTTTATGTAAGCCTTTGGGGACCCCATAAAAAGCTGCGACTAAATGAAAGTGTTACCAAAGCAGATGGAGAATAACATCAGAAAATCAAATGACACATTTAAAAGGGCAAAACATCAATATTACCTAAAGAACTGATCAAATGTGTCATTTTGAAATGCACACCAAAGCAACAAAATCATGAAATGCATTAAAACGGTGAACTGGGGAATGGAGAGAAGGCGCTTGGTTGACTCCCACCATGCAGAAAATCAGACGTTATGTGCTGGAATACATGAATATAAAGGGAGGCAGGTTGTTTCTGTACACATTTAGAAATTGTCAAAAACATATCAAAATGACAGGCCATGCTAAGATACGCATTTGTTCCAGCCAAGGGGACTTCAGTGAGTTTCCTAGACACACATATGGATGCTCTGCCTTGTCAAGTAGCCCCTGGTCTGAGCTGTGGTATCTCTTTGGAGGGGGCTTCACAGGTGGGAGGACCCAGGCTAAACCTATGAGCTCAGGATTAAAAAGGTGAGGTGGTTTTGAACAGTGAGGGCCATTTGAAGACCAACTTATGGGAGGCTGTCATCCAGCCCTAGTAACCTTGTCCGCAGCAAAGCTCTAATCATATTGACCAGAAGAGTTGGTTCAGAGCAGCTAAATGCAAGTTCTGGATTGAGATGGTGACTGTATGTTAAGCCAGCAAGCCAGCAACCCATTAGGTGTACACACTCTCTGAGGATTTTGAAAAAGTTGCCAGAAATCTTCACTGGGACACAGAAAAGATTTTGTTGTTGGGTACAGTACTGGAAGGAAGAGGTAATGGGTCTCTAGTCTTCAGTTTTTATAACATGGTATGCTCTGCCCTGCCCACAGAATGCAGCAGACAAGGGCAAGGGCTCTGGAATAAAATTGACATGGAGTTTAATCCTGGCTTAATCACTTATGACTTATGAGAATATAAGCACTTTACTAAAACCCTCTGAGCCTCAGTTTCCTCATCTTTAAAACAGAGACGATAACAGTGTCTCATGGGAATCATTGGGAGGATTAAATAAAATAATGTATATTAAGGATTTAACAAGTGCCTAGAAAAGAGTAAACTCTCAATAAATGTAAGCTATTAAACTAAGTCATAAACTGTGGAACTAAAAGGAATCTTTTCATTTAATATCATTTTCTTTATAAGGAACTAGTAAGAGAAGGTCCAGAAAGCTGAGGTGACCTGCCAAGACAAGGCTGTCATCACGGACCAGATGCTGCAGCGCCTCCTACTCCCTCTGTCTGTGTATGTTGGCCTCTCATATTCGTTCTTTGTCTTCACGGTGTTGCTGGGAGGCCTGAGTTTTCTTTCCATACGTTTTATTAGTTCTGCCCTTGAATACCACTCTTCCTCAATTTAAAAATTTGCTCTTATTTAGCAAGAATAAACTAAAACACTTTGAAGTGTTGAAGATGGATACCATATCAACAATATCCATATGCTCCTCCCCGAACATTTCTAGTTCAGAATAGAATGCTAAATTCTAATGGAGAGGATCTCAAGCAGTGATTGGGTATGAAGAGAAGGGAGAAGGGAGACATCTGGCTGCATATGAAAGGTCTTTTCACACCCTTTTAAAACACTATGGGGTAATTGGATAACTCAACTTCAGGGGACACCATTCACCTCTCTGTTCATAGCTGTTCAAGGCAAAGCCCAGGCGTAGCCCACACACAGGTTAGGTAGAGGACAGGGAGACACTACCTAACTGGTGACTGGCTTTCCAGTTTCAGAAGAGTGAGACAGCTGCCTTCAGAAGTACTGACATTCATTCAAGTCCCCAAGGGAGGTCAATGGAATCGAGGGGAAATAATTGAACTACTTTAAACTGGAAATATTTTTAGAGTATCCCTTTAAAATCTAGGCAAAATTTTTTAAATGTTTCTGATTTCTTAAGAGTAAGAGAGATTGAGAAAGGGGAAGAAACAGGAGAAAGAGAACATATTTGGAAACCTTAAAACATATATTGTTCCTGCATAAAGGAAGCTGACGACTAATATGTGCCAAATTGTAAGTTTCCCCTACTTCAGAAGTTGGCAGAGACACCAGAGGACAGAGGACCCCATGGCCATTTTCATGAGTTTCCTCTAGCACCGTGGTCGGCAAACTGCGGCTCGTGAGACACATGCGGCTCTTTGGCCCCTTAGTGTGGCTCTTCCACAAAATACCACGGCCTGGGCGAGTCTATTTTGAAGAAGTGGCGTTAGAAGAAGTTTAAGTTTAAAAAATTTGGCTCTCAAAAGAAATTTCAATTGTACTGTTGATATTTGGCTCTGTTGACTATGAGTTTGCCGACCACTGCCCAAGCACATCGAACCTGTAACTCTGGGTGTGCCAGGTTCATCCAGATTGAGGAATATTGTCTGATCAAGATGTTACTGGTATTGGGGTTCTTGGGTTCCCCAAGAGAAATGGAGAGGAAATCCCAGAGAAATTTCCAGAGTTTAATAAGCTTATGCTCAAACACAAGGAAGGCAGCACAGAGGAAAGACAGGTCCTCTGAACTGGCTTGGGGGCTGGCTCTGCTCAGCTGCTTTTATAAGCTGGGGACAAAGTGGGCTTGCCTCGAAAGACAGGTTTGTTGAAAAAGGCAGGCTTGTGGAACTTTCCATTTCAGGGTCCGGTGACTCCTTTTCCAGTTGCGATGCCTGGTAACTCTGTTGGAGCCTGCGCTGTGGGGGCAAGATGGTGACTGCTCCTTACCATCACCCTAAGAAGGCCATGTAGTGGTCACACCTTGATCACCTGGGCATGGGGGTCAGTAGTTTAAGCAGGCAGTTAGAAGGGAGATAACATCAGCTACCTCTGAGCTTCTGAGTAGGGAGTGGAGGGGTGGTGATATTTTTGCGCTCCAGTGGTCCTTCGGGCCACCTGGCTGGTTTTCTTGGGGGTCTGGGCCTGGATCCCTCAAAGAAATTACAGCGGAAGTTCAACAACAGCTCAGAATATATTTGGCCAGAATGACCAAGAGACTGTAGTTAATAGGAAACCAGGCCGCAAGTGAGGGAAACAGCATGTCTCTAGTAATGGTGTCTTTGCCTAAAACGGGTGAAGAACCTTTTTTCTGCCAAGGACCTTTTGGTTATTTATAACATTATTCACGGGCCATACAAAATTATCAACTTAAAAATTATGTTGCTATGAACAAAGCTCCTAGATTTATTTTGAGTCCCACCTGTGGTTTCCTTAGCCCAGCCAGACCAAATGATACAGCCTACGGCCAGACATTCCCCGCCTCTGGCCTGAGAGATGCTTCCTTCACCCATTTGCAAAGCTTGCTTCCTCCCTTCCTTCAGCTTCCTTCTTTAATCAGCATTTCAGCATATTAGTGAGGCCTGTCTGACATGTAATCGAAACAGTAACCCCACACCCACTCCAACACACCAATCACTATTACCCTTCTCCAGCACGCAACACCACCTACCATATTATACATCTACTTGGCTCTCCATTAACTATCACTCTGATAGGTAGAACAATGGCTCCCAGCATATAGTCGCATCCTGGCCCCTGGAATCTGCAAATGTACCTTATATGGAGAAAAAAATGTCTTTGCAGGTGTGATGAAGTTAAGGACTTTGATTTGGGGAGATTTTCCTGGATCCTCAGAATGAATCTGCATTGCAATGCCATGTATACAAGGGAGGTAGAGGGAGATTTGGCACATATAGAAGAAACCAGGAGAAGACAGTGCAGGAACAGACTTGAAGATGGTGGCCTGAAGGTTAGAATGACATGGCCACAAAGCAAGGAATGCCAGCAGCCACTGGAAATTCAAAGAGGCCAGAAAAAAGGGAGTGTGACCTTGCCAACACCTTGACTTTGGACTTCTGGTCTCCAGAACTATGAGAAAATACATTTCTGTTGTTTTAAACAGTCAGTTTGTGATAATTTACTATAGCAACCACAGGAGATTAATATACTATCCTTCATTGAAATGTAATCCCAAGAGGAAAAGGACTTTTTCCATTTATGTTCTCTATGCTATCCTCAGTGCCTGAAACTGTGGGCTGGTACATATTAAATGTTCAGTGTTTACATTTGATGAATGAATGAGAACCCTAAATTTCAGTCTATTTTTCCATCTAAAATAAAATAATTGTGAGCCTAGCATTTACCAACACGATTCACCAATTCACACATGGCATAACTGGGCCTACTAAAAGAATGATTTCAGTGAGTCTTTAACAGGCAGATCTTGCCCAATTAGTAAGTGGTACAGCTGGGTCTAGGAAGCAGGACTTTGGCCCTCAGGCCTACTATTTTGTTCAGTGTGACTCGGCTAGAATTGAGACACAGATTCTTTTGGAGGAATTCACAGTGCTGGGACAGAACCAAGACTAGTTTCCACAGGTAACACATACTAACCCGTCTCATTTCCTTTCAGCCATACTTCATCTGTCATATCTCCAACAGATTTCCATGGTAATTGTCAAGGCCAGCTGCTACCACCCAAGGCTGATTCTGCCAATAATAGATTATTATAATGTATGTAGCTAATAGGGCTTAGGCTGTCATAATGTGGCAGGATTAGATGGATCTTTGTAATAAAAACTAAGAATCTCTTAACATTTATGTATGGCTTTTACATTCTAAGTGCATTCACATCTGTTATGTCGTTTCCTCATTCCAATACCCCTGGGAGAGATGGATCCATTTGGGATAATGCTCCTTTTATCCAGATGGAAAAGCTGGCAGGAGGACTGAAGAGTGCCCCCAACGGTGCCCTCCTTGCAAGTGGACATAGTCATTGCCCGTCTAAGTCACAGGACCATGTAAGGATCCAATATATCCGTTGGTGTCTACAAAAGTAAAGAGGATTACCCCTATGATGGGTTACTCTTATGAACCAGTCCTTGCTTTGGAAGGAAACATGAACTTCTGGCACTGAATGTCTGATAAATTGTAATTGCCTTTCCCACCTCTCCCTAAGCTCTGTGCCCATCACTCTTCTCTCCTTTCCTTGGCATGTAAACTTAGTGCCCCCCCCCACCCCCCCAAACAAGTCAACCAGAATCAGAACGCTAATTTATTAAGCAAATGTGAAAGAATGCCAGGGTTCTGTAGCTGTTAATCCACCATTAAAACAAAAACAGCCACAAAATGTTGTTTTTATAAGCTGAAGCCATCATAAAGAGAAAAAAAAAAGAACACATCTGCAGCCATTAGCTCTTTCTCCAGTCCTTCCATGATCTGCACAGAAGAAGAAAAAAAGCTACTCTGCGGATGATAATAACCCAAAGTGGGCCAGGATAATCAAACCCAGACTTGAGGGAGATGGTTCATCCCATGCCTACATAGTTCCTAAAACATGCTGAATGTTGTTCGGGAAATATGCGAACCACGCCAATGGGAAATCTTAGTCACCAAACTTATTAAATGCAATTATTCCAGAATTATATTTCTTGCTTCTTTTTTAGTGCAAATTAGGCACTTTTAAAAAGGGATACAGAACACTTACACCTTTTTAGAACAAAATAAGATATCACTTTGGAAGCCATTTATTCCTAATTACACAATTACTTTATCCTGTAGCACTTGCTGAGGAGGGGGCGGGGGAAGGCTATAAGGCAAAAAACAGGCTAATTTAAGGTATCTTATTTCTTTTTATTGAAAAAAAAAGTTAACATCCAATTTCTTTTCCCTCTGGAATTCAAAAATGTTACAGCATAACAAGTGTTTCTCACTTCTGTATAATAAAATAATGATGTAATTAACAATTAAATAGCATAGCATCACAAGAAATTGCTAAATCTGCTTGTGAATAGAAGTAAAAGCCATGCTATTTTAAGGAAGTTTAGAAGTGGAGATAACTACTACCCGGCCTGAAAGTGGGAATCAAATTCTTCCAAATGCTGCTCTGAATGGGCTGGTTGGCACCTGGAGAAAGTTGCTCTGACTCTGCAACCACCCAGGTGTGGATGTCGCCGGTTACAGTTTCAGAAACACTCTCCTTCCAGAGAATCATGTCTGCTCTCGTTACCTGCTCCTCCTGGGACACTGTCCGCTGGCCAGGTACAGGCCAGGGAGTGCCAAGTGAGCTGGGAGGCATAGGCTCCATCTCTCCTGCAGAGTATGGCACCATCCCTCACCTGGTCTCCTGATGGGCCCCTGTCTTCAGTCTTGCCTCTGTTCACCTGGTCATCCACCCAGCACCTGACAAGACCCTTCTAAAAAGCTAATCCGATTGCCTCATAATTAAAACCCTTCAAGAATTCACTTTTCCTCTGCCCAGTCAGCAGCCATGGCTCAATGATTGAGCATTTACCTATGAACCAGGAGGTCACGGTTTGATTCCCGGTCAGGGCATATACCTGGGTTGTGGGCTCGGTCCCCAGTGGAGGGCATACAGGAGGCAGCTGATCAATGATTCTTTCTCATTATTGATGTTTCTATTCTCTCTCTCTCTCCCTCTCCCTTCATCCCTGAAGGCAATAAAAAAATATATTTTTTAAAAATTCACTTTTCCTCTAAGATCACATCCCAAAGCCACAGGATGGTATTCAGGGGTCCTCTCCATTTTGCCCAAACCTGTTTTTCTAGGTCCCATCTTGCCATTCCTCACTAAATATCTTGTGCCCAAGTCACAGGATGGCTAAGATTTGCGTGCCTCTCTACTCTGCCTGGGAACAGCTTTTTCCACGCTCTGTCATGGCAAACGACTCATCCTTCAATTCTAATGTCATCTTGGATTCCAAGTCCCCCAGAGGGCAGGCACTGCATGGTCTACCTTTGGGTATTTCACAGTATGTAAATTACTTGGCTCCAGATACTTTTTAACTAATCATGGGGAGAAAAGAACTAGCATATTTCACAAGACTATTCTTTCTCTGTTAATTTACTTGTCCTGTTTTTTGCTCATTTCTTTGGCCTTCCCCCCTCTTTCCTTTCTCTTTCCTTTCTATTTCTTTTTAGCAGGAGGCCAGAGGATGGGAAGAGAGTTGCAGTGGGGGAGCCTGTGGTGAAACCAGTTGCTGTCTCTGCCTCTACTGGAATTTGCCTTCACACCCTATTGAGTGCATCTGCCTCAGGGGCCTGGATTGTGACAGCTGTTTAATAAACCACATCAGCAGTGCCTGAGGCTTAAGACAGAATGAAAGTGAGAACCTCATATTTCATTTCAACTCTGGTGATAACCTCTGAATGCCGTTATTCACCATTTTAATACAGCCTTTATTATCTCCCTCCCCCCTGCCCATTCTCCCCCTCCTCGCCTTTCCTTCTTCCCTTTGGTGTAGTCAAATGGCCTTTTGCTCTGGGCTTGGTGGCTTCATACAGGCATTCTCTATTCACATGCATAAGCTTACAGCTGCTCAAACACTTCAGAAATCTGAAGGCCTCCCCTTCTCCTGCCCGCTTCTCAATGCTTTGTAAAAATCTTTGCTTGGCAGAGAAAAAGGTCACATCTTCTAGTTGCTTCTGCCCCGCCGGTCCCCGTTCAATTGCGGAGATACAATATAGTACATTATAGTCGAGTGTGGTGGTGGTTATCCATTCCAGGGCCTTACACATTCCCACTCATGGGAAAGGGAGCTGGGGGGGTGGACGGAAGAATGGGGTGGTGCCTGCCAGGGCTGAGCACTGTGGAAGCCGAGCGTCAGCAGCAGAGCTCACCCACAACTGCAGTGAGAAACTCCTGCTCACAGTTTACAATAGAAAAGACGGGAAGCTAGTTTCAAGGCAGAGTATTACCCCAAGAAGTGTTTCACTTTGAGTGCATGAAGGCAACTGTGCTGTCTCTCTTGGGGAGGGGCTGACAAAGCCGAATCTCCCCCAGCAAAGAATTTGTGTACTAGTAGGAGCAACGTGCAGCTTTAGCAAACACCTGTTTCCCGGTGCAGACCCTCCGTTATTTATTTATTTTATTTTTTTTGCAGATCACAGCTGAGCTGGCAGGACAGAATGCCAGATTGCTCGTGCAGGCCTGGCTCCAGTCAAGGGCTGGCATCTCATCCAAACAGTTTGAAATTAGGTTTCAAAACTACCTGTGAGAAAGAAAGATGTGGCGGAAAATCGCTGATGCAAGCAAAAATACTGCAGTGATAGCTGCTTGGGGAGGGGAGTGAGGGTAGACTGGGCTACTTAACATATTTAAAACCTGCTTCTCTTGAAGCGGTGGCTCCCTTGTCTTCCCTCCCTTCCTCTCCCTCCCTCCCCCCGCCCCAACTCTCTCCTTTATTAACGTAGCCTCCTTTATGTGTACTTTAATAAAACAATTTTCTACCCTGTGCAGGGAAGACCATAAACACTCCTGCTTTAGAAAAAGAATAACTTAAGATTCCTAGGGTCCCCAGAATAAAGAAGGGGGCAGGGGAGGACAGGCATGATATTGTACCCCCTAAGGGCTCCTGTTACCTGGAGTCATACGCAAACTGGGCATGAGGGTTTCTTCTGATAATACAACCAACAGCACATGAAAAAGTCATACTTTTTTAGGCCCAGGAAGGAGGATAATCCTTTATGACTTTTAATTTAATGTGTTTCTATCCAGTGACTTATCACCTAACCCCTGGGCTTTGCCTGGGGCCACAAGAGTCCTGTCTTACTCCGTGTGTAGGATGAGGCTTGGAGGGGAGAGGGCACCTCATCTGCAAGCTCATGATCTGTTCTAACCTGGCCAGAGACCCCAAGACTCCGAGGGAGGGTAAGCAACGAGGTTGTTCTGTCTTTCTGATACTCCTCATCCAGTCCAGCAGCAAATCCTGTTGGCTCACTTTTAAAATATATTTAAAATCAATCCACTTTTATCATCTCTTCTATTATCACCCCACGTGTGGTCCAAACCACCCTCATCTTTCACCCATATTACTCCAATAGTCCTGACCTAGTCTCTCTGTCCCTACTCTTGCCTCCAGCCTCCACTCCATCCTTCTGTTCATTCTTCACAGCAGATCCCAAGATAACTCATGTGGTCTCCCACTGCCACCACCGCCCTGCCCAGATCTCCCCTTGCACTTCCTGCACGTGCAACACGCACCTACGTGCACTGGGATTCAGGCACCCTGTCCTCCTGCAGCTGTTGCCGGGGAATGGAAGGGCTGTCTCCACCTCTGGCCTTTTGCTATCACTCATCCCTATGCCTAGAACACTCTCCAGATACCCTCATCACTCACCTCCTTCACGTCTACCCAACATCACCTCCTGAGCAATACTTTCTAGATTATCCTGCTTAACTCTTCAATGACCATGTCAGCATTCTCTGTCCACTTTACATACTTTATTTTTCTCCATAGCTCTGATCACAGTCTAGCATTCTATACACTTAACTCATTCTGTCTTCCCTGACCTGCATGTTTTCAGAAGGCAGAATTTTTGTCTGTTTTGTTCATTAATTTATTCTTAATTTCTAGAACAGTGTCTATCGCACAATACATGCTCAATATATATTTTTGGAAAGGATAAATATTATGTCTATTCCTAGGTCAAAATTTTGAAAGATTGGGAGTAAAGGCTGCTTCAGCATGGGTAGGGGGCAGGTTCCTGGTGGCCCACAGAAACTGGCTCCTCCTGGGACATGGGCGTGTGATGGCTGGGATTCCCCTGGCTTTAACAAGAGGGATCAGGAGTCAAGGACATTGTATTAAACACCCTGCCTTGGCCACTTTCCCTTAATGCTCATGTCTCACCTCCACATTCTATCATCTGGGTCCAGTGATGATCATCAGACCTTGAACAAAGTGGGTGAAGTAGAAATGTCTACATCCTGAACTCGCCCTTGACTTAGGGTACATAGTGGAGCTTCTCTACCTACTACTCTTGGACACTGGAACAGAAGAGTGGAATTGTGCCAAGTCTGTTTCCATGCCAATACACCACCTCAGCCTCTGATTCAGTCTGGGGTTCCAGGGTCTATAGTGGACACAGAAGTGATATGGTATAGACCCTTAAGAGCAGAGCTTAAAACTAAAGACAGTGTCCATGGGTGGGTATGGTAACCAAAGAGAAGGCCCAGATACCCATGATCTAGAGGTGGCAAAGAGCAATAAGAAGCAAGCAGGGTTTGAAGGGTGAGTGAAGAAGACAGAAACCTAGTCCCTAGGCCTCCTGCGTACCCTCTCTTGGGAAGGTTTGATCCCTATGAAAGGAACTAAGAATATTCAGACAGAAATAGACAACTCTTAAGTTTGGAACAGATTCAATGGGAACTATAAGGTCTGCATTATTTTAAAAAATGGGCTAAAGTGGGTGTCCATAAAAATAACTCATCTTGAACCTACCTCAAACCCTCTGTTTTTATTTTTTTAAGTAAATAGACAAATTGGTGTATGTTTGGAGCATAATCTACTTGATTCTCTCTGCCAGGCCAGACACACTGGTGGACACCAAAGCCATAGCCACCGGCCCTGTTTGTAGGGACAGAGTTGGAATGAATGCATTTGGAGATGAGTTAACTGGATTTTAAAACTACCCAAATCTTGGCATATCGTCCTTACTTTTAAAATTGATTATTCTGCCACCCTCAGCAGGTTTCAGCCTACTTTCTGAGAGCTTTAGAGTCTACAAAACATTTCCACATGCATCATTTCATTTCATCCCTGTCCCTCTGATAAGCAGTGGGTTAAAAGAAAGGGATTACTTCAGATAAATCCCCAAACATGACCTATTTCGTCCCCATTCCATTGTTATTTGATTGAACTAAGCACTTTTAGCTCAAATAAACAGATTCACTGATTTTCAAAACTAGGTATATCCTAAAATATTCATCCCTACCTCTGGCCATAGGATAGAAGTCTTCTATTAAACAGCAAAGTCGTGGGGGCAGGAGGTGGAAGAGAGTCTGACAAGAACCTACTGCCGTCCGTGTTCATTCCTGCAAATTCAATCTCTTTCTTCTCTCCTCCCTCCTGCCCTAAACAACCAGCTGATCCTCAAGAGGCACATTCTGGTAGGTTCTTATCTTTTCTCTTTATGCACCAGACAGAAGCTAATGGATGCTCCCCTGATTGAATTTTGTGCTTATAGTTCCCTGGTGATATTATAAGAAAAACATGAGTAGGTTGAAATACTACTACTTCAGGTGCACTTAAAGGTCTTTCAGGCTTAAGTCTGCAGTCATGTGATGCCTCCAATTCTTGCACCCCTCCTCCCTTTCTCACCCCACACCAAGACTTCCATGAAAACCACCCCAGGCACCACCATTCCCCACAGGAGGGTGTGACTCCCATCTCCCCAGGCCTCACGGTCATGTAGACACACATGTGGGCATCTGCTTTCCTGCAGTGCCCTCCAGGTTTGTCAGGCCATGCAGGCTCCCTGATAGCTCCAGCCACCACACAGTGGCCTCAATGCTCTTCCTCTCTTGCACCTGTGCCCCTGGTCAAGGTCCTCAGCTCTGCGGGCTGCTTCACTGCTGTTGCAGATGCAGGTGCACACTGTGGAATGCCAGCATCTGTGCCAGAGGCTGTCTCCCTAAGCAAGGCTGAGCCTTGCAGGTATTGGCACAATGCCTTTTTCCTCCATTTACTGTCATCCCTTCTTAGCTGAGGACGCTGAGAATGCTTCTTGTCCTCCTGCCCCTCTCCCCACTACTATTCTCAGAGCCCACATCAAATCGTCTCTCTGGACTTACACAAAATCCATGGTATTGAGTGGAGGGAAGACACTACCAACAACTACCACATGGCCAGTGCCTCTTAGCTCTGACGCCTAGACCGCTTTCTCCTTAATAGGCCTCCGCCTTTCTCATCAAATCACTCATCAGAACTGCTGCCTGCAGAGTGACTGGCCCCACACACCTCGTCGAGGTGCCAGCTTGCTGCATTGCCACCTCAGGGTTCCAGCAGTGACTCCCAGGCTGCAGTGTTCTTTTCTCCCTAAGATGATCAACAAGACTACTAAGCACCTGGCTTCAGGCAAGTGATGGACAAAAGGGGACTCCAGGTCATCAGAACGTCCCCACCTCTATGCCCCACAAATGATTCATATATTAGTGAACGTTCAGAAGTGGGCATCAGAGCTCCCCCCAATCCATGACTTCTCTTAGGCATTTTCAGAGCTTTGTTGATAACCTGAGTCACCCTGGCCTCAAGCTGGTCCCCTTCTGAAAGGATCAACGCAAGGCCTGAGTTTGGATTTACTTAAAGTAGAACGTTCCATCTTCTGGAACTAAAGACTCTGAACAAAAAGTTGAGTTCATGTACTTTCAGTCCTTATTTGTGGCCTGAAGTTTTGCTTAACTTTCTCTTGAAAATCTTCCATAAATCCTGCCCCTATCTCCAATTGTAGGACAGTTGTTCATCTTCAAATTTTGCAAGACTGCAAATTTATTATTTTTTATGTGCAAAGGTACACAGGAAACGCTAGGAACAAACTAGACAAGTAAAAGGTTCTGGTATTGCCAAAATGGAGATTTATGAAAATGATCTCATCAATGCACTTGCTTCTTCTGACAAAGCATACCCTCCCATTCACAAGGAGCCGTGGGGACAAGATAAGGTCCAACAGTGATATTGCTCATTAGAGGCCAAGAGGAAAGTAGATGGGCCAACAGTGAACTGAATAACTAAGAAAGGCTCCTTCCTGCAGGTCCTTCAGAGGGATGCATTCCTGCTTGGCTGCGGCCTATCTACATAGAGTCATTGTTACACAGAAAAAAGGTCAGTGAGTAGAATATTATCATTTCTATGAAGAAGAAGAAAAATCTTTGTTTTCCTATTGCATCTTTTCCCTCTGCTGCTCTACAAAATCAACAGAAAAATGGCGTTCTTTATTCTTCCAGGCGGGTCCTGTCCTTGAGTCCAATGTGAAAGTCACTTAAGAAAGCTGTGCCCTTGATTCTGATCATGTCTCCTGTCAATGTGATGGTGACACTAACAAGTGTGCACAGAGGGGGGCTTGGTGCCAATTAACAATTTCTCATTAGCTTAATGAGGGGACACGTGTTTTTAATCACAGCTAAGAAAGTGGAATGATTGAAGAATTGACTCTGAGCTTCTGAAAGCATCCCTGTCAGTGCATAAAATTTAATTCTGTGGCTGTGCTTCCAAAGAGACAGAGGAAGAAAGAAGCAGCCATAAATGGCATGGCCTCACTGAACAAAATAGGAGGATACCAGATAAACAGAAAAAATGTTTCCAGTTTGGACCCATCACAATCTTTTTCAAGCTATCCAAGGTCTTGCCCTTGCTGTTATGTTATATGAGTTATCCGAGTGGGACAATTTTCTTTTCCTTTCCACTAACCCTTCATCCCTAGGTTCTGAGTAAACAGATCTGATGGTTGTAGAGATGTTCAGATAATGTGGGTACTTTAGATGCAGCTTGGGGGTGCTGATGGCTGTTCTAGTTGAACGGGCTGTAAAATGTGGACTTTCTGGATGACTTGGGAAGTCTGAATTGGTGGAACCTGTTCACATCAGAAAATGGTTTGACTTCCGGTTTTGTGTGCTTGTAACTTGATGATGGGTAATTGCCACAGTCCAAAAATCACCCCAAAAGCCTCTCTCACTCAGATCATGCCAATCCATGGTGACTGTTGAAAGAATCTGTACTAAAAATGACAGTGATTTCAGTGTCTGTAAAGTTTTTAAAGTTTTGCAGTGAAGTCATGACCCCTAGCATTTAAAAAAATACCTATAGATATGTTACAAGAATAACATTTTTTCTCTCCCTCAGATAAATAAATAAATGCAAAAATGAAATAAAATCTTATTAGGCTAATGCTTCACTAGTTTTGATATTTTAATAAGGCATGCCCACACATTTCTTCTTTGTAAAATGCAATCTTTGCTAGTATAATCCTTTTGAAATTAAAATTTTCTTGACTGCAAAAAGCAATGCGTTTTAATTGCAGAAATATTGGAAAATACAGTAAACATTTGCACATAACTCTACCTATTCAGATAGAACCACTATTTACATTTGAGTGTATTCTTTACATATTTTCTAATAAATTGGGATTATGTTGCACTTCTGTCCTTAAAACATGCTTCTTCACTTCCTATATCATTATTATTTACCGACATCATTACATATTCTTGTACAGCATAATTTTTAATCACTGCATAATATTCCAGCTCATGAATTTGTCATATTTATTATAGTACATTAAGGGTATACCCATTTTTGTGATTATAAGCAATAATAAAGTGGCTATGCTTGAATATAAATCTTTTCAAGCATCTGTGATCATTTTTTTTTAGAATAAATTACTAAAGGTGGAATTGCTGAGTCAAAAATTATAAACATTTTAAAGAATTTTGAACATGTTGTCAAGTTGCTTCCTAGAAAAGTTACACTCAACAGTTTATATTTTCAGAACCAATAATATGGAAAAGATGAGTGAAGTTTTCTTTTTTAGTTTAAAAAAATTATCTAACTATTATTTTTGCTTGTAATTTTAACTATCAAAGAGATCAGATATTATCATTTTAATTTACTTTTTAAATTTTTTTCTTTTGTTCATTTCATTTGCTGTTTATTATTTTTATGTTCAGTTATTGTCTCTTACAGTTATTGATATTTCTTTCTGTGAACTGTCAAATCATATCCTTCTCTCATTTTACTCCTGAGATATTCATCTTTTAATTGTTTACTAGTGAGAGTTATTACATATTAAACCATTTTCACATATTCTAAAAAATATTTTTTACAGCTTGCTACTTGCTTCCCCCCCCCTCCCCCCCATTTATGGTAAGTGTTCTTTCTTTGCTATACTATTTGGAAAATGTTTCCTGTTCTGAGATCTCATATTCACAAACATTTTATTTTTTTATTTCTTACTTTGAAAAAATTATCTGTAATTTAGTTTCATATATGCTTCATAGGGAGTAATTACTTTCTATTTTGTTTTTTCTTTGCAAACTGCCAATTGACCCAACACTATCTATGGATTTATTCAGCATTCCCTATTCCATGAAACACTAAAACTTCAAGATTCTGGAAGGAAAAAAATTCAGAAATACATATTTGTGAAATGCTGAAAACTCTGTTTTCTCATTAAGATCCACAGAGCATAGTTCCATTTAAAGGCTTTGAAATTTCTGCAGTAAAGATACCTTTTTTTTATCTTGCCTTACCTAGAATTAAGCATTTAACCACATAATCCTTTTACAAACAGCATCTGTTAGCATCAAAGAAACTAATGCTGCACAGAACACACAGTGGGTTTCTAGCTTGGAAGATCAAGAAGCCTCCTTTATCAAATACTGCTGTTGGAGTGTCTGAAGCGGCCACTATGTGTGTAGTACCCTCTTGCCTACTTCTGTTCTAAATAAATTGAAACATGAGAATAACTAGGGGTCAAAATATTACCTTTTCTATTGTTGATAGGTGTGTTAGAGAATGTAACTTAGTTGGAGAGCCAAATGGGCCAAACAGGTCCTGCTAACTGAATCCCACAATCCAATGCAGCTGCTCAGTCCCAGGCAATTTCTCTCTCAAAAGGCTGCCTTCCCAGCTAATACTTGCAGACTGTGAGGCTCAGAGGAAAATCCTGGCTCCTATAGGTAGCAGTACCCAAGAGGGGGGGTGGGGGGGGGGGGAAGATAGTGCTGAGTCTAACAAATTTGTTTTGTTCTTTTAAAATCTGCTAAGCAGGTAAGTTATTCCCTCTTCTCTGGGTGTAATAAGTGAGAGGGCAGGAATGGGAAAATCCCAGGAGGGGGGACAAGGCATTCCTCTGTCCTATTGCTCAGGTTTACTCTTCTAAATCCATGGGCTTGTCCTTAGGAGCAACGGGTGTGGCTATCCTCTCAGGAAGGAGGTCTATCAAGAGAACTCTGCTTCCACCTTGTTAGAGCTGCTTTCCCCCACACTGGCCGCTGCTCTTTTGGGTATCCTCTCTGAATGGAATTTAGATTTTGATTCCAGAAAGCTCTGAAATGGATCAAAGTAGCACATTAATGAAAACCAATCCAAGGCTCCCCTACTGGGTTCGAAAACTATTCTATTTTGCATCCTAAATTATGTCTAGCTCCATTGTCCAACATATGTTATCAGAGCTTCTGTCAGGAGATTAAATATAATATTGAGACTCCAATAATAAAACAAATGAAAGGCTCCAATAATAAAATATCAACAACATTTAGATGGCCCAAATTTGATTGTAAACCTTCTCCCATTTTCAAATTTGCCAGTTAAATCTCATTGTAAATGAAAATCCAAAAGTAATAAAGTCTAAAATAAAGTCAGAAATAGAGTAATCTTCCATTGATCTTTTTATTCCATGCCATTATCACACTGTTTACTTATTACCTTTTAAAATATGTTTAGATATCAGCTAGTATAAACCTTGTTTTTCTTCCAAAGAATCTCAGCTGCAATTCTGTTGATTCTCCTAGAAGAAAGTTGGGGTAATTTTATCTAGTCAAATAATTCAATTTTGATTGTATTATTTTCATAAAGTATTTTGGGAAGTATTCATAACTATATTGGGCCATTCTATACAGGAACATGTATAAACTTTCAGTTGAAAAATGTTCAACTACCATTAGATGGATGGAAGGCATTAATTCAAATAAATGTATTAATCACAAAATTACATTCTCAAGACTAGTTTCTTGTTAAGGATAAGCAAGTGTAAAAGAAAGCCAGTAGGTAGATTGGCAGCAAGCAAAACTTAAATCTGAAGCAATGTAGAACCAAGGGTAGTGTTAACTTAGCAGCACAAGGCAAAAATCAAATCACGGAAGTGACTGAATAGTCCCCTTATAAGATGAAAAATATTATATAAGCTTGATTCCACTTATATGTGAGGAATGAGCTAACTGAATGAAATCAAAGCACTAACATAGATGGCATATAACCTAGTCTCTGGCTAAAGAGACATGTTATGGGTTCCTTGATTTGCTTATCTGCTTTGCTGCTTGGTGGCTAAACATTACAATAACCTACTTGACAGATCTGCCAGTCATGACCCCTCTTCGGCATCTAGATACAGTAGGAAGAGTTGGACCAGATGACGTCCAATGATTTTTCACTCTCTTCTGATGACACCAAACTGGATACATTTTGGGGGGTAATAAGGGGGATGGGGAGAGAGGCAGTAAGAGCATGATTTCTAAACTATGGCATCCTAAATTTTAATCCCAGCACTGCCACTTGTTAGTTCTAAGATCCTGTGAAATTCACTCAACCTGTTTCCACATCTGTATAACTGGAAGGAGAGAGGAAGTAGCATCTACTTCATAAGATTGTTGTGACAAATAAATGGATTAATCAATGTGATGTTCTTGCTTAGCATTCTATCAGACATGAAGTATATGCTCAATAAATGTTAGTTGTTATTTTAATTTTTATAATTATTCTAATCTCCCAAAGAGGGAAAAACTTTTTATGCATTGCAGCAGCTGCTGAATCTTATATTTTAAAAATCTTCCTATCTTATAAAAGAGTAATATGAAAATTAGCTATCACTCTGCTACACCCACAAGTCATGCCCACCAGCCACACCCACCAGCCAATCAGGAGCAAATATGCAAATAAACCCAACCAAGATGGCTACAGCCACAAAGAGCAGGAGGGAGGCTTGGGTTTCCCTGGCAATGGAGGAAGCCAAGCTTTCCGTCTGCCCTTGCCAGCCTAGGCCTCCACTCAAGGCTACAAAGTTTCAATGATAGAAGATACATAAATCCCAACAGAAATGGCTGCCGCCATGGAGCAAGCAGAAGGTTTGGCTCTGCTCCAGGTTACAAAGTTTCAATTGTAGAAGATAAATAAACCCTAGATACCAGGGCCTCTGCTTGGCTTGCCAGGGGGCATGGCCGGCCTGCAAACCACCAAAGGCCCCTCACCCAGGCCATCCCACGCCACAAGGGAACCCCCACTCTGATCTGGGACACCCTTCAGGGCAAACCAGCTGGCCCTCACCCATGCACTAGGCCTCTATCCTAATAAAAGAGTAATATGCAGATTGACCATCACTCCAAAACACAATATGGCTGCCCCCATGTGGTCAAAGATGGCTACCCCCATTTGGACACAAGATGGCTGCCACAAGATGGCCAGCAGGGGAAGGCTGTTAGGGGTGACCAGACCTGCAGGGGAGGGCAATTAGGGCAAACAGCTGGCAGGGGAGCAGTTAGGCATCAATCAGGCTGGCAAGGGAGTGGTTAGGGGGTGATCAGGCTGGCAGGCAAAAGCGGTTAGGGGCACTCAGGAAGGCAGGCAGGTGAGCAGTTGGGAGCCAGCAGTCCTGGATTGTGAGAGGGATGTCCGACTGCCTGTTTAGGCCCGATCCTGGTGGGATCGGGCCTAAATGGGCAATCGGATGTCCCTCAAGGAGTCCCAGATTGGAGAGGGTGCAGGCTGGGCTGAGGGACTGCCCCCCCCCCCCCTGCACGAATTTTGTACACTGGGCCTCTAGTATATAATAAAAGCCTAATATGCAAATTGACCAAACGGCGGAACAACCGGTGGAACAACCAGGCTCTATGATGCGCACTGACCACCAGGGGGCAGACACTCAAGGCAGGAGCTGCCCCCAGCCTGCAGGCCCCAGGCAGCCAAGGCAGGTGACAGAAGAGTCCCCCGATCACCCTGCCGGTCGCCCCACAGATTGGCCCTGATCCCCAGCCAGGCCTAGGGACCCTACTTGTGCATGAATTTCATGCACTGGGCCTCTAGTATTTAATAATTTCTGTAATATTTTTCTATACCACTCTCAAACAAAGGTAACTCCCCTTTTAGGTACCAGCTGTCTGTGCAATGTGATAGGTGTGCGGTAAATATTGGGCAGCATCTTAAACAGTTACCCAAAGGCTTGCAATTTATCATGCAATAGGGGAGTTGAAAAAAACTTTTATATTTAGGGCAAGATTCTCATACACATTGTTGCATTAACGTTGGGTGTGACAATTGTGGTCAAACAAGTGTAGACAGTGGAAAAGCCTGTGATTGTGCCATAACCCTTTGGTAGTTTGGTGCTAGTATTGTCCGGATGAAAGTCTGTCATCCCCTTTGTTAGGAAGTCTCAGGATTTTGAGAATTGCTGGAGATTATAAAGAGTTGGGAGAGAATATTGTACAGCATTGCTAAATACTTCAACTAGATCAGTGATTTCAACTCTCACTGCATACTAGAATTACCTGAGAAAATTTTAGAAATACCAGTGTCTGGGCCCTAGGCCACACCAATTAAACCAACTCCCTGTGGAGCAGGATAATTGTATGACTTTTGAATATTCTCTCACTTCATTTGTGCTAATATTTTTGGCAGTTCTTTTGAGGTATTTTCCTCCAAATTCTTGAGCTCTTTAATTCTCCCCTCTTGCTCTTAGAATTCTCTAAGACTCTTAGAGCTTGAAAACTCTAAAAGGTCAACATATTCCTCCTCCACCTAGTGAAGGGACCTGATAATCCTTGGCAACTGGCCATCGCTAGATGATTGAATACCTTGGGTGACTGAGAACTCACCACCTCTCAAGCTAGGCCACTCTATTACTGGATGGTGCCAATAGTTCAAAAATATGTTCCCTCAAAATAACTAGCTTGCTCTCTAAAAATTAATAAAATAAATTTAATCTCTTTCACTGGTAGCCCCTACAAACATTTAAAAGCATCTGTCATGTACTTCCTTTAAAAGAAAAAGGAAGGGGGAAGAGAGAAACATGGATCGGCTGCCTCCCACATGCCCTGCACCGAGGACGGAGCCTGCAACCCAGGCATGTGCCCTGACTAGGAATCAAACCAGCAAACCCTCAGTGCACAGGATGACACCCAACCGAGCCACAACGGCTAGGGTCCTTCCTGATTTTCTTCTTCAAATTTAGCAAACTCAAATCCCATCACTATTCCTAGAATGACAAGATTTATAGACTGCTGCTAATCCAGGTCAACTTCCTGTAAATATACTGTAGTTTGTCCAAGTCCTTCTTAAACACAGTACCCTGAACTGAAGAAAGCATTCTGAGAAACCTCATATATATTCACTCAAAACTGAGTGGAGCATCTTCTAGAAGGAAGATAGTCCTTAAAGGATATCAAAAGCATATGCCAAGCATCTTATATCTGGGAAGATAGTATGTTCACCCATAAATGCAGAAAAAAAGACGTTTAGAGAAAGCTGAAGAGACTGATTTAAATATAGATTAAAAATATACATGATTGTATTAATTTGCTAGGGATGCCACACAAAGTACCACAGATTGAATGGCTTTAACAACAGACACTTATTTCTTGTGTTCTGGAAGCTGAAAGTGCAAGATCAAAATGGGGCAGGTTTGGTTTCTCCCGAGGTCTCTCCTTGGCTTGCAGATGGCTACCTTCTGGTTGTGTCCTCACATGTCTTTCCTCTGTGTTTTCACATTCCTGGTATCACTTTGTATGTCCAAATTTTCTTTTCTTATAAAGAAACCAGTCAGATTGGATGAGCGCCCACACCAACAGCCTCAAGTTTAACTTAATCACCTCTTTAAAGGCTCTATCTCCACATACAGTCACATTCTGAGATATTAGGAGTTAGGACTTCAACATATGAGTTTTGGGGGGATATAATCCAGCCCATAATAACTAATATAGATATACATTATATGGCTATGTGTAGATAGATAGGTAGGTAGATAGGTAGGTAGGTAGGTAGGTAGGTAGATGGATTTAACATGTGTTATTGTTTTGGATCTTTGTGGTTTATATTTTAGTCAAGCTCAGGACCACTTCCCAGACTCTGAACAATTCTTGGGACTTTCCCTGTTCTTCTTGCTACTCACCCAAGAATCTTGATCTATTTTCCTATCCTCTCTAATGCTTTCATCCCAAGACTGACAGAAGATTTGATTCATTTTCTATACTTTCTTATAAAACAAACATAAAAGAGTTCTGAGATTTTGTTTAAAGCACGTTCATTTTGAAATAATTTCAGACTTACACAAAAGTTACAAAAATTGTACCCCAAATGCCCCTATATCCGTCACTCAACTTTCCCTAACGTTAACATCTTACATAATCATAGCACAATGGTTAAAAACCAGGGAATTAACATTGATACAATACTAGTGACTAAACTACTGTACAAGTTTTAGAATGTCACCATTTTTTCCACTAATGGCCTTTTTCTGTTGCAGGATCCAATATAGTGTCCAACATTGCTTTTTGTTATCTCCTTCAATTTGAGACAGTTTCCTTGTCTTTCAAAAATCTTGATACCTTTGAAGAGAACCAGTATTTTGCAGAATGGCCCTCAATTTGGGTTTGTTTGATATTTTCTTATGAAAACTCCAGTAGAAAGAAGCTATACATTTTTGACAAGAATACCTTGAAAGTGACATTTTATCCTCTTAAGTGTATCAGACCAGAGAGAGTATAATGTCAATATGTCTTGCTGATAGTGATGTTAACTTTGATCATTTGGCTAAAGAAGTGTTTACCAGGAATTTAAATTGTAATTGGTTTTTTGTTTTTGTGTATCTGTTTTGTTTTGTAATAATTCAAGTAGATAGGCAAAAATTCAAACAAACTTGGAGTGGTCAGAAAGATTAAGAAATCTGTTAAGCTATTGATGGCCCCTCCTTTTGGCCCAATGTTTAGCTTAGTGATGATAAGAGAAAAATCCCATAGTTTTTATTTTTGAGGATGGAACCTTCCAACCTGAAATCATATTTAATCTCTATAAGATAATAGCTGTTTAATAATAGAGCCCCATAAAGTAGGCAATTTTTCTTCCAGCTGATAATTTTGGAATGTGCTTTAACCTTCTCCATAATCTCTACCACCATCATCCCAAATAAATACATACTTTGATTAAAAACAGTTCACTGTTGTACTAATACAGCTTCAAGACAAGTTCCTTGGGACAATTATTACTCACTTCTCTCTAAGCAGATTGCCCTTAGCTCCCTCCTGCATCTACATATAAAATACAACCACTATCCCAGTTTGGTTATTTTACCATACTTCTCCCTGGATGGTACAGACCTTTGAGGACTTCTCTTCCTCTCCTCTCCTCTCCTCTCCTCTCCTCTCCTCTCCTCTCCTCTCCTCTCCTCTCCTCTCCTCTCCTCTCCTCTCCTCTCCTCTCCTCCCTCCCCTCCCCTCCCCTCCCTCCCCTCCCTCCCCTCTCCCTCTCCTCTCTCTCTCTCTCCCCCCTCCCTCTCTCTCTTTCTTTCTCCCTCCCTCCGCCTTTCTCCCCTTTTCTCTACCTCTTTTTCTCTCTCCCATGACCCAGAAATTCCTTTGAGAAGCCAGCTCACATGTATCCTTGTCTTCTTGTCTCTTATTTGCAAGTTAAGAACATTAGATAACCACAGAATTTAAGTTTCACATCTCTCAAAGGAAGGCTGAATCCTAAGTGAGCTCTGCCTGATGTGTGGCAGGGGACCTTATTTTTTTTTTTTTAAAGTATTGATTGGTTTGAGAGAGGAAGATGAGAGAGAGAGAGAGAGAGAGAGAGAGAGAGAGAGAGAGAGAGAGAGAGAGAGAGAGAGAGAGAATTTGCTGTTATACCGATTTGTGCAATTATTGGTAGATTCTTGTATGTGCCCTGACCAGGGATCGAACCTGCAACCTTGGTGTATCAGGATGAGGCTCTAACCAACTGAATACCTGGCCAGATACCTTATTTTAAGATGCAACCTTTCCTTTAGAGAAAGAGATAATAAAGTTACTTTCTTTGCACCCTGGCTGGTTTGGCTCAGTGGATAGAGCATCGGCCTGTGAACTGAAGGGTCCCAGGTTTGATTCCAGTCAAGGACACATGCTTGGGTTGTGGGCTTGATCTCCAGTAGTGGACATGCAGGAGGCAGCCAATCAATGATTCTCTCTCTTCATTGATGTTTCTATCTCTTTCTCTTCCTCTCCCTTCTTCTCTGAAATAAAAATATTTTTTTAAAAGTTACTTTCTTTGCTATAGATCAGTGCTTTGCCAGCTCTGTAACACATTAGAATCTCTTGGCATCTTGTTGAAATGTAGATTTGGATGCAGGAAATGTAGATGGGGATTGCAATTCTGCATTTCTAACATTCAGGGTGACTCTGATGCTCTATAGGCTATGGACCACATTCCAAATAGTATGACTGTAGTCTATGGGATATTTCTGGACAGGTGAGAGGACAGGCACAAGAACTACCTCTAAAAACGATAGTGCCCAGCTGTGGTGGTAACAGCTGTGATGTGAATGTAATGGTGGATTATCGGCCACAACTTTGGCCAAAACTTTCTATTACAAAGAAAGCTTTTTTTGATGCTTATTCTCAAGAAATTTAGAAAAATGGAACCACTTTCGACTAAGCCACTACATTTGAAATTGGATATTTAATGTGATATAAATGAAATTCCCATCCAGAGGTTGTGTGATAAATTGGGAGGGAAGGTTGAAGTTATAGCATATAACTTAAAATAAACTGTGTGTATATTGAGTATTGTTTAGCTCCATAGAATTAGGCTAGGAATAGGGGTGTAAGTGGAGATGGGAATGCTGAAAACAGAAAGAGTCAGGAATGACATAGACAGACTAGAAATGACTGTTTACTATAGGCTAGAGTGTATGGAGCACTTCATACATATTAACTCCATGACTCTAAAAACAGCCCTGTGAAGAAGGAAAGACTCTTATCATCATGTTACAGATAAATAGTGAAGGTGAGGGAGATTGGGAAGCCAAAGGGCAAAAACTAGCAAGTGATTGAGCCAATATTCATACGGAGATATTCTGACTCTGAAACTCACTGGCTTCACTCTTGGTCCTTTTCCTGCCTCTGAGCTGGACTTAAAAGGTCTGAAACACAAAGACATCTTAGCCATGCTGCAGCATCGCCCTGGTCTAACCGAAGTTTACATTTTGCTATCACCTGGGTCTAAGGACACATCAGTTCTAACACCTTACTCTCTGACCATCATTTCCATATTCCTATTTTCTCACTTCCTTATTTGTGCTTGTGCTCTTAGACCTCATCAAGACCACCAGTTCTTCAACTCCACTAGTTCCCCTCACCCTTCAGCACCCTCCTGATTCAATTCCTTTGGTATCTAATTACTCTCTCACTTTAATCCCTGCTCTCAAGAGTTCCTGTTCTTTTGCCTCACCCACTCTGCAAAACTCTAGCCTCTATTAACGTAAGAAAATATTCAAACCTGTAAATGATTTTTTGTGAGTTTATTTGAGGTAAACTGTCAACAAATGCCGGGAAACAGAATCTCAATGTATTGGGATAATGCTCCAGAGAATGATGGTTTTTCACCTATTTTTATAAATTACCATCAAAAGTGGAGGCTTACGTGGGTTACATGAAATCCATTGGTGGTAGATAAGGGGGCTGGGAGAAAGCAAAGGGAGAGGGGACCCCTGGGATTGGATAAAAAGTAAAGTGATAGACACAAGCTTCTTTTACATAGATGGGTACAGGACAGTTAACAGTCAATAATTGACAAGATAACAATAATAATGAGGGAATCTGTGGTTGTGCCCTGAGGGGTACAGAAAAAGGGAAGTTACAAGTTACCCTGACATTCCACAGGTATGTTATCTTAGATGCAAAAAGACAATAGGCTCAGTAAAGATCATGAAGCATCGATCTTATATAAACACTGCAGTTTGAAATTTTAACCCTGCTATTTGGCTTCTGTAAATGCTTGCTTGCTTAAATAATAAGGAAAATAAGACTACTCCTACTTCAGAGAGGCCATTAAACCTTCCCAGGACGGAATTATCAGTGCTGGCACCAGGCCAGGCCTTTGGTTGAGGTCTCAAAGCACCAGCACATAGGGGCTCTTTAAGAACTGGCAAAGGGTGCCGGAAACACCCCATATTTGGGAGACAAAGAAGATAAAAACATATAAATAGGAAAAGTTCCTCCATGTTGGGGCCCAGAATTTGAGAGACATTTTCCTCTGGACCCGTGCGTAATACATGTAACTCCATCTCTCTAAGTATTGCTTGGTTCTTCTCCCGTTTTTCTGTAATAATCCAAGTTGATCTTTGTCAGGGAAGATACTGGCCTAGGACACAACTACCCACCATAAACTGCTTTTTAATTAAAAGGTTTTAATTTAATCCCTGAGTTAGTCAGGTTAGCATGTAGGCCCTCTTCGTCCACACCTCAGACAAAATGTGATCAGAAATGAGACATGCCACTTTCAAACCTGGCTTCTAAAAATATCTACTAAAATTCTTATTCACTTTTCCCGTACTTGCCAGCTGGATGTCAATGACCAGGGCAATGTTTGGAAGCAAGATGTGGAGACCCTTTTAGCCTGATATCCTCAATGACTATGTCCTGGAAACCCCATGCCACCACCACTTGAGTTTCGAGAAAAAAGCAAAATAAACACCTACTAAATCATTAAGATTTCAGGTTTGCTTATTATGGAAGCTAGAGTTACTTAACAAATAGAGAAACTGCTTTCAGAATTGGGATATAATTGGATTAAAAACTTAAAAAATATGTACCCCCAATTTGGCAATTGAGGCAAGAAACTGATAGTTACTGCAGGCTGGACAAGTAGACCAAAACTTTAGCAAAACATGGAAATAAAATTTTATGTCTGCTAAGCCAGTGATTCCAAGGAAAATGGATGAAAGTTAGAAAGAAGTAGTTATGATTGTTCGCTACTAGGAAGTTATTATAAGAAAGATCATCTCAGGACACAACTGGCTGATTTTCAATTAGAATAAAAGGAAACAAAGGGAGACCAGAAATCTGGGGCCTCAAAAGGTTGGAAAAGCACCGTGCTTCCAGGCTCCAGCCGTAAGAAGATATACTTGACAAAGATGCTTAGTGACCAACGCTTTATAAAACGTACCAGCTGAACAAAGGGACTCTTCAAAGATGAGGTGAAGGATGTCATTTTTCCAGGTGTCTCAAGGTAAACGGATATTAAGAGAAGCATAAAGCAAAAAGGTAAAAAAAAAAATAAATAACAAGACAGATTAAGAAATTTTTCTAGAAAGTAAATTTGGGTTGGGTTTCTGACTTAAGTAGCTGATTGGAAGTGAGACGATGAGAAGCCTCCTAAGATTTTGAGGTAATTGTATTGGATCAAAGATACTGTGAGTCCAGACTAAAAATTCCTTGACTGTGTGAAACTAAAAGCAATTACTGGTCCCCTAAACATCAGGAACAAGAAAAACAGGCTGCTCAAGGAACCTTTAGCTTTAGAAAATAATAGACAAAGAACAACCATTCAGAGGGTGTCACTAGGGGCCACAGAGACAATGCACAAGATAACTCCTGCAAAGAACAATTACAAACTAATCAAGGAAATTTCCACAACCCCAGGGGCCTCCACAATACCTGCCTTACAAGACTTCATACCTGCAGGGAACCAGTGACTGCGTGATGTCCATTCTTATTTCCATCCCTGTATTTCCATTCCTTCCTTTCTAAATGGGAGAATATAGGCAGTTTTCTGCCCCTATGTTACTGTTGTGGCAGAATGCATGGGAGAATGATCAGCCAGCACTCTGAGGGAGGAAAGTTTAACCTTTGTTTCACAGATCTGCTAGTCCAGGGGAATTCCGGATCCAAACCCTGAACTGAACTCGTGGGGAGGCTCTGACCTGTATCTCCTCCTGTGGCGGGCCCCTGAGGGTCCCCACAGTTTAGCTCTAGGTCAGTCTTGGCAGGGTATTGGGGGCATGCTCTGCAGCTCCTCCCAAGTCAGTCAGAGTGGGGAAGTAAGACTACAGTTTTAACCAGATACTGAATTAGGTTGCAAGCCCGCCCCCCCCCTCCGCCCCCCTTTTCCTTTTCATTACCATTGTTTGGAAGGACATTTTACTGATCTTCTTTAGATTTCTGAAAACAAAGGGGCATCTGATGGAGAGGACTGAACATCACCTCAAGATCCTGGACTTTCAAGCTGGATGAAGGTATTGGGTTGCCTCCCTAGGATGGCTGAATGGTGAAGCTAGCTGGGCAGGTGAGTGTATTTTCTACACGGGAGGACGAATGGAATGGTTATTTGGTGACTAGAAGGATTGACTGCAGCACAGACTGCTGCGTTTTTGCCAATATTTTTTCTTTTTCTTACAGACACCCAGCTAGATTAAATGTCCCAGTTCTGTTTTACTTATAGGCTGGTAGAAAGAACCACATGACTATGTTCTAGGCAAAGAAATGAGAACGAAAGGATGTATGCCACTTCCAGTCTTGGTCCAAATGGACCAGCTCAGTTCCCCAGACTTGCTCTTCCTCTGGCTGCTGGATTTCAGCCAGTGCCCAGGGCAATCTTGGAAACCATGTACTGCAGATGGTAGTCCCTGAGCCTGACTGTGTGAGCCTGGCTCCCGAGATCTGCTGATTAGACTTTGTCAGTGAGATATAAACTTCTTTTGTGTTAAGCCACTGAGATGTGGGGCTGTCTTTCACAGAAACAAAAGTTATTTAATAACTAGTGGCCCGGTGCACGGATTCGTGCACCCACAGCTGAAGGTGGAATTGCGCGGCCCCATGGGGAATCGGGCTCCCTCCTCTCTGGTTCCAGGGTGTCACCCAAGAACTGCTGCTGCCAAGTCACTGCAGCTCAGCAGTTGAGCGCCTCTCTCTTTCTCCTAAGCTCCAAGGGCCCTTTCTTTTGCCTCTGTTTCCTGAGGCCATTTCTTCTACAGCTCACTTCTCCTACCTCTGTGACTTTCTAAATAAACTTCCTCTTGCATTTAAAATAATAATACCTATGGGAAGAGCACTCCAGGCAGAACAAAACACATATAAGTAACTATTTCCCCCCGTTTCTCAGATAATCTGTGTTTCAGAAGAGGTACATCTGTTCTTCACAAATGTTTGTTTGATCCCACTGCCAAAAATAGATCCCACCACCCACCTCTATAGCCAAAAAAAGACCAAATATGGTCCTCCCATCCTCTACAAGGGATGCACTGTTTCTCTTTATACTGATAGTTGTTCAGCAAGATCTAGGTTCGCGTACCAGTTTGCCCCTTACCTGCAATGTGATCTAGGGCCATCTATAATAATAAAAGGGTAATATGCTAATTAGATCGAATGTCCTTCTGGGAGTCATTCCGGATGTCCATCCAGACTAAGCTGGGGCCAGAGCGAAGCAGCCCGGGTCCCAGGTGCCAGAGGGAGCTGGTGCTGGCAGCTGGGGGAAGGAAGGCCTACTCTTGCATGAATTTTTGTGCATCAGGCCTCTAGTTTTAAATAATCCCCTGAGCTTCAGTTTTTTTCATGCCTTAAAGCTTGGTATATTAATAATATAAGTCTTATCATGCAGAGATCTAAGTTGCTTAACACAACAAAGGTTTATTCCTATGCACAAATATCTATTTTATTCCTATGAACAAATATCTATGTGGCCCTGAATGACTTTTTAGGGCAATTTTTCTCCATGTGATAACTTTCCAGTCCAGACTGATAAAGAGCCCATCCTGTAGCTTCATCATATGGAGCATGTAGCCTCTTTGGTCAAGAAATTTGGGAAGAGAGGCTAGAAAATTTGCCCATGGTTATCTCATTGTGGCCCCCCACACACACACCCGACACACACACACACACACACACACACACACACACACACTCGCCCCAGATGAACCCATCACTTTCTCTAGCCCGGAACTCATTACCTGGCCTGACCCAACAGTGAGAAGGTCTTCTATGGGCTACAAGAGCACTAGCAATCTATCTCATTTGAATAACAAAACCTTTCCCACAAGAATGTGATGAAAACTTACATGAGATAAATTTTAAAGTTTCTTTATAAATTCTGCAAGCTATATTTATTCTATAAAACTCTGGTTTCTTTATTCCCCAATGGGAATATTGGACATTTGTGAAATCTTAGAGTATATTTACAGAATTATTTTCAAATGATGTTCCTTCGTGTTTACCACTTTTTCTTTTGAAACATACTCAACGAAACCTTTCAATTCAGTGGACACATATTGAATACCCACTATGTTCAAAACTCTTCCCAATATGGTAGAGTTATACCTTGATAATTAATGCTAACAAAAGAATGAATTGAGTTAAATAAGCCCTTTGAAGGGTACCTGTTGAGGTCTGGCTTTTATTGAGCTCTGACAAAGCCCAGATGTCCTGTTTCTGAACAATACTTTACATGTCATTCTCTACTGTCCCTGACACACAGGAATTGTTGATTTTAATCTAGTATCTTTATGATTTATTCAACTAAGAATTTATATAGCCTAGGGGCAAAATAATACTTTACCATCTCTCTTCTATTTTTTTCCAATGCTCTACACTGTACCAAACATATTATAACTTTAATTTGTCTCATGCATTTCCCTTAAGGATCAGTGATTGTTTAATATCCCAGGGATTTCTAGTACTTAACTCACCATGGGTTGAAATTTTCTCTGCGAAGTTTGATGTTATCTTTGTGTGTATGTGTCTTTCTCTTTGTGTGGCTCAAACTTTTCTAAAAGGAAGTCAATCTGTCCTCTGTCTGCCTTATCCCCTTTACCCTAATCCATCTGTTATTATTCCCCTGGCTCCTCTGAGCACTAAATGGCCTTAACTTAATTTTGTTGAAGCTAATGACATGGCGATAAGAAAAAAAGACAGAGGGAGAAAATGGTAGGCTGTGGATTGCCATTAGCCTATACATACATAATTGAAGATTTCAAGTGGGGAAAAGTTTGATGCAGCGTTGTCAGAACTGCTCTTCAGGGTGCAATTGCCAACCAGGTTTCAAAATTGCAGCGTGGGAGAACAGTCTGACATCAGGGAGGTGGGTAACAGGCTGCTGAGCCTCTTGCCAAGATTTAATAATTATGATGAAAATGCAGTAATCTCACTGCAAGGAGCAGAGGCTATTTAGAGCACCCCACCCCCACCTCTGCTCTGTCTTTGCTGATCAGGACCCATTGTTCACTCACTTAATGGAACCATAGCTTTCAGTTCTCCAAGTGCTTCTTCACGGATCCCTCTGTCATTCTGCTTGAATCTTGCCTTTGAAAAATGGAACACAACCCACAGTCATAGCAGGTGCCCGTGGTGAAGGAGGATGACACTTAAGGCCCTTGAACACAGACTAATAAGTGCCTTCAAGGCTGGGTGTAGGCGGTGGGTTTTATGAAAGTTCTCTAACCCCCAAGAGTTTGGATCAACAAAGACACAGGGTAAAATCTACCACTGGATGTAATTTATTTTCCTGGAAAAGTGGATATACTTTTAAAATCTTTTGCTATAAGCTGTCT
This sequence comes from Eptesicus fuscus, assembly GCF_027574615.1. Classification (NCBI taxonomy): domain Eukaryota; kingdom Metazoa; phylum Chordata; class Mammalia; order Chiroptera; family Vespertilionidae; genus Eptesicus; species Eptesicus fuscus. Next base: position 32,374,026 of record NC_072494.1, on the reverse strand, counting down.
CTGTTTTCTCTGCCCCTGTAAACCACCCACATCCAAAATATATTCTTGTATTTCCAGAGCATTTGGTCATTTACAAAGGTCTGCCCCATACAGTGTCTCACTTTTTTATATCATTAGTGAAGGAAGGAAACTTCTCAGCACCCAATGCATTCTGGGGCCAGGGTATTTAACAATATTGGTTCCAAATATCTTTAAGGTATTTTATAAGAATCCTTAAAATGTAAGATTACTACAGGAAAACTGAGACAACACAAAAAGAAAAAAATAAAGGCAGAAATTTAAGAAATAGGATTAATGCGAGAAATATTATTATACACTCCTGCTGGGGAAGCCACAGTTTGGTTTCCAAGTTTAGTAGCAGCCAATACAAAAATGGGCAACAATTTAATAGCAAAAAAGGAGGCAGAAGATTATCCAATTCATAATATTCATCAGATAAAAGCAAACCAGTGGCTTAGGAAAAACATGTCTATTCTTTGGGCAAATGTAGACAGGAGTTTCTCATAAGCAGACCACATTGTATTGCATGAACAGCAATATCCTCAACAACATCCTTGAACAAGAATCAATTTTAGTAGAATCAGGTTTATTCTTATTGAAATGTAGGCTAATACCACATGGTCAGAAGTAGGGACAGGTGAGTGAAGCTCCTAGGGCACAAAATGTAAGAAGGTTTGAGGGTGGGAGAGAGGGTCTCCTGAAATTCTGTTCCCTGGACACCTTCTTGCTCACCCTCATCGTGTCCTTGTGATCGTATCACTAGAAGCCATATTCAGTAGGAGAAATTCTGAGGCAGTGGCTTATCAATAGGGGTAATTTTTCCTTCCAGGGGACTATTGGCCAAGTCTGGGGAGAGACTTTGTCATTAGTGGTATTTAGTGGGCAAAGGCCAGGGCTGCTGATGAACATCCTGCCAAGCCACTGTGATAGTTAATGTTTTGTGTCACCTTGACTGTCCACCGCTTGCCCAGACTGACCATTATTTCCGAGTGTGTCTGTGAGGGTGTTTCTGGATGAGATTAGCATTTGAATCGATGGAATTAGTCAAGTAGATTGCCCTCCCAGTGTGGTACCATTATCCAATCCACTGAGGGCCAGAATAGACAGAGGAAGGATGAATCTGCCCCTTTTTCTTCCTGCCTCCCTGGTTGAGCTGGAATATCTCACTTTATCTTCTCCTGTCCTTGGACTGGGGCTTACACCATTGGCTTGTCCAACTCTCAGGCCTTCGGACTCAGGCTGGAACTGCACATCAGCTATCCTGGATCTCCAGCTGACAGATGACAGATTACTCCACTCCTCAGCCTCCAATCACATGAGCCTATTCCTCACATATAGGTTGTTTCTCTGGAGAACCTAATGCAGCCACCCACAACAAATTACTGCCCCAAATGTCACCAGTGCCTAGGCCATGCTCCTTACATATACACTACCATCTGCTCACTTGTTCTACAGGAAGACCCCTCCTTCTTACACCCATGGTAAATTAATCAGTCAGGCCTTGCTGTTGTATCTCCCAATGCCTGATTCTTTCCATCTTCTGCTTGGACTATTGTTGCAGTCTCAATGGCAGCCACTTTTGCTTGTCTACCCAACAGCATCCCTAGAGCAACAACATATCTGCGCAGAAAACTCATATTTGACCTTGGAATAAAAGGAAGAGCTTTCTTGAATTAGATCAATCATGTTGACCGCATTTCCTTTTTGTTAGTGATTGACCTAAATATCAACATTTGCCCTTTACCTGGACAATGAAATATACGGGAAGTCTGCTGGAGGACTTCTGGGAAAGACTGATTTCTGATGAAATGGACAGATGAAGTTAATGTCCCCCCCTCCCCGACACAAACACATTTAAATGTGGATTCAATGTTGGGAGCTGTGGTAGCCACCTTGCCACCACGGGCTGATATGAAAGAGGAAGGAAAAACAGGAAGCAAAAAAAAAAAAAAAAAATCAGGGGGGAGGGACAATACACTCTTGCCACACAGCCTTTTTGAGCTTGCTTTGCCTTTACCTCCTTCCTTCACAGGGTTAATTCCAAATTATACTTGACATCTCAGCTTAAGAGTCTCTCCTCAGTAGAGCCTCCCTTGACCTCTCTGATTATGCTTGGTCTTTTTTATATATATATATATATTTATATTTATTATTGATTTCAGAGAGGAAGGGAGGAGAAAGAGATAGACACATCAACAATGAGAGAGAATCATTGATTGGTTGTCTCCTGCAGGACCCACACTGGGGACTGAGCCCACAACCCAGACATGTGCCCTGATGGGGAATGGAACCGTGACCTCCCAGTTCATAGGTTGACACTCAACCACTGAGCCACACCAGCCGGACTGATTATGTTCAGTCTTGTTTATAAGTTTGTAGTAGCATGCAAGCCTCCTTCACAGCTTTGCCAGTTTCATTTTAACATGTGTTTGTGGCATATTTTTACTCTTTTTTGTCTTCCTGACTCCAAGCTATAATCATCACAATATCTCTACTCCTTGACATTTAGATTCTTGATAAGCAATTTTTTTTTATTTGAGTGAAAGAAGCTTAAAATATCTAGAATTTAGATTATCTTTGGTTGTTCACTCAATATTCCTGAAAACTTATTTTGTTCAACAGAATGTTTGAGAAATAGTGAGTGGTATGAACTCAAGACTATACTTTCTGGAAAATGCCTAGAACCTAGATACTCTTTGTGGCCAATTGAATATAAACCTCATTATATCAGAGATCATTGAGCTGGGGCAGGAAGGAATAATTAACTCCCTCTCTGAAAGCTGAGTGGCATAGAAGGAATATACTTAAAAGGAGATCCTTCTACCTTCCACCAGAGATGAACTGAGGGGGACTACAGGCAGGATCACCATTTTCAGCAGAAAGTTATTTTGAATGCTTCAGTGAATAGGTTAATGGGTGAAACCATAGTCTATGATTAAACATCCAAATGCTTTACATACAGAATTTTATTTAAGCTTCACAGCAATAGTATAATCAGGTGAATATGATTATGGCCATTTTACAGAAGAGTAGACTCAGACAGAGAGGCAGCATTGGAACCCAGGCTTGTCTAACTTCTCAGTTATTATTTTTTTTTCTCTATACCACTGCTTTTCAAACCTGGTTGACATTGCGATCATCTGATAAACTTTGGTTCCATTCTCAAAAGTTCTAATTCAATTTTTCAGGGCTTAAGCCTTGCTGAAAACCACTACTCCTCTACCTCACCTTAAAGCAGATTACTACACTTGTAGTGGGTTGAATAATGGCCCAAGTCCTAGCCCCCAGAACTTGTGCATGAACTTGTGCAGGCCTTATTTAGAGAACGGGCCTTTGCAGGTATAAATTAAGAATGTTGAGATGAGATTATTCTGGATTTAGAATGGGCTCTTAATCCAATGACGATGTCTTTGTAAGAGAAAGTTAGAGGGATATTTGAGATAAAGAAATAGGGGAGAAGGCATGTGAAGATAGAAGCAGATATTGGACTTGAACTTTGACAAACCAAGGAATACCTGGAAGAGGCAAGCAAGTAATTGCCACTAGAGCCCTCAGAGGTAGTATGACTCTGCTGACACCTTGATTTCAGACTTCTGGCCTCCAGAACTATAAGACAATACATCTCTGTTGTTTTAAGCCACTAATTTTGTGATAATTTGTTACAGAAAACCCATGAGAGTAATACATGGCCCCATATCCAGAGTTCCACAGTCAGTACGTTTTGGATGGGACCTAAAAATATGCCTTTCTGATGCATCACCAGGTGACACTGATGCTGGTCCAGGGAAGATACTTTGAGAACCATCACTTTATATCACGCAGCCCTCGCCCATCTGCTCAGCTTTCACATCCTCTCTTTGGAAACTTTCCAGAGAGGAATGTGAGAAATAACTAAAGGAAAGAGGAAATTTGTAGGCCCTCTAGATTTCAATTATCGTTTTTACTAACTTCTGAAAGTAGACCAGGACTTAAATGTGAAATATTTTTCTTCTCTCTTCACAATTATCAAAAATAATTCTATAAGTAATGATGTGATGCTCAAAACAGCAGGAGAAGCCCCTCAGCTTCCTGCCCCCAAACCTATAGATGTGAGTTTACTCTCACTCTCTCTGCCTGTCTCTTGGCTGGTTGCAGAGAATGAGGTGATCCCTTTCCTGCCCGAAGTTCCTACCTCCTGCGCCTTCAGGGATCCTGTTGACTTTTGCCATCCTCAGAGATGTTTCCTAGTTTTTGTGGCCCTTGACCATTTCCAGAAACAGATACTCAAGACTTGAATCTCCTAAACAATGTCTTTCTTTAGGCCTATTTTCTCCTTCAGACACCAGCATAGTATTTCCTTTCCCTTTGCAGGCAAATTTAATAGTAGAGTATACTGCCTTTTATTTCTTCTACCCACTTTCTCTACTCCAATAAGTTGCACAGCATTCTTGGGGGCATGTGGGATATATTTGTGAGAGCCAAGAGGAGGCAAGGAGAGGTGCTCAGGGACAGTTGTGGGGGTTGAGGTATGAGGTTCAGAGATCCTGGTCTGGGACAGTATCAATGGAAACAGAGAGTTTTGAATCTGTGTTTTTCAAGAAGAAGCAAGAGACCCAGGAGACAGAAGGGCAATAGGGAAGGTGGGGGAAGAGAGAGATGGAGAAGAATCAGGGGAAGGAAATGGGAGATGCCCAGCCCCTGGCAATGGAGGGGGGTCTCTATTAAACCCTGATGACTCCTCTGTAGAAGACTAGCCATCTCAAGATCACCTGGAATATTTTTATCTGCACAGAGCTGGTAAAGTGTCCCTTCTTCTGGTGAAACTTTTGTCTTTCTCTTCATCCCATTACTGCCATCCCAGCTAAAACAAAAGACAGCTGTAGGGCATCCTGCTTTGTCTGCAGTGACCTTGCTATGGCTGATTTCTCTGAGTAGGTTTGGGACAGATTTTCCAATATGAAGCACAGTTTTGTGTATAATAATTGCATGCACAGATATTTTTATTACTCGGTGGATTGTTTTTTCTAATTCAATAAACATTACGCAAAGGTCAGGGTCAGAGGGAGCTGGAGTCTCCTTGCCAGTCGAGTATGAACAGCACACAGTGAAGCCCGGAAGGTGGAAGGAGCACCAGCGCTCTCCGTGCTTTATATCTGCATTTCTTCACTAATGCTAGCATTTTATAAAACTGAAGTTCGAGACAACTTTTTCAATTTATGAGCAACAAGGAGCCAAATGGAGAAGATTATTCATGAAAATGAGAAAGGTTTCCAATTATCAGTGATATTTATCTTTAAAGCCCCCGAAACACGGTGTTCCACCAATGTTGCAGTCATTGTGAAAAGGTAGGTATTAACTTTACTTTTAAACATTGTAGGACAGAACTTTAGAAACTTAGCAACAGGAAAAATTTTAGAGATTCGTGTGTTTTTTTCAATCTACTTATTTTTACAAGTGATTCCCACATAGTGTCAGTGACTTGCCCAAGGTCTCCCAGGTAAGGACATATATAAAAAGTAATAACAGTAATACCAACAGCCAAGAATTATTTAGTGCTTACTATATGCCAAGTATTGGTCTGATCATTTTATAAGCATTAATTTGCTTCATACTATCTAACACTTTAATATAGTCTCTATCATATCCCCATTTCAGAGATGACAAAACCAAGGCACAAGTAGGTGAAGTCACCTGCTCAAGGTTACTAGAAAGGGGTAGAGCCAGGACTCAACACGGGCACTCTGACCTCAGAGCACACATTAGAGGCTTAGATATTTTGTGTGAGGGGATAGAGAGAGAGAAAGTCTTTTCATTGCCCTTGTTCAGGGTCAAGATCATGCTGGACACATAGAAGAAATAAAGTACAATGAAGATGTACAGGTATTTCCAGTGGCATCCCAGAGAGACAATTATTTTCATTTATTCTCTTGAGATATGTATAGCGAGCAGTGCACATATATTTGACTGCACTTTTCACAATTGCCCCTTGTACCGGAAAGAAATCAAAGAAGTTGTTCACATTATCGTGATTATATCTGAAAGGTTCTCTTTCTCTCTCCAGCCATTTGAGAAAAAGAGAAAATCAAAATAGACACAGCCTAGCAAAGAACGGCTGCTGTCGTTTCCTATTGCTTTAAGAACATTCTTTAAACCAAGTAACACCTCTGGATCACAGATCCCTTCTCTGCCAAATGAAGCAGCAGGAATAAATGGTGTCTGAGGTCCCATCCATCTCAGACTCTCTAATGTCACCCTCTCTCTTGTTTCACTAATACGAGAGGGAAGTGCTTTGCATGAAGCGACTCATTTTCTGCCAACTCGGGTGGCCTGTGGAGACAGCACAACGGCGCCTGGCAATCGTCCTGGCCAGTGGTAGTGGTGATAGTCAGTTTTCTTTTTTTCTTCATGTGCATCATGCGGTTTAGCCTGCAGTTCAGAAATTCCCAGGTTATGCAAGAAACCTCGTGCTTCCTCCTTGCCCTGTAAGTTCTCTTTATAACCTTCCTCTTCCCACAGATAACCAAGGGGGCCTTGGGACTGACCCGCCCCCAGGCTTTGGGGTGAATCGAGCCTTAACATTCCATCTCTCCTACTTTGAATTTGGCCTTGACCTTTCCCCCACATTGGAATGACTGGGGAGCTGCTTTGTTTCCATAACCAGAACCCACCTTGTGCTCAAGTTTTTTGTTTTTAGTACCTGACTTTCCATCCTTTTTCTCCGTATTGAAATCTTCATCTGATCACCAGCAGAATATATATATCACTCTCAGGATCATGTCCAGCTGGTTCTTATGCATCTCTTACCTACCACTCTCCCCACCACCCCCTCCCCATCATCCCCATGGATGGGCGGGCGCCATTGCCCTGAATCTCAACCCTGTGTCTGGAGCTCTGCTACTGTGAAGACATTTTCTGATGTGTTAACTGTTTCCCTGGATCATCCAGCACTTCCTAGCATTCCCTCTGGCATGCTCTGTTCACCTGTTGCATACCCCACTTCAACTTTTCAACTTTCATCTCTCTGACAGCCCTCTTGCTGGCTGCTAGCCTGGAGTGCTTGACACCTGGGTCCTCATCATATGCTCTCCAGGTTCATATTCCTCCTGCCTCATGGTTTCTCCAATCCCAGAACAGAATGAACAAATCTCCCTCTTCTGTGTTGTTTCTTTTTTGTTCACACACGTTGGGAATTATTTGAGGATGGAGCCAAATTTTGTTAACGTTTTAATATCCGGTGTTTAATCCGGTGACTGCCATGTAGTGTCTGCTCAGTAAATACAGGTGGAGCGAATGGAGTCATGTCCCAGAACTTAGCTTCCTACCCTACCCAGTGCCACAGGGGCCATCTTATGTTGTTCAGATCGGCATCTCCTTGTCTCCTTCAGCCCTTCTCCTTCATATCACTCACTCAACAATAACGCAGGCAACCTAGGGTGCCTCCGAGACTACACCTTTATCATGCCTTCTGAAACGTTTGCTTATTTCTCCAGAAATGGTCAACTAGCCCAGGAGGAATCCATTTAAGTTCACTATCTTTCCACAGCAAAGCAAAAAGCAATACATATGCAAAGTGGAATGGGAACTATATGAAGACTCTCCAAATGAATCACTCCCTGGCGCATCAGACTTGGCATTGGGTGGTGCAGGTACAGGGAAGCTGTCTGTCACTGTAAACCACCGATCGCAATCAGCATACGTGCACATTCTTGGCAGCATATAGCACAGGAGCCACTGCATAATAACTAATATTTAAAACATCGCCTTCCCTACCGCTCCACTTGAGTTTATCAGAAGGGAAGTGGGCTGGAGGAGTAAAAATGATCATTGCCAATCAGGAGGCCCTTACAGACATAACTTTATGGCAGCTCCCCCTCTGTTCAAAGCTCTCTGATGGCTTTTCCTGACCTTCCCAGACCTGAGGGTGGCCTGGAAGACCACACAGGGTCTGCACCCCCTGTCTCTCCCACCTCATTCCCTACTCCTCGCTCCCCTGGCTCCTACCTCTCCAGACTCACTGGCGCTATTCCTCGAATGTTCTGGCACATACCTGGCTCAGGCCTTTTACCCAGCTGTTCCCTCAGCCCAGACATTCTTTGTATTAGTTTCCTGTGGCTGCTGTAACAAAGTAAACACACGGGTGGCTTAAAACAACAGAAATGTTTTGCCTCGCAGTTTTTGGAGGCTGGAAGTCTGAAATCAAGACGTCAGCAGGTGCATGCTCTCTTTCAAGGTGCTAGGGGAGAATCTTTTCTGGCCTCTTCCAGCTTCTGGCACTAGCCAGCAATCCTCAGGATTCTTTGACTTGTACATGAATCACTCCAGTCACTTGTTCATTTTCTCCCTGTGGCTTCACATCGTCTTCCCTCTGTGCAAGTCTGTCTCTGTGTCCAAATTTCCCTTCTTTATAAGGACACCAGTCATAGTGGATTAGGGCTCAACTAATGCCTGCATTTCAACTCGATTATTTTCATAAAGACCTTATATCCAAGGAAAGTTATAGTCTGAGTTACTAGGTTCTAGGACTTTAACACATTTTGGGGGAACACAATTCAACTCACAGGATTCTTCCTCCAAATATCCCCATGACCTACTCTCTGATCTCTTGGTCTATCACCATGTTAGTGAAGCCCCCCCCCCCCCCCCCCCCCACACACACACACACCTCATCATAAATTCTACCTCTCACCCTCACTGTTATTTCCTCTTCCATGTGGTATGTTAGGTTTCTTCCAGAGCTTTGACCATCATCTCACCTATCATTTATTTTCCTTGTTAATCTCATTTTTGTCTGTCTTCCCCCTCTTCCATAGGTTATCAGTTCCACAAACACAGTGATTTGTCTACTGTGGTCACTGCTATTTGCCCAGTGCCTGGAACAGTGCCTGGAACAATGCCTGCCAGGTGGTAGGCACTCAGCACATAGTTATGGAATAAATCATCTTTAGAATCCTCATAGCATTGTGAAATATCAAAATGATTGTCACTCCCTGTTTATAAACAGGGCAACTGATGATTAAAAATTAAGTTTCTTGCTCAAGATAAGACAGGTAATGAGTTTTTGGAATTGGGATTTGAACTAGGTCAAATTGACTCTCAAACTTATGCTCTATCCATTATGCTCTGCTGCCCAGGGCAGAAGGAGGGACTTCCTACACGTGTGCAAGGAATTCTGCAGCTGCTTAAATTATTGCTTTTTTTTTTTTCCTCTAGGTAAAACAGGTCTTGGAAAACATCATCAAAATGTAAATCTTCAAGTCTGGGTAAGTGGTCTGGCTCAGCTTGCAATGTCACTCAGACAACTGCGACATTAGAATACAGTTTGTGTATCGCTAACTTTTTAAAAAAAATCCAATTAAGCAAACTGTTTTTTGGCTCAGGTGATGGTTTTATTTCTCTGGGCAGATTAGAAAACCAAGAAGCATATGCAGTCTGTGTTCCCAGACAGCTGGGAGTTAGGTATGTATTGCTGCTTTAAAATTTTGGGCACAAGGGCTTCCAAACCCGAGTGAAACTTGAATGTCAAATGAACAGATGCTATGGTTATAACCCCCCAACCCTCACTTAACCAGCAAACACATGCACTGCATTTTTACAGGCAAAGAAGTTAAACAATGATCTCACTAAATCAAGCCCCAAACCGACCAGTGAGGCAAAGGAAGTTGTTTCTATTTGAATTATCCAGATTGGCTGTCAGCATGGATCACATCCACTGTATAATTGCTTATCCTTCTCTTTGCTCTGCTTGCATAGCCACGGTCTCAGAATCATCGTTCAGTGGAAATCACCCACTGCTGACATGTTCCTGTCACGTCAATGATACTGCAATAAGCCAGGGACATTAACCAGAGCTGATAGTCATGTGAGACTGTGTCTACTATCATCAAAGGCGGGGCTAATCAATGGTGCAGGGACAGAGAGAGATGGTCTAGCTAGACACAGAACAAATTCACTAGCTAGAGGCCTATATTTGGATAATAAAAAGAAAATTTAAAAAAAGAGGGATGGGGCAAGTGCTAGAACCCAATATAATTATCCAACCAAGTCAGAAAAAGAACAAAATTAGAAGAATAGATCCAGGCATTGGTGAAGGAGGTGTGGAGGACCTGTGAGTCTGAGTGCTTTAGATAGGCTAGATGTGTCTGTGAGATTCTTTGGATAGTTATGCAGGTTTGGTTAATGTATTTGTGTGTGTGTTTGCCTCTCTAGCCTGTTGTGTGGGGATGGCCTTTGTGATAGTAAATTGCACATTGCAAACATTGCATCCTGGGAAAGAGTTGATGCTCTTACATCCTAAACTAAACTCCATGGAAAGGAAGATCCTTGGTCTCTGCCAGGGAGACCTTGAACCTGCAGAGGTGCTAAGCTCCTGCAAATCTTGGTATGTATAGCAGATGGGATTCAAGAAAAAGGGAAGGGTAGCTGCTACTGTTGAAGGCTTTGGGACATTGGTATGCCAGTGCTGACCTCTCATTGGTTCAACTGACAATGGGCCATCACTTTTCTTCCTGACATGCTCTTTCTTAAGCTCCCCCAGGGAATCAGGACTTGATAGTAGTCATATTTCCCAATTCTGTGTGAAATTGGTCAGAGGCCGAAAATGACATTTAGTGTGGCAGGTGTTAAATTTTTCTTTATAACTCTCACTTTGCACCTCTCTAGCTTGGGTAGGCCTTAGAGATTACTGTGCATTTAAGTTCAGTTTCATCATTGCCATATATTGCAGTTCCAGGAACTATTGCTTTCTTAAGCTTACAAACTTTTATTACTCTATCCAAGGATGAGGATAAAGTTTCAAAATTTATTGCCCAACCCGATTCTGTGAAAAATACCCACAACCGCAAGCCCGCAGCGGAACACAGCACATTTCAAGGGCATGCACGAATCAGTCACCACCTGCGAATATGGGAGCAATTGACATGTTGTGAAGATGCAGGTGGTTATGCGTGGTTGCATATTACAGCCTCTTTTTAACAGAGAAACCACTTTCAAGACAACAAGCACCGTGTTACAGGCAAAACATTTGGACTAGCATCTCTATTTACAAAGGCGTTTCTTCCTGTCGCCCTTCATGGGCAGAAATGTTTCAAACCTCTTTTAGGCTACCCTTAAGATGTAGAAAGCTCTGGTAAGACAAAAGCAAATAAAAGGTTATTGTTTCAAAACTTGTAGTAATTTCTTCTATTTCCAAGTCATCCGCAAATGGTATAGAAATGTTATTCGCTAAAAGGTTTTGTTTGGAGAACACCTGTGTTGGATCTCTAACAGCCATCTTCCCATCAACAAACAGGGCATCTAGTGACTCACGTTGTGGTTGCAAGCACTATCCTCAAAAGTAGAAATCTTTTGAAGAGACATGTGAATTTCATTCAGAACATTAAGCAGAGGGCTTATTATATGAAAGCATCTTGAAATATGAGCTAACACAGGATCTAGTGTGCCAGAACACAGGCGTTATGAAACTTTGTAAAGAATTTAATTAATACTGTTTTAAATAATGATGGAGTGGGTAAAAGCAACAGTTCCTTATCAATACTCTGTTTAGAATAAATGTGACCCTTTAAAGAGTGCAAAATGTGGACCAAGAGGCTGGGAGTTAGCCAATGAAGCAGGTGGACATGCTTGAGGTTCCTGTGGCCTTTCCATTTTGTTTTTCACCCCTTGAGTAGTAAAGAATTTGGCCACACCTCAACAGAAGCCCAGCCTTTGTCCTTGGTTCCTGTCTGGAGTGTTTTTTAACTCATGGTGCCCCTCCCATCAGCACACCTGATAGTTTATCTCACAACATGACTCAGGGTGGAGCTGGCCACACCTCACAGTCTTAGAGTAGGGATTGGCTATGCCAGAAAGGCCAACAGTATCATTAAAGGGTGGAGGGTTTTGGTGTTGAGGTAGAGGCTGAGTTTAACCACATGGGCAATCAGTCAATCAATCCTGACTACACAACAAAGCCTCAATAAAAGCTTGAGTGAGCTTCACAGGCAATGTGTTCTGAGGATGACACAAGACTGGGTCTGAAACCTTCCAGACTCCAAGCTCTGAGTCTCTTCCTTTGAATAGTCTAAATCTATATCCTTGATCATGAGTATAATAGTTTTGGTGAGTTATGGAACCTCAGGATATGTGAAATAATAAAAAATACATATTGGTTTCTCCTCCTGGTTCTTGCTAACATTTGGTCTTTGACTCCAGTGCTTGACACAAAGCTCCTAAATCCACGGAATTTCCTGGGTTATAGGAGGGTCTTTTGTTCTGATAGAGTGACTCTTGGTGGGCTCCTGGATGAGGGCTGGTCATGAGAAAGTCAAGACATGGTTAGAAGCTTGGAACTTCCAGCCTTACTTCCCATCTTCTAGAAAGGAGAGAGGGGATCGAAAATGAGTAAATGGCTGTGCAATAAGCCTCCATAAAATCCCTGAACTATGGAGTTCAGAGAGTGTCTGGGTTGATGAACACATCTATGTGCCAGGAAGGTGGTGTACCCCAACTCCACAGGGACAGAAGCTCTTGCACTCAGGACCTGCCCACACCTTGCCCTATGTATCTCTTCATCTGGCAGTTTACTTGCATCCTTTAAAATATCCCTTGTAATAAATTGGCAAAGGTATATAAGCTGTTTTCATGAGTTCTGAGAACTATTCTAGCAAGTTATTAAACATGAGGAGAGGCCCATTTTGTAGCCAATTTGTAGCCAAGTCTGACTGAAGTTGTGGGTAACTTGGGAACCTACTACTTGTGATTGGCATCTAAAGTGAGGAGCAGTCTTGTGAGGCAGAGACCTTAACCGGTGGGGTCTGGAGTAATTATGGTTAGTATCAGAGTTGACTTGAATTGTAGAATACCCAGCTGGCATCTGATATTTGGTTGGCATGGAGGAAAAAAAACTATGCATCTGGTGTCAGAAGTGACATTAGAGGAAAACAGTGAGTGCTTTTCCTAGACAGGGTAGTCTTTTTAGAAACGCTCAAACTTACCAATGGTGTCAGAAATTTTGGGCAGACTTGGCAAATTGAGGACTGTGCTCTCAACCTCCGAGTCTGGCTAATTTCTAGGTATCCTCTACATATCTAGATGTCCAGAACTCAGACAGACTAACAAAACCTATTCAAGAGATGTTATTGAGGACTGTGAAGAAAGTCATGCTGGAGACTCATAGTGGAGGTGCCTGGTAGGTGAGGCTCCCATGTGAAGCTGGTGGAGTGGAGCCAGAGAAAAAAAGTACCCTTGTCATTTTAACATTTTTTGGGGGGGAGGTGGGGGGCGGGAGAGGGGTGGCTGTTGTTTTATTTGTTTGTTAGTTTTTCAAAGCCCAAGGAGCACAGGAGGACTAGCCAAACCCTGGTTATATGGAAGGACTAGGAAAGAGACTAAGACAATAGAGTAGATGACAGAATGGGAAAGAAAAGAAGATATGGGAAAAAAATGAATGACTCAACATATTGAATGATTCTTGAATTGCCAAATCCACCAAATAGCTAGAGAGATTTCAGCTTCAACCTCACAAGGCGTCCACGCCCATGTTGAAGGACACCCACACTACACATGTTTTATTTTAATAATATCTTCATGAAAATATTTTAAAATGCCATATTGATTCTAAATGTTGGAGGTAGAAAGAGAAATTGCACATTGCTTTTTGGGCAGATATGGATAGGAAGCCTAGCAAAATTAAATCGCTAGTAGTCATATTCTCCTTTTCAGACAGAAGTTTTTGGAGAATAAAATATCGGAAGAAATTCCTCATCCCTGGCAGCAGAAAATTCCAAGGAGAAGCTAAGCAAATAGGAAATGAAGTGATGTGAGGAACACTCTGTGGAACAACAATGTGTGTTTTTTTTAAATTAAAAATTGAAATATATACCTGCTGAAAGGGGGAAATTAAACAAACACTATGATGGAAGGTAATACATAAAAACATTTTTCCATGAAACAGTTTCAGGATCATATCGCAGTGTTCCTCTTAAATTGCTAAGATCCCTTTTCCTCATTTCTTCGCTTTCCCTCAAAAACGTTATCCTTTCATTAGAAGGCAGCCATGTGCAGACCTCACTGACAGCTGCAATGTTTCATCTTGTATTTTTAATCAGTCTCTGCAGTGCATGTGCAGCTCCCGAATTGTGCTTTGGTTTCTAAGAAATGTTCTCAGTTGCTTGGTGCAGCTGTTCCATGGCTAGGCCCCAGCTGCATTAGCGATTTTAGGAAACCGGGCGAATTGCTAAGCGTTAGCTAGGTTTGCTCATCACTGATGGTGAAGGGGAAGCTGAGGAAATTTCATGAGCCAAAATGTTAGCCTTTTGCAGTTTCCAAAGCACACGCATACCTATTTTCTTATTTGTCTGCATGACAACCCTTGGGCAAGATAGTATTCTTGGCCAGATACACAAATGAGGACTTCAGAGATTTACTAGAAGCAAGTGCAGAGTTGTTACTCAAACTCGCTGCCTCTACCCATTGTTTTCCAGAACCATTGGGTCCTTCTGTCTGCAGATAGGGAAAAAGAAATGTTATCTAATCTTGCACTGCCCACTACCAGCTCTGAGCAGAGTGGAAACTAATACCTTTTACTTTAGGATAGAAGTCTCTTGGTCAAATGCCAAGGATCTCAGTGTAAAAGCTAGAAACATGAGCAACACAAAACAAAATACAAACAAACAATAACAAAAACCCCTCCCTGAATAAGGGTAAGCACATAAGGTTTACTGATCTCACCACCTCGGAAGCCACCCTCTAAACCAGTGGTTCTCAACCTTCCTAATGCCGCGACCCTTTAATACAGTTCCTCATGTTGTGGGGACCCCCAACCATAAAATTATTTTCGTTGCTACTTCATAACTGTAATTTTGCTAGTTATGAATCATAATGTAAATATCTGATATGCAGGATGTCTTAGGCGACCCCGGTGAAAGGGTCATTCGACCCCCAAAGGGGTCGCGACCCACAGTTTGAGAACCGCTGCTCTAAACCCACCCGCATTCCTCTGCTGGAGCCCCTATGCTTGTTTTCTCTGGACCCAGATGGCTCTTCTTCTGGCTTCATTTCCAAATCTTTCCCTTAGAGCCCAACAGAAATTTCACCTTTTCCATGAAAACTTTTCTGAATCATCTAATACCCTCCTTTCTTTTTTTCTTCTCTGGATCCTTGTCATATAAAATGTAATGATTTATACAGTGGGAATAGCATCAGGTTGGGAATCAGAGTCTCTGGTATTGGTTCTTTCATACTAACAGACTCTTTAAGCAAATTATGTAAATTCTCCAGATCTCGGTTTCTGCATCTATAAAACGGGGCATTAAGATAGATGCTCTCTAAAAGCCATAATTAAAATTGATAATACACAATTTTACACATGGTTAGATACTGTCTTAACATTGATCAAGATTGCTTCATTTCTACATGTTGTTTCCTCAGTGAAATTTGTAAGCTATATCGTATATTTCTTTCATAGCTTCATAAGGCCTCATCCACTAATACGTTAGATTATTTTTCTTTCTGATCAACAGATCGATTGAAAAGTCACATTGTTAATCATTACATTCAGTCCTTTCAGGGAGTATCTAAATAGAATTCAAGATTATCATGGACTTGTAAGTGTATTTTCTCCTAGACATAGGCAGTATGTGCATTAATAATAATAATAACAATAATAATAATAGCTAACATTTGCTTAGGACATATTAACTACCAGGCTCTGTTCCGGGTGCTTTTTTATGAATTTACTCATTTAATTTTCACAACAGTCATATGAGATAGGCATTTTTGTTATCTCAGTCTTACGAAGAGAAAATGGTAATGTATAGAATTTCAGTATGTTGCTCAACAGTACAAAGCTAGTAAATGTCAGAGTCAGGATTTGGACAGGTGGTCTGTCTGTGGATCCTGTGCTGTCCTCCTGCCCTATTGTGCATAAAGGGGTACCATGTACACATCAGAGGGACATGTGATGTTAGATCCTTTTCCTAATATGGAGTGAGGAAGAGAATTGAATAAATGATTTCTAAGCTCCTTCAATCCATGACATTTTACAAATATTTCATTCTACATTGGCAAGGGCAGCATTTCTGTCACTGGATAAATTTGCTTCAACCTCATCCCAGTCTTTATCATAACCCAGCTGAAAAAGTAGGGTACAAAATTATATAAGAGGTATGACCTTACTTTTTTATAAAATATACTAGAGGCCCGGTGCATGAAATTCATGCATGGCGGGGGGGGGGGTGGGGAGGGTTCCCCCTCAGCTCGGCCTGCAATGACGCCAGCATCCCAGGCCCCGGCCGGCCTCTGGCCAGAGGCACGCCCTCCCTCCCTCCACGGGCCGGGGTGTGCGGGATGCTGGGGCTCGTGGCCGGGGCAATGCTGCCCCAGCATCCCACGCACCCCTGCCAGATTCTGGCCAGAGGCCCACCCGCCTTCCCTCCCTTCCTCCACTGGCCAGAGTGCACGGGGAGCTGGGGCTCATGGCCGGGGTGGCACCGCCAGGATCCAGTGCCCCAGCCACTATGGACACCACCATCTTTGTGATGAAGTGATGGTTAATTTGCATATTACCCATTTATTAGATAGGATTACTATAAATATTTTCCATAAATATATCCTATAAACATACTGCTACAAACAGTCCATAAACATATTTTTATAAATATGTTTTTATAAATATATTTGCATATCTGTAATGAAAATAAATACAAAATATAAACCATGGCTACATTTGGAGGTGGGATTATACTAGTACTGTAGCATCATTTTCTCTCTTGATAATTTTCTGATTTTCAGATTTCCTAAAATGTGAAGATATTTTTAAATGAACTTTATTTTGAGTCATTGAAATAACACAGCCACATTAAACCCAAATTTAGCAGCTCACATGTGGCAGCTCGCTGCTTTGGCTCCTTCAGAGCCATTTCCAACCCCTCACTGAACTGAATGTGCTCAGCAGAGTAAAACACCTTCGATGCCTAAGGCATGTCTCACCTTTCTCAGAACTGGGGTTGCATGGGCTGTGGAGAGGGACCTGTGGAAGACAGGGAGAAGGACAGTAGCCTGGTGGTGTGTGAAATTAAACGGGTGCTTTAAAAGACAAGACTTTACCCAGGGTTTTCCCTTCTTTGTGACAATTTTGCTTAAATAAATACTAAGAATTTTTAGGAGAAACGCTATTGACATATGAAGACCAATTAGCTACATGGATCTCCACCCCTGAGTTGTACAACATGAAGGTCATTTCACTCACTAATTTTCTCTCCCCGAAAAAGAGAAAATCCAGGGTCACAGCCTGATTTCCTGGCTCTCTTCTCAGCAAGGATGTCCTTCGCTAATAAGCCCAAATGTCTGAAACTGCACCTCTCCAGTTAATAATTGTTGCTTTAAAATGTCCAATTTTTTAAGGCCAACACAACTGGGAAAGCTATTCTTCAAAGTAAAAACCCTGTGTCTACCCAACTTACTCAAGTTTGGGATTTCAGGATAGGTAATGGACCTGGGTTATGCTTCATTCATTCATTGTTTCATTTATCTACTCAACAAACATTTATTGATTGTCTCCTATGTGGCCTGCCCTGCACAATGGAAAACAACACATCCATCCTGATTCATGGAGCTGAGAGTCTAATGAGGGTCTACAGTTAAGTACATAGGCAATTGCAGTGTGACAGGCAATTGCAGTCCTGGATTTGTGAACCAATTTCTCAGAGAGATACCAAAATATTTCAAGGTGTACAAGACTTTGCACCAAAGTACTGGTGCAGAAGCACTACAAATGAGTTTGCCTAAATGAGTGCCAACTATTTCTGAGATCAATTTATTTATTTTCCCAAAGGAAGGGCTAGTCTGTTGAAAAGAGGTCAGATGTGCCACCTCTCCAGACTCGGTACACCAGGGTAGCAGATGCCCATTCTAAATAATAGGAACTTTATTTGCAAAGCATCCTTCATCCTGTTAGTGCATAACGTGCTTTACCAACTCAATAAATGGCTGTAATATATTTTTGTAAACATTGGTTAAAACACTGACATTTTAATATATTTTCATGTCATAAAGGATATTAGTTTTCTAAAAAAGCCCTCCAGCAGTAATTTGGTTAGTAGTTACATTAAAGGCTGTCACTTGCACTTCGTAAAACATGTCAATCTGCTGACAGGCATAGGATGGTGATTTTTTTCTCTTGATAGGAATGTAGTTTCCTGTGATGTTTTAGGCATAGGTCTTCTTGAGGTCTCTACTCTCCTTTTCCCTCACCTAATTTTATGAAAGTGAAAACTGAAGAGATGATGAGAACAGAACACAAGCACACAATCACCTTTCCGGGTGATAATCCTACTGTGATCTTAGTGTAATGTTAATGGGCCAAAAATGTATGTGGTGTTAATTTAGTGACTTGTGAGAAAGCATCTGGAGTTTAATGTAGCAATGCCGACTATGCAAAAAAAAAAAAAAAAAGTAATCATAATGCCGGCAAGGCTCAGCGCTCTGGATGAGGCCCAGACTGTTAGTCAGCGCCACGGTGGCATTTAAAGCCGAGCTGGAGAAAGGGGAAGGCACAGGAAACGCCAGGCATGCTCCCCAATGCCTCTTAGCATATACCACTCAGTTATAATACAAAAACAATTTCAGAAGAGGTTTGCAAAAACAGAAAAGGAGCCCATTCTGGGAAAAGGAGAGGAAATAAGGAAGTATTAACTATTTTGTTTTTGCTTTTTACTCTTTTATATCATTTTACATGTGCCTCATCTGATAGGCCATAAAGACGTATAAATAAGTATTTTTCATAGAACATGTACGGTACTTATTTTGCATGATGACATCACACTTGGGGATATCTCTAGAAATTTGATCATGTAGAGCACTATCGATAGGAACAATGGTTGGAACTTGAAATCCAAAATTGTAGTAAGGGGGCTGGCAATCATGGTTATAAGGTATTTTTGAAAAAAAAAAAAAAAAAAAAAAGAACATGGTACTGAGGTGCTAGGTCACTGTAGCCATTATAAGCTTCTGCATTAAATCTGAGTTGGGCTGATGGGATATTTGTTTCCTGGAATGTAAGTTGGATGAGAAGACAGACACATGAGTGCTTAGAGCTATATTTTTCTCTCTTCAGAATACAGAGGGGTTAGTAACAAGCGTTTGGTCATTTGTTTGCTTAAGCTATGCTGCTGATAATTTGACATACTCACTTTTGTTGTAGATAAATAATTTGATATCTAAATTGTGTGTGAATTAGAATTCCCTGGAGTTGATGGCTGAACATATTGAAAGTTAGTATCATTAAAAGTATTTATTTGGACCTGGCCAGTTTTCTCAATGGTTAGAGCATTGTGCTGCATACCAAAGGGTCGTGGGTTCAATTTGGTTGTGGGTTTGCTCCCCACCCCTGGTTGGGTCACGTGCAGGAGGCAAGCAGTCAATGTGTCTCTCTCTCACATTGATGTCTCTCTCTCTCCCCTCCCTTTCACGCTTTCTGAAAAGCAATGGAAAAATCCTTGGGTGAGGAGTAAAAAAAAGAAAGTATTTATTTGGCCTAAGTTTTACTGTAGTTATAAAGGGAATAACTTTTAAATCTTCTCAAACCACGCATACTGGGCTGGTTGTGAGAAGGAAGGGGTGAGGCATCCCTAACTTTAAGGGCAGGGGCTGTTGTACTCACATGTGTCTAAGCCCAGACACCTGGGCATCATATCTATAATAATAAAAATGTAATATGCTAATTAGACCAGATGTCCTTCTGGACCACCTTCTGGATGAAGCCGGGAATGCGAGGGAAGCCTGGGTCCCGGGTGCCTGCCAGTGGCTGGAGGGAAGCCCGGGTCCTGGGTGCCAGAGGGAAGTCAGTGTCGGCAGCCGGGGGAAGGAAGGCCTACTCTTGCACTAATTTTGTGCATCAGGCCTCTGGTATGCTATATAATCTCAGTTTATTTCTAGACCTAGTTCCATCTCCAAGTTTATTTGGTGACCTCAGGAAAGTCACTCTGACACTTGGCTTGTCACTTTTCCCATCTGTAAATTGGGGCCACATGGTACTCACCCTGTATATTTTTCGCAAGATTAAAAATAGCACCAAAGGAGAAAATGTATTCAAGGTTATTGTGAAAAGTATAAGGAGTTATACACCTTCAATAGTTTGTTGTCACTCTGCAATGATTTTAGTACAGCAGCTCCTTGTCCTAAGGACCTCTAAGGGAAGTGAAAGCTCTATAGAGGAGTTGCTTTCAGTGACTTTCTATATAGAAAATAGACTCCCTGGAAGGGACAAGGAGAAGTGTATAAATAAACATGTGGGCAGAGCTGCCAGCAGCCAGAATAGACTTCACAGCAATTTGTTCTCTCCCTGTAAACACCAGGAGGGTGGGAGAGAAGCTGATTTCAATGTGTCTTTCTTTTAACCTTTCTCCACACACAATGACATTATTTCATCATATGTAATGATATGCCTGCATGCAAGTGATGATTTCCAGGCTATTTTAAGGATCTCTGCATACATACATAGTTACACATCATTCAATTTGTCAGAATCCTGATTGCAACACAAATTGATGTCTGGTCAGATGTTCATTCTTATGTTCTCACACAGACCATATGTAATTGAAATACAGGAGTCAGATGGGTAAAAAAGAACAGGAAAAGTGTTACTCCTTTCTTCCTTCTACTCCCTATCCACCCTTGCTCTCCTCCCATTAACAAAAGAGTATGGGGAATAGGGGGCCCCTACAGTGAGAAGGGAGTTTGCCAAATTGCTTCTTATTGTCTCAGAAGTTCTCACAGAAGAACTCTAAGTCTCTAGAGAAGAATCAGTACCTTCCCCTGCCTGGTTACATGCCTCCTCAAAACCCAACTACATGGAGAGGAAATACCATCTCTCCAGGAAGAAGTGATGGATTATGTCAAGTTGACAAATAACGGGGGAAGGAACTCGGGGCATAACTACCAGCATTTGATACACTTGCTGTAAAGTAGAAAATTGAGACCATTGGTGGAATGATTTACACAAAATAAAATGGAACTCCCAAATATTCTTGAGGAGTGTAGCAGAGAGGGCTATAAATTCACCAAGACATTTTTCTTTTCCCTCTTAGGCACATTGCTAGTCTACATACCTTCTCTATCCATTCAGTGACATGTGCCACTCCTGGGCCAAAGTGGGTAAGAAGTATGTTTCCCCTGACTCTCTCTCCTACTCACCAACGGAATGGAAAAGACTCCAAGGACATAGAGAAGGACAGGGACAACACAAGACAGAGCGCCAGAAAGGAATCTATGTTAGTAAGAACATAGCCTGCCCTGACTGACAAAGGGAGAGACATTTTCTCTCTACGCTGAATGTATAGGATAAATTTCACCAACCAGTGAAAATACTGACTTGAAGCTGTGACCTAATTCGCATCTAGAACCCACACCAGTGATCACCAAAGCCTGATCTCCAAACACCAGCCTTCCCTGGGAAAGTGTTAGAAATGCAAAGTCTTGGACCCTACCCCAGACCTAGGGAATCAGAAACTCTGGAGAGTGGAGCTGGAATTTTAAAGCGCTCTCCTGCTGGTTTTGGCCCATGCTGACCTTTAAGGACCATTGTTCTGGAGATGTCAGCATCATAATAGATCTAGAAACATGTTCACCGTGGTAAATAGCTGCATGCTTCAAATTCTGACATTTTGATACATTCTTCAGGCATATTTACAAATATTGGGGGGCGGAAAAAACACATTGGGACAAAGGCATTACTGACACTTTGTTTCAAAGCAGAATCAAGTTGGGGGGAAAACAGACTTTCATCAGGTTAAAGTGCATCAAATTTGCTTAGTGATTTGTGTGACCCCCAAGCCTGTGCAATGCCTGGCTTTGAGCATTAGGGCAGGGTCCGCCTGTGGGTTTGTGAGGGGTTGGAAAAGATAGAATAGTGCGGACTTGTAATAGAGAGCAGATTTGACTAGGGAATCTATAAAGGAGCTGAGACTCTTTTCAGAACATCAAGGCTTAGAAAAGTTTTGCTTAATTTTCCACCAGCATCGGACTGTTCAGGGGAAGTGGGCTCAGCATTGTGGTAGGTGGTCCTGTTAGCACGGGAGCCTAGAAGCTGGCACAGTCAGCCTCTGGTTTGACCTTTCATTCTTAAATCAAAGGAACTGTAAGGGATACATGCTGTGCGGCCTCTACTTTATCACGGGGCACGGCAAAAGCCCCTCATAAAAGTGCTTAATCCCAGGGACAGATTTCTACCCACTTGGATGAAAATAAGAAAGGAAAGGTTATGCATTTGAATTCTGCTGTCTGCCCCTTCCATGGGCACCATCTTGCACCTGAGTGTCAGGTTCATAAATAACCCCACCTCCAGGCTGGCCCCTATTCCCATCTCATCAAGGGAGGCCGGGAGAGATTTCATGGATCAGCTGGGAAAAATCTGAAGGCCTAACCTCTAGGTCATGTAGATTTCAAATGTGTTTTCCTGCTTGCCTTTTGTTTCATGCTCATTTCAAAGACCTTCCCTTCTGGGTAAAATTAGCTCTTGCTTTCTGATCTCTGAAATGGCCAAGCCCAGGTGGGTGACCATTATAGAGATGCGGGTGCAAGGGTCCATACAGCCTGAGAGGAAAAGATGGGGGGACCAGAAGAAAATTTATTTCTGTGACTGAAAGGGCAGGGGCGAAGGCAAGGCAAGTGAGGCCCATGATTCTCGTGCACAGATTAAAGTGTTGCCAAAAGCTCGATAATCAAGATAGATGCTATTTTAATGCACTCTTAAAAAATCTAAATTAAAGCCAGAACAATCCACAGCGAACAGAGTATCAAAAATGCAAATAAAGACAGGATCAGTATTGCTGAGTTTTCCTTTGCTCCAATGCATCTCCAATAGCACAGTCTGTGACTATCAGCCAGAAAGTAGAAATAGGTCCAGTTCTGTATAGAGCAGATGGGTGGGAGATTCCTAAAAGCCAAGGTCAGAATTCCCCGTGGGAAAAAAGAAAGGGGGAGATTAAAAAAAGAGACAGAAGAAGAAGAAAAGTGGAAGAAAAAAGGTCTTGAATCTTTATAAAGTGTGAGGCATCGTACTAAGCACAGTGCATGTGCTAATTCATTTCGTTCTCAAAGCATCATGCAGTAGGTATGACTACCATCGCCATGCCACAGACAAGGACACAGACACGGAAAGCTTAAATTAGTTGCCCAAGATCACAGAGTCAGTGGCAGAGCCGGGATAAACGGAGGCTTAGTTTTAACCAGTACGAACACCAGGAAGCCAGGAGGGACTTGAGGAGGAAGTGAGAGGGACGGAAAGCAGTCCTGGGTTTTCAGTCATCTGTGGTCCCCAGGACCAGAGGGAAAAAGTGAAGAAATGGTGGCTGTTTGATGAAGGCCAGTGTAGCATCTTTGGACAGGAGACAAAAAGCATATCTGAGACACTTGCTGTCGGACTGGCACAAAATATCTACTTAATGCTGGTTGTTTTCATCCTGACATCTTCCAGTTGACAGGGAAATGCTCAGCACGCCATGAAATGAGCAGGAGCAGAGCTGAGCAGAAGGCGGATGACGGGGATTGCGGCTTGTCTGATTATGGGGCCCCCTCCCTCCAGAACGGGTCTCCCTCTGCCGCCTGGTCGCTAAATCTTTCTCCCGGAAGCTCCAGAAATAACATACAGAGACGAGTATATATTATTTATTTACTTACTTATTTATAGGTTATATCTATGTGTATCGTGTAAGTATTTAAAACCCGACTCGACCCAGTGCGACAAGAATGATGTCTCAATCGCAGGAGGGAACACGTGGCGCAGGTTTAAGCATGATAGATGGGGCGGCCTCCCTTGCTTAGGGAACTGCAGGGAGAGAAACCGAATAACCCTGAAATTAGAATGGGGCTGGGAGGGGGCGGGTCACGCCGCTGTAATATCACTGGAACAAGATGCAGAGGAAAGTAATTTACTCTGAAGTGACAGTCTGAAGGCGAAAAATAAACTAACAGGAGGGAGTTGAGGCTCATTAGCAGCCTGGTCTCAATATTTCATTATTAATGATAATAATAAGAAAGGAGAAGAAAAGGCATATTACCCACTCCCCTTCCCAAACAGGCAAACACACACACACACACACACACCACAACCAGCTCAGGGCTCACAATAGCACAGACCCCAGGACACAACAAAAGGCCCCTCCAGGAGAAAGGAACCGCCAACCGCCAGGCAGGATGAAGAATGGGGTAGCTCTGGTCCCGGTCTGCCTGCCTGTAAATGTTTGAATCGGTGGAGCCCCTCTGTGGGATTCCGCCTGATTTATTAGAACCTCCACCACAGGCAACCAAGCCCCCAACGGACGCCTCGCAGGCAGCCTGGCTGAGCATCAGTGAAAGGGGAGACCAGCTGAGCTGCCCCTGGGATTTCTCGGGCAACACTCCTCTGGGCAGGAGGCAGTCGCTCCTCCCTGAGATTGTATATTGTCTGCACCCAGACGGGGAAGGAACAAAGATATGGGGAATCAATAGCTCTGGTCTGGATATAAATGGAAACAGGATACATCACCGAGATTGTAACTAAAGCCTAAAAATAAAATTCTACAGTAAGCAACCATGCTGGATTCAATTTAATTTAAAATGGCCAAGGAGCTATCAGATTCTACCTGTTGCCCAAATAGAGAAATGGATAATTGTCTTCCATGTCACCAGGCTGCCTCTTCTGACAAATATTTTGCTGTGAATAACAGAGACATTTTCTTTTTTGACATTAGCCTTCATAACCCAGCGATCCTGGCCTGGTCCAATGTTCTTGGACCATTTCTGAACACGTTAATATGGTTATACTAATGTTAATTCTGTTGGGAAAAATAATAGCTGCCTTCCTCTGCTTCCATCACCCAGTGGCCTTGAGCAAGTGAAAACATGCATGTTCGACTTTTCTATTGTTTATGTCCTTGTCATTGATTAACATGATAGAATTTTCTATTTGATCAACAGTTATATGAGGGTCTATCACTGTGCTGGGTTAGAATGAATGAACCAATACGTGGTCCCGCTACTCTTGTTGCTAATAGACAATTGAAGGAGACCACTATGAAGCAGTAAGCACACAAATGACCATGTAATAACAAATCGTGTTACGTAGCACGAAGAGAATTATTCTGGAGCGTTAACAAAGCTGGCGGTGGGGGTGGGAAAGCTGATACCTGAAGGAAGCAGCGGCCAGACTGAAAATCGGGGAGAAGGAGAATTTCAAGCAGAGGGACCACCGTCCATGTGAAGAAGGTCCAGACTCAGAAAAGAGCTTTCTGTTTCTTGTTTAAAAAGGAGGAAGGCCAGCCCTGGTGGGTATGCTCAGTGCTTAGAGCATTGACCTAGGCACCGAAGGTCTCCGATTTGATTACTGGGTTTTAAGTTCAATGCCCAGTCCCGAGTTGGGGCACTTGGGGAAGGCAACCAATCAACTGATGTGTCTCTCTCACATTGATGGTTTTTTTTCTCTCTCTCCCCCACTTCCCTCTCTCCCTGCCACTTTCTCTAAAAAGAGAGAGAGAGAGAGAGAGAGAGAGAGGAGAGAGAGAGAGAGAGAGAGAGAGAAAATATCCTCAGGTGAGGATTAACCAAAAGGTTAAATAAGTAAAAGGAGGAAGGCCAGTGTCTCTGGAGTGCGGTGTGGAAGGGAGCATGATGCCACATGTCACTGGACAGCAGGCAAACTGTCAGTGAGGTTGGACTTTATTCTAAGGTTCAGGGGAAGCTTTTGGATCCTTTAAACCAGAGGAGAGACATGAACAGGTTTATATACCTCTTAAAAGGGTCTTTCTGGCTGCCATGTGCAGAATGAATTGGAGGTGAGACAAGCCTGGAAGCTAGAACACCTGCCAAGGGGCTTTTCAGTGGGACAGGGGGAGGTGAAATGTACCCAAAAGGACATGAGGAGGTCCAAGGTGGTTTGCAAGGAAGAAGAGACAGGCTGTGGTAAGAGATGTGTGTTGGGTCCAGGGAGAGAGGGAGGTATCAAGAAGGCCCACCGATGTCAGGCTAAGCCCTCTGAAGCTGGTCTTTAGTATAAGAGTGAACATGGCAGTCTGTGAGTCTAGAGAGAAACACACATTTTTGTAAGTAAGTGTCAAGTCTGCATACTATTTTGTCTTCCTGTGGACAAGTAGGTGCGAGCCCCAGAGACCATCCTACCCAACTACACCTAGAGGGTCAAGAAGACTAGGTTCTTGCTTCTAGGTGTGATGTTCTTCTTCCTACATTCTTAATCCTCTTTGCTTTTCTTTAAGTCCAGAACCTGATGACCTCTGAGGCGGGGCAGAAGAACCTGTGGAGCAGTGGATCTCAAAGTATGGTCCTGGGACCAGTATCATCACCATCACCTGGGAATGTGTGAGACATATAAACACTCGGGGTCCACCCCAGATCTACTCAGCCATCTGTGCTGGAGCCAGCCCTGCAAGTGATTCTGATCCACACTAAAGTTTCAGAGTCACCGCTCCATATCTGTGCCACCCAATGCAGTGTCACTCTTGAGTCCATGAGGTGTCTGGTCTGAACTGGATATGTACTGCAGAGTACACATCAGATTTCAGACTCAGTACCAAATAAGTAATACAAATTTTTAAAAAATATGTTTCATATTTACCTATGTTGAAATAATCTATATATATAAAAGCCTAAGTGACCATTAGGACCAGACGACCAGAACGACCGGAATGACTAGTCGACCAGTCTCTATGATGCGCACTGACCACCAGGGGGAAGATGCTCAATGCAGGAGCTGCCCCTGGTGGTCAGTGCTCTCCTACAACCAACCTCCCACGGCCCCTCCCCCCTGCCGGCCCAGCCCCAATGGGTCCTGATCGCTGGCCAGGCCGAGGGACCCCACCCATACACGAATTCATGCACCGGGCCTCTAGTATGTTTAATATTTGGAGTTAGGATGTATTATTATTAACACTGAAGTTAATTTCACTTTTTTCTTTTCACTTTTTTAATGGCTATAAGACAAATTAATATTATCTGCGTAATGCATACTGTGTTTTATTGGACAGCATAGCTCTAAAGCATTGCTTCTCCAACTTCAGTGAACACAAGTAACGCCTGGGGACCCTGTTAAAATGCAGCTTCCCATTCAGAGGTCTGGGGTGAGGGCTGGAATTATGCATTTCCAGCAGCTCCCAGGAGATGCCAAGGCATCATGGACCACACACTGAGTAGCAGGACACCACCACATGGTGGGAAAGTTTCTGAAATGTAAAAGCAATACACCTGCTTTTAAACTCCATCTCTGTTTCTTATTGGTTATATGACTTTGGACAAGTCATTTTAGATAATAGAAATAACCACACAGGGTTATTGTAAGGTTTAAATAAAATTATGTTGATGTAATTATTTTTATACTATCAAAGCCAAATAAATCTAAATAATTATTCTATACCAACACACACACACACACACACACACACACACACACACACACACACAGTCAAGGACTGGAGTGAGTGATGCACACAGCCAACTTCCTCAGTTTCTAAGAGAAGTCAGGGCTATATGTAGACATTATAATTACTTGGCTACTCCAGATTCTTTCCAAATTATTCCTGCCTGCATTATCTGAATCACTGTGAACAATGAGAAGCTATCTGAGAGGGATAGCAGCATTTGGCCAACATCTCTCTTACAAGCGTTTGGGCCTGGGGTCAGTGGACTTTCCAAAAGGGCAAGGCCCCAGAGGGGTCATTATCCTAAATATCCTGGTAAATACTCAGCTCCAGGTATCAGAGAATCAGAGCATCCACAAGGCCAGGGGGGCTTCATCAGATCAGACTTCACTAGCAATTAGCAAGTAACCAGACTCCTAGAAGGAGCCACTTTGCGACCTGAGGGAAAAGAGAACATACCTGCCCTTGCACCTGTGTCATCATTCGAAGGATGGGGAAGGCGCAGAAAGAGGCATAAAGCAACAGTCCCTTAAAGCGTAATTGTCATGCTGTGAGTGGCAGCATCCATATGGCGGAGATTAGCACAGCTCTCCCTCTAGGCTTATGGTGCTGGGAAACAACACGCAGGAGAGGACAGGGAGATGCTCAGAAACTGAGCCTGTGTTGTGCCAAGCACTGTGCTAGGTCCTCCAAATAGGAAATGCTGCCACTAGCTTTAGCAGGAAGAGATTCTGATTTATCACCTGCTAGCAACGAATCCTCTCTCACCTACCCATGCGCACACACGCACGCGGACACACACTTCACTTATTCCACCCCTGCCCAGCAAGGAGGCTTGTAGAATCGTTTCTTCATTCATAAAAATTACTGATACTTTAATCTGGAATTTGGGGACAGGGTAGGCAGGTCATCCTCAACCTTTCTAAAAGCAGTTTCCTCTTGAAGGGGAAAAGCTAAGCTGTTTAGAGCGAGATTCCTGCCCTGAATGTCCACTGCTAGCTTTGTTGGTATCACGTCCCATGCACAATGGAGAAAGCTACATAAACCAGATCAGTAGCAGTGGATTCAATTCAGACCCAGCTTTGCCCGGCCTTTGTGGCTCAGTGGTTGAGTGTTGACCTATGAACTAGGAGGTAATGGTTCAATTCCCTGTCAGGCACATGCCTGGGTTGCAGGCTCAATCCCCAGCAGTGGGCATGCAGGAGGCAACCGGTCAATGATTATCTCTCATCACTGATGTTTCTATCCCTCTATCTCCTTTCCTCTCTGAAATCAATAAAATATATTTTTAAAACTGGAAAAAAAAAAGGACCCAGCTTTATTGACAAGCCCATGTTAACCCATAGACGGTGAGTTAGTTCTCCTCCCTGGATCTTAGCAGCAGCATCTTTAAAATTAGATGCAACATTTCACCATTGTCCCCTCAAGCCATATTCTGCTATCCCGAAGGGTAATTTTGCTTCCATAGAGTGACAGCCCCTCACCCCAGTGGCAGGAGCCTCTTTGCTGACAGGGTACATGCAGTGCCGTGTGGAAAGCAGGCATCACTGCAGAAGGGCTGGGAGAATACAAACACCATGAACATGACCCAGAGATCCATGTCTGAGCAACCCAGGAAATAGGAGCCTGTCTGGGGCAGCCGCTGCCTTTGTTCCCCACTCCTTTGAAGTGAGACGTTCGGCACACAAGGAGGAAAAAGCACAGGTGGGCTCCAGCGGAACAAAGCGGGGTCTAAGCAAATGTGACGTTTGTCATCAGGGCCCTCCCAGTTCTCTTACATGTCCCTCAGATCCCAATCCAAAGACCACGGGTGTTTCTGATCTCTTTCCTCTCTTGTAACCAACTGTGCTCTCCAGGAAAAAAAAAAAAAATCTCTTACTATTAATCTCAAGAAAAAGAAGAAAATTTGTATTTAAGAACCTTTTCTATACCAGGAACTTAAGTAACAACTCTCATTTAAACTTTGCGATTGGGCGAAGACTAGGGTAAGGCGATTGAGGCACCTGCTTGCTTGGGCTGCATGAGGAAGGCAGCACTGGCTCCCAGATCCAAAGTGCAGGGCTGGCTCCTGCACCTCCCTCAGCACCTCCTTCAGTGTGACACCTAAGCACCTCCCTTGCCTCCACCTAGCCTGGCCCTCTTGGCTCATTTGTACTTGTATTCCCCTGTCATCGTTATGGAATCAGCCAAACTCAGAGCCCCGGGATTGACAGGCCGACCGATCTGTTTGCTCTATTCCAGCAGCATGGTGGTTAACGGCAAAGACCCTGGTGATTTAGAATTCCAGAGCTTCCCTTTGGTAGCTGGTAGCCTGGCCCCGCTACTTACTCTTTCCAGTTTCCTCATCTACAGAAAGGGGATAACAGTAACACCTACCTCACAGTGTGGTAATGAAGATTAAAGTAGTAATGCATTGGAAGTATTTAAAACAGTGCTTGGAACCAAAGAGGTCTCAATGCATGTTAACTACTTGATGATGCTGATGGTGGTAATAATAATAATGATGACCACAATGACAAAATCTTGATGAACGTTGGTTGTTAGTATTATTATTCTGATCACATTTTTAACTGACAATGCTCAGCATGTTCTCCTGCCCATGAGGTTTTTGTATATTAGTAGGAACAAATATCACTGAATCCAGGCAAATTATTTTTTGTAGGAATTACGGAAGCGGCCTCAATCACACAACAAATGCCATTTCCAGCTCTAATGGCTGAAACCTGTGGCTTTGCACATTAAGGAAATGACTCTCCCTTCAGAATTTGGAACTTAATTCAGCAGGGGGCCATTGTAAATTGGGGCCATGTGCACTCCAGCACCAGGCCAGCATTTCCTGAACTTTTGTCCCATGGAACCCAAGACGTGTCTCCTCTGCAGCTCACTGACTACTTGGTCAGGATGTATTCAAATCCCTGGGGAAGCCCTGGCCCCACGAATTTAGGATTGGATTTCCCAGCCACCCTCACTGGCCTCCTTTCACAGTCAGTTACTCCCCCATTAATTGCTGTTGTTAATAACCCACAAAGCACCTCTCTCTGGCAGTGCCAGTGCCTTGGGGAAGAAAAGCAGTGGCTGGCATTATTTCATTGACCTCCCCATTAGCAGTGCTCGCAAGTGTGGTCATGGAGCCAGGATCGCACACAGACTAACTGCCGGTCCCTGAGCACAGCTCTCATCCATCAGAATCAGCTTCTCCAAGGGTGTCTAGCAGAGCTGCACAGGGTGTAAAAAAGCTGGTGAGACCCAAACACGTTCCTGATGTGACATGTGAACTTGGCTCTCAGCCTGCAGAGGAGTGGCCGTCTCCTTGTTCCTCTGCACCTCACCATCTTGAGGAGGGGCAGGCATAAAGCAGGTGACACATGAAAAGTGAAGGATGAATCACTTGCCCTGGGGGCCAGGAGCCTGGCACCCAGTGAGACCTCCCAAGAGAGAATGCACACTGGGGCTCTACTTCCTCGGGCTGGTGTCCCTGGTCCCTGCCACCGTGGAGCTGCTTGTCTCCCCACTGACAACTCTAATTTCATCAGCCCAAAGAGGAGCTGGAAGGAGCGCTTGACGGATGTCACACTGGAGGATGCCCAACACCCACTGAGCCGTGAGCTGACGGGACCTGAAAAGGATGTGACAGGAGAACACTACCTCAGGGGAGGACATCGAAACCGAGGGGCCACTGGCACCGTTACTATGACCTCTTGGCCCAAGTTCCTACTCTCTTTTACTCTTCTACTCTTTTGGTCTTCCTCTGCTTTTCCCCACTCTTTTGGTCTCATTTTTCTCCTGTGATGAACTGTACCTTCCCCCCCACTACATACACACTCACTCAATCTATGCCCATAAACATGTGAGATCTCCTATGCAGTTAGAATTATGCTGCAGGCCTCAAAGAGGACAGAAGCACAAATAACATATCTGATTGTGACATGGAAAACAAGAGCCTCCTCCTTGCCTTCCTGAATAGAGCCTTCAATACTGACAGCTCCCTATGTGAGAAGAACAAAGATAGTCCAGGTGGTAGGCCCGTGGAAGCAAAAACAAACAAACAAAAAAATAGTTACAGAGAAAACCTGAAGAAAGTGATGAAACTTTGCTGTGATTAAAAAGAGGCAAGCTCAAAACCAAGACAAAGGTGTGATGTGGAACCCGGATGGTGGGCAGGCTACCAGCTGGGCAGGGACCTACAGAGAGGGCTTTGGATGAGGAAAAACTATAAGGCACCACCTCCCGGTTTGTGTGTGTCTCAGCTGTGATTCTTACCAATGATATACACCTTTGTTCCTAACAAGAATCAGGTGTTGGGATTGCAGGCCGCATGGTGGGCTGAGAATTTATAATGACCTGATGCCTTTTGATAAAAGGGGAGGACATGAAGTAAGGGAGGGCATGAAGTAAGAGGACGGTGGCTGGATTGTGAGCTTCAGGGCTGAGATCACAGAGGAAGGTCCTTTGCACAACTATAAATACAGGGAGGCAGCAGTGGGCCATCTTATTATACTTGCACTTTGCCCACTATAATGGTCTCTCCCCTGCTGCTAACTACAATTTCCACCACCACCCCATCCACACACAGCCCTGTCTTCCTGGGTACCTTTTTGCCCAGTGAAAACTGTCACCTCTGTGTCTATACTTGATTGTGTCAAATGACTAAGCATTCAGCTGAGTGAGAGGAGAATAGTTTGCAAAGGAAACTATTGCCTTGCCTACACCCCCTCTGAGGAAAACAGACCCACAAATGGGCACCGGGTATCTCATCTGGCCATTGGCTGTCAGGTGGCCTGGCCCACGTGCTCTGCTCACCAGAAATAAGAAGGACCAACTGGAAAGTGAGCGCCTCTCTTAAGGAGTCTGTATGTGAGCCAGAGGAAGATCGAGAAGTATAAAAAGAGGAAGAAAAGAAATAAAGAAAAGGGCTTCTGAATAACGCTAACAGTGAAACTTAATCATAGGGTTACAACCTCTCTCTTCATTGTTAGAGCTGCTCAGAGCCTTTGCTGTGCTGAGTCCTCTCCCTGGAATACCTTTCCCTCATTTGCCTGGGCACTTTGCATCATTCCCAAAGTATATATTACCTGAGAAATGAGGGGTGTAGGCGAGAACACCTAGAGAACACTCATTGAAGAAATGGTGCCTGGGACAGTTCCGAAGGATAAAGAGAAGGTGGTGCCTAACCTGGAGATAAGACCTTAAGAAACATTCCCAGTTCCTGCACAGTGGCTGTCCTGATGCTTCATCCCAAGTACGCCAGAGGACACTTTGCTTTGACACATCCTCTCCCAAAGTCATGGTTTGGTTGGTGGTCTGAGTTGCAGAAATAGCTGAGCTTCAATCTAAACAAACTCCAATCTTGCTTTTAATCTTTTAACAAGATTACGTTTAACCTGAGTCCAAGGTGAACAAACCAGTTTCAGATAAGAAAGGAATAATAATAAAGTAGGGGGAAAACTGACTTAGATAAAACAGTTTACTTATTTTTAATTTTTGCTGGGCTTTTCCTAGGGAGACACAGTGCTGATACGGAAATACTTAGGTTTTATTATAAGAGAAACCTGGCACTGAATCCAGCCTCAGCAACTTATTAATGTGAAGCCTTGGATAAGTATTTTAATCTATTTGAGCCCAGTTTCTTCAAGTAAATGTACATATTAATAGCTGCCTCATAGACATGTAAGGAATAAGTGTGATAATACATATAGAAAACGTTGAGTATATTTGGTTGTAAATAAATGTTCATTTTATGTGCTAATATATTGAGATACCAAAATATGTTTCTGCCATCCTCTCTTTCCCCTTTACTATACCCTATTTCGTCAAGTAATTGTTTTGGGGTTCCTTCACTCAATAACTATTCATTGAGAGCTACTACATGAAAGGTGCCATTCTAGGTGTTGAAAATATTGTATATAAATTATACAAAGAGTTATTTCCTTAGAGCAGTGGTCGGCAAACTCTTTAGTCAACAGAGCCAAATATCAACAGTACAACGATTGAAATGTCTTTTGAGAGCCAAATTTTTTAAACTTAAACTTCTTCTAATGCCACTTCTTCAAAATAGATTCGCCCAAGCCGTGGTATTTTGTGGAAGAGCCACACTCAAGGGGCCAAAGAGCCGCATGTGGCTCGCGAGCCGCAGTTTGCCGACCAAGGCCTTAGAGGAGAAAGACTAAAGAGTGGGAAATGTAACCAGCCTTCAAAAGAAAAGCAAAACAAACAAACAAACAAACAAACAAATATCAGAATGGCTTTTGCTTTCAAAAGCCTAAGCCACAGTAGGAGAAATGATTTAGGCCTAGACACAATGCTCTGGCAGTGGGGTAAAGCATGGCTTCCAGACTACAGAGAGGTGATGGGCAAGAAATCAGGAGGCAGAGATGGACAGTGTGGCAGTGCAGGTTTCCTTGTTCCTGGGACTTGGCTACAGAGTCCATCTGGGACAGTTTGCAAACTGGCCATCTCTATGTATGTTTTGTTTGGCCTGAAGTATGCCCCACGCTTTGTTTTCAAAAAAAGAATCATGGCCTGAAACACTTAAGAGGTAATTGGGCCCACCTCTTATTTTATAGATGAGCAACTTGTGGCTGAAAAAAGTGAAGGGACGTAATCAACTCACATAGTAAAAGAGTGGGTAATTGTGTGCATAACCTAGATGTAGATAGTACCGACTATGGGAGGCCAGGCTCTGAAATATGGGCTAATTCAGGGCAATGAAACTACCTGGGGAAGACAAAAACATGTTTATTAAAATGCAGATCCTCGGGCCCCACTCTAAGGGCTTCTGATTCCAGGGGTCCATAAAGAGCCAGAGCAAACTGCATGTAACAGGCACCCTATGATGCAGGTGGTCTGAGGACTAATTGCCACCTGAGGCCTCTCCTCTGCTAATTTGTATGGAAACCCACCACCTCTGAGATATAATAAGGTGATCTCAGTTCCATAAAATCCCTGGCTAGTGCGGCTTTCTCATATAGGTGTAAGCTGAACCTCTTCAGCTGAGTTATGGCGTGTATTTGCATAAATTACCATGCAAAACTTGTTAATATTTCCTAGATATCCTTTTTCATTGCTCCATTAGACAAGGCTTTGTGCTTTTGTTTGGGGCTGAATGTCAGCCAATCTGAATCCACAATTGTGATGGCTTAGAGATTGAGGTGGTAATGTATTCCCCTCATGGAGCCCTGTGTCACCTCTCTGTCCTAAGGAATGCTATTTGAAATCAGTTGAATTTTATCATGCAAATGACAGGAAGTGTTATGATTATAAGCAGCAGGAGGTTCCTGATTTCCTATCATTTACACGTTAAGTGATTTGGGCCTGCTAGGTGGAAGGGAAGAGTTTGGAGAAAGGAATGGAAGGAGCAATGAAAGGAGGGAAGCCACTGGGGTTGAAGCCCTCAAGGCTTTATGCCTTCAATAAATGAGGCTTTCAAAAAAAATTCTTGAGCCCTGGCTGGTTGCTCGATGGTTAGAGCATCAGCCCATAGACCAAAGGGTCACAGGTTCTTTTCCTGGCCAAGGGAATGTACCTCAGTTGCAGGTTGGTGAATGACGGGAGTCAACCAATCAATGTCTCTCTCTATCTATCTATCGATCTATCTATCTATCTATCTATCTATCTATCTCTCTCTCCCTCCTTTCCACTCTCTCTAAAAAAAAATCAATGGAAAAATATCTTTGGGTGAGGATTAAAAAAGAAGAAGAAAAAAATGCTTGAATTTGCTTGATATAAAAGACTCAAAAAGAGTTGGCTTTTCAAAGAAGAAGCATGTGAGGGAAGGCAGGACAGAAGGTAGCTACTTTGTGGTTATGCCAAGAGAAAGTTACACTTCGGTGGATTGATCAAAGTGTGATTGCAATGTTAGAGAATTTTGGCTTCAATACAGTTAGATGAAGTTGGGACTTTGAGATAATCAAGTGCACCTGCCTATTTTACAAGTAAAGATCCTGAGACCTAGAGAGGAGAAATCATATGTTCAAAATCAAATAAGTAGTTTGACAGTAAAAATCACACCTCCTGATGCCCAACCCTGCAGAGTTCCGTCTCTCTCTGACTCTCCATGCCATCATTAGAGCTCTTGGATCACAGTGGCTCCTAGGGAACCTAATCACAACCAAATTCCTCTAATCCACTTCTATTCCTTTTCTTGAATCAAACTTTACTTGCCTGTATTCTCTTTGCATCTGTACTAGAATACTGAACCAAAGCTGGAAAATCATCCCTTAAAATGCTGTCATCCTTGTGTGCAAGCATATGAGCCTAACCAGCGGTTAAGGACAACAGGAGGGTGGGAGCATCTGTGGGGAGGGGTGTGGGATGGGAATGGGGGGATGAGGACAAATATGTGATACCTTAATCAATAAAGAGATTTAAAAAAATAATAAGGACATAAAAAGAAAAAAAAATGTTGTCGTCCACCCACCCCGCCCACAGCCCACAGACTGTTCTTCCTCCGGGCTCTTCCCTGCCCACGTGTTCTTCCTTCCCACATGCCCATCTCCGCCTTTTGTTGTACTCCTGCAGCCCACTCTGCAGTGTAAACTGGGTGGGGAAGTACTGCTTGGAGCATTCCTGCTTGGATATGTTCTCTCTCAGATGGTAATTGCAAATGAAAGAAAATGTAAAGGAAACCATGATGCTTTAACCTTTGATATTGAAATTTCAGCCACAATTATAGCAGGCGCCTTAGAAACATGTCAAGAAAGAGCTGCTTCTTAATGACTTTCCTCGGGCCACTGTGGCAAGGAATGCAGAATTTATTTTCTATGCACCCAATTCTGTGTGTCTCTGTAAAGGTGACTGAATAACAGTGGGGCGGGGTTAGTCATGGTAGGAGAAGGCATAGAGATTGTAGAGAGAAAGATGGATAAAAAAAAGAGTTGTAAATCCTCAAGCAAACACAGGAAAACAGACATTTAATCATGGAGTAGAATCACTGAAAGAGCTGGTAGAAGCTAAATAGCCAGAATGACCAGTGACCCAGGAGATAGAACACCTATATTATCATACCTGTTCAGCCACGGTTATCCATCTGAACTTGGATAATCCATAGAACTCTCTGACCTCTGTGTCCCATTTCATAAACTAAAGTGTAGAAGCAACTGATCTCTATCATTGTATAATTCTAAATGACCTTATGTCTACAGGAGTCATTGGCAACAGGCCTGTACTAACACTGGGATTTCTGGAAGAGACACGGCCCCTGTGGTGGCTAAAGATTTCAGGAAACTGGCCAAAATAAGGAGAGGATCATTAATAACTAACATCAAGCAGGGTGAGACTGTGTAGTCAGATGACAAGGACAAGAAGAGAACAGGTGGAAAAGGGTGTGCAGGTTGCATAATTCAGCCTCTTTTAGAAGTGATCCATATCATTGCTCAAAAAAGTGAGGAAGTCACCTTCTGCCTGTCCAGCAGGGTGGTAGAGCCAAAGACCTAACTTACAGTGATCAGAATCCATCTGAACTAGGCCAATTAAACCTCAGTCCCCAAGGTCTGTCATTTCCTATTATAAGTTTTAATAGCAGTGATCATAATTTTCCTTTAGATGCACCACTTCTTTTCCTCCTGAAGAATTTTAAGCCCAGTGGCAAATGGAAAAGGAATATTTATTTGGGGAGTGCCTCAAGGCCACAAGGCCATGGGGAATAGCGGAAGGTGGTAGAACTGGAGAGGTGAAATACTGACAACAGGAATTAAGACTTCTTATGCCAAACCTGGAGACCACTTCTAACCTGAGCTTGCTGAGTTGGTTGAAAAGTGTTGATGGAATCCACAAAGATCCGGGAGGTTCTTTGTGACAGTATTATAGTAAAGGAGTGGGAGAATCTCCTTTCTTCATGACAGAGAAAATCAAGTCAAGACCTGTATTTTTCATCGAAGCCTCAATATTCATGGAGAACCAAGCTTTATGACAGAAGACCAAGAGTTCCTGGGAATAAAACATTCTTCTGAATCTAACTTGTTGAGTGGTAACAAACCATGTACTAATCCCATTTGTGAATTCAATGGGCTGGTTCTTCCCTGTCAGTGGCCAAACCCAGTGTGTTCTGATGGCTCCAAAAGCTGTAATCGTTCAGTTATCTTCCTATTTGCTTGTTCCTCATATTTCCTGTTGGACATTTGATTCAGGAACTTTAATCCTTGGATTTAGAGGAGAGTGTGTTGTATGTCTACAAAGCATCCAGCTGGTGTTTGAAGTTATAACATTTTGAGTTACCAGGAAAACACACTCAAAATAAAGGAGGGGAGACAGATGGAGTCTTTTGCCTCCCACCAGCATCCTCTTGGCCAGAGAGACAAAGCTGAGGAGCCCAGGGAAGTTAGCCTGTGAATGGATCTTGGTGCTTTGTTTCTGTGATGTTCTTCATGTGCGGGAGGCAGCAGTGCCTGGTAGCCATCCCCTGGCTGCCATGTTTGACAGTATCTCAGACACACATTCTGAACATGGGCTGTCCCTGGAGAAGCTTCAGTGCTTAGTCCTGTCACTGTGAAGCATCCATGCACAGCCAGGCAACAGGCAGACCCAACGTTCTCAGGGAATGGCTGTCAGTCATCAGTAATCCTACAGCCAGCAAGAGTACACAGTGAACCAGCTGCAGATGGGCTTGAACAGAAGTAGGAGAGGACTCAGACTCTACGGGGTGCAGCCAGCACAGCCACATGAGATTCTAATGTGCGTTGAGGAGTTCCAGGTGGAAATGACTTACAGGATGTTATCCTTTCAGGTATTTTGCTACAGACATGCTTGGAAGGCGTCATCTCCATGGTCTCTGAAACATAATCTACTAGGTTTGATCTGGTCATCACTTTCAGAAAAATATCTAGTGGCTCCTTAAGGAAGTCAATCATTCATCCATCCATTTATCTCCCACCTAACCTTTAATGAACAACTACCACTTCCATAGCACAGACTAGATTAAGTTAAATTTGGGACAATGTGTCATGAGAGATCAAATTTAATGTCATTGGGTGCCAAAAAAACAAACAAATCCAAAAACAACCCACCTATTTTTAACATCTATGGCCTCCTAAAAATAACTATTGTTCAGGGTCAGGGTAACTGTCCTGAAGCCATCATTTTGAATTCTATTTTCCTGTTCCACCCCCTCCCTACAAAGTCCTTTCTCTTTAAACAATGGGAGAACTAGATTAAACACTATTTATTAAAATATGCTATTTTGCTGAATACTCTAACACAAACTCTTTTAAATATCCCAATGCATCCATGGGTTCATGTCATAGTATTATTAGCACCATCCTCTATAATAAAAAGCTAATATGCAAATAGACCGAACAGCGGAACAACCTGAACAACTGAACAACTGGTCGCTATGACGTGTGCTGACCATCAGGGGACATGCACAAAAAATGGAGGGTGCTGGCCATGGGGGGATGATGGAGCAGGTGAGCAGGGACACCAGACCAAGGCGGGGTGCTGGTCGCTGTCATCAGGGTGAGCCTCTGGTGGTTATTGAAAATTCTTTGCTCCCATGCACCGCGGTCCCACCCGGCGCTCACACCTGCTGCTGGCTCTGGCCTCACTCGCACCCACTGCCAGCGCTGACCCCACTCACACCCGCTGCTGGCATCTGGTGTCAGTCCCAATCACTTGGTGCTGTCAGCAGGTGTGATTGGCGGCTGCTGGCCCCGATCACCCCTGAGGGTTTCTCCACTTCCTCCTGCCCTTGGGGGGTGATTGGGGCAACAGCCACTGCTCACACTCACTGACAGCACCAGCCCCACTCACACCCGCTGCTGGCGCTGGCCCCAATCACTCTACGCCATCAATGGGTGTGAGCGGGGCTGGCACCATCAGTGCGTGAGAGCGGCAGCAGCAGGAGTGGGGCTGCCAGCAGAGAGGGGACCGGGGTCCATGGCAGGAGGGGCCAGGTGGGGGTGCGGAGGATGAGCTGAGACCCACCCCTGTGTCCACTGCAGCCTCGTGGCCCACAGTTCCTTTCAAGGTGCACAAATTCATGCAGTAGGCCCCTAGTCTATACATATAAAAGGCTAATATGCAAAGTGTCCCCTCAGGAGTTCAACCAGGAGTTTGATTGCTCACTATGAAATGTGCTGACCACCAGGGGGAGGCGCATAAAGAAGGGAGATCCAGGCCAGCAGCCGGAAGGCCCTGATCGACCCTGAATGCTGGCCAGGCCTAAGGACCCTAACCGTGCATGAATTCTGTGCACCAGGCCTCTAGTTTAAAGATAATATATCTGAAAGTGAATGAGCTTAGGTGACAATAGCAAATCCCCAGCTAAATCTCAGAGTCCTCTGCCTCAGAGTTCAGCACTGGAGTTCTCTTCCCACACCTTGGTGTGACTGTAGATCTTGCCAGCTGCCTATTTGTGCCCAGCGAGTGAGTGAGTCATGTGCTTAGTTGGCCAAGGGTCTCTAAGAAGTAGCCTGAGCCGATTCTGTGTTCCCCATCTCAGACTGCATATAACCATGGTCGAAAACTGTGGCTCTCGAGCCACATGCGGCTCTTTGGCCCTTTGAGTGTAGCTCTTCCACAAAAATACCATGGCCTGGGCAAGTCTATTTTGAAGAAGTGGCGTTAGAAGAAGTTTAAGTTTAAAAAATCGGGCTCTCAAAAGAAATTTCAATTGTTGTACTGTTGATAATTGGCTCTGTTGACTAATGAGTTTGCCAACCACTGGCATATACCATCAGAGGGAAATGAATGTCTCTTAAGAAAGTTTCTAATATCTTCTAACAGAGAACATGAATCAAAGGTTGTTGGCAGTTTCTGTGCAGAAATTGTCTTCTGCTAAACTCAGGGTCTTGAACTTATCAGGTGACAGCAGGAAGGGACACAAAAGTGACTGGAACAACTCCTTATGAAACGTGTATGCTGAAAGCTGTCCAGTAGATAAACTCTTTCAAGGTCATCATGCCTATTTTCCTTGTCTCAGTCAGCGTTGATTAGAGATCGAGGGCATTTATGACGGCCTAACCTTTTGGTCTCCTAGGATTTGTGTTTGACATTTGACTGAAGGAAAAAAAAGAGTTCATATATTCCTACAGCTGTGAACTTTTCACCAGGTTTTAGTAGTCCCCGGCAGGACGGCCAAGTAGGTAAGATTTACTTCCTGGCTCTCCCTCTGCATTTTGCTTATTTTGCCCTTCAAGTCTTCTGCATTTCTCTTCCAGCTCCTTTCCTCAGCCCAACCGCAGCAAGCTCACATTCCAACACCCTCTCTCCTTCCTCCAGCCCCATAAATGCATTTTGGGGCCTTTATAGATATTGTGTAACATAAGAGTCAAAAGTATTTGTATTTTTAAAAATACTACCTTACCTAAGAATGTATCCATAAAGGTGAGTACCACCTAGATGGGAAGAATAAATCTTGGTGCTAAGAAAGTTATTTAAAAAAAAGAGAGAGAGAGAGAGAGAGAGAGAGAGAGTAATTTTCTCATGCCTTCTCCTCCATCTCCCACCTCATCCTTAAATCTACCACAGGCTTAAGTGTGTGGCTGGTCATGCCCTCCAATCCCAAGAGCTATAAGAAAATAGCTATAGATATATATTTCATTATTGCCTTTTGATTGTCCCATGTCCAAGGGAAAGGCTCAGCTCACACAAGACCTGAAAAGAAAGACTTCTTAAACTCATATTGTTGAATTATTTTTCTGATGCCAACATTTCTAAGAAATGTGGGAAAGTTGGATAAGAAGCAAGAAAATGTTGAAAGGAATGGGACATAATATTCCCAAGAAAAGATAAAAAAGATTTATCCTAAACAAAGGATACTTAAAGGGCTCAATAATGGGCTTTAAATATATGAAGATGTATATAGCAGTGACCATCTACTTCCCATTCTCCCTAATCTCAAATCCTAAAGCACATATTGTCTGTAATATTTTTTCAGCCATTCATCATATCCTCCTTCATGACATCTCTCTCCTTGAGGGCAGGAAGCAGTTTCTTTTTGTCTTTCTATGTCTTTCAGTTTTAGCACTAGACTTCACACACAGTAGATATTTAAAAATAAAACTCACACACAATAAATATGATTTTTGATTAGTGGAGAAAAAAAGATAAACTCTACCACCACAGAAAGAAGTGAGATATAATAACATATGATCTTGACTAGGATGAGTTTGGGAGGAAGAACGATGAGAGAGAAAGTGAGTACTCTTAAGGAGTGGAATACTTTGGTACTCTATAAGCCCCCAAAATGTAAAATTACCACTTCCAAGCTATATTATCTTAGTCAAATATTTAACTTCTAAATCTCAGTTTTCTTACCCATAAAATGGAGGTAATAATGCCTACTCTGAAAAAATTGCTCAGCAATAAAATGAGGTTAATGTGTGTAAAGAACCAGCCCACTGTAGCCATCTACACCTGGAATTGTGAGTCAACAATTTGAATTTTAATCCCTTACAAATGGTGGCACCTCAAGCATGTTACTTTACTAATGCCTCAGGTTCCTGTTAATAACACCTGCTTCACAGGACTGTTGTACATGTCCAATGAGTTGTTGTATGTAAACTACTTACCACAGTCTTTGGCAAACATTAGGTGCTTAATAGATATGAAATACTATTATTTCTTTTCTTTTCTTTTTTTTTTTGGAAATACTATTATTTCTTTTTATAGAAATTCCTCTGGGGCAAAGCCTTACAAAGAAGAGAATCTCATATCCCTCTTTATCTCTTTACATATCTTTCTTACTAAGAACAATAGGAGGAATGATACTACCTCTCAAAGTCCTTTGCAGATTGAAGTAAATTCTCTGCTCCTCTGAAAGTGGCTTGAAGTAGAAAATCAGAAACATCAGGGAATTCTAAAGCACAGCCAGAAGTAGCTAAGAGTAAAATCTAGGTCTGGCTAGTCTGGTGTAGACTGTTACAGAATACAACCTGGTTAGAGAACATCTATTATTGGATGACTGCTAGTCTTATTTTTTAAATTGTTTGTTAATCCTCATTGAGGATATTTTTCCATTGATTTTTAGAGAGAGTGGAAGAGAGGGGGAAAGACAGAAAAAGAGAAACATCGATGTGAGAGAGACACATTGGTTGGTTGCCTCCTGCATGCTTCCCTACCAGGGACGGGGATTGAGGTACATGTCCTTGACTGGAATTGAACCCTGGACCCTTTGGCTAGAATTTTTCTTTTTTTACACAAAT
Source organism: Eptesicus fuscus (assembly GCF_027574615.1). NCBI lineage: Eukaryota > Metazoa > Chordata > Mammalia > Chiroptera > Vespertilionidae > Eptesicus > Eptesicus fuscus. Next base: position 32,331,530 of record NC_072494.1, on the reverse strand, counting down.
GTTTCACTTTATTTTCCCCCTTTTCTTTTTTTTTTTTAAGTATATTTTTATTTATTTCAGAGAGGAAGAAAGGGGGAGATAGAAACATCATTGATGAGAATCACTGATTGGCTGCCTCCTGTATGCCCCACACTGGGGATGGAGCCTGCAACCTGGGCATGTTCCCCGACCAGAAAGCAAACCATGACCTCCTAGTTTATGCTTAACCACTGAGCCACACCGGCTGGGCTGGATGATTGATAGTTTTTTAGGACACTTCCTGCTTACATTCGAGACAATGGAATTAAGGGCTTCATTTTGGGTTTCTTTTTCTTTGGACTGGCATAGTATCTAGTATCTTGAGAAAAATAGACAATAAATTATTATTTCATTAAAGTGTAAAGGATTATATAGTTTGTGAGACAAGTTGATCTTCCATCAGAACAGAGGCACAAGGCCAGATAGGAGAGATAAGGCAGGTCCACAGAGAGTCACATAAATAGAAAAATAAAAAAATAATACAGAGAATAAAATCAGACTTAAAGGTAGAGGTAAGAATCGGTAGAGATAGAGAGAGGAAAAGTAGCTACTGCTTATGTTTGAATTTATGCAGTCCCCTTCTGGAAATTTTGACTTCTTTTTTAGTTGCTGAAATGTTTTTAAGCAATACCTTACCTGTGAACTAGTCCCAATATCACCTGCACATACCCTTCTGAGAAAGAAAATAGGAACTCTCTGGTTACTTTCAGAGTCTTTGCCTGGAGCCCATTAGAGTTATAATTACACTATAATCTTCTCAAAAGATGCAGTGTGCCATTGTGATAGCCTCCAAGGTCACAGTCCTCATCATAAACAAACCTGTTTGTGACAATTGCTGAAATGCAATCTCTCTCTTTCTCAAAGGCCCTTCGCTTCGTTAATGAACCTGTAATCCCATGCACACCTGTTCACCTGATTTATAGATGTTTCTATCTCTTCAACCAACCCATACATTTCCAGCCAGTCTCAGGAATCTACTAGCTTGTCTTATGGTAATAAGGTTGAAATGGCCCATCATTGTTCTCCACTTGCACGCCCTGAAACCTACAACACCTTCTCTGGGCATTGGCCACAGTGCTCTGCTGCTTTCAGGATTAAGCAAATGTTTTTGAAACATACAGCTATTCAAGGCAGCCCCCAAGTCCCCAAGAATCAGAATAGTACTCCCTGAGTAAGGTCACACTAATCAAGATTCTGTTTTAACCCTCCAACCTGCTTTAATCTGAGGCCAGTAAGATAAAGGGTATGCTTGTTGATCTTGGAGGCCAGGTACTGGAGATGGTATTCCTAGAAGAGTATGTGCATCATTGCTTTGGGGGTAGATAGACCAGGAAGAGACCCTCAAGTTACATATCAAACTGTGACACAGGCAAACATTTATTTTGCTAAGCCCATATTATTTGGGGTTTATTTGTTGTCGAAGTTCACATTAATTATTCCAAACCTGTTTGTGACGATTGCTGAAATGCAATCTCTCTCTTTCTGTATACCTATCCATCCTCCAGGGTTAAGATCCAGTATTACCTGTCTCAAGAGACCTTTTTCTAAATCTGTGACCATCTAAACATTCATTTCTGCATAGCCACTTTGCTTCATATCTGTCTGCTTGAACAATGACATTTTAGCTCCATACTTAACTTTTAAGCTCTTGGAAACTTTTCTTTAAAGTCTATTAGGTATTTTACATTACCTACAAATGGTCTATTTGGTGGAAAACAAAGACAGGAAAGAAGGAAGAAAGGAAAACAGCTGTGGTTGGAGTGAAGTGGGAAAGGAGGAAAGAAAGGAGGAGATAATGAGGACATAGAGATAATGTGGGGTCTGACCTTGGCAAGCCCCATAGGATTTTACTAAGTTCTGAAGTCATTAGTGGGTCTTAAACAAAGAAAAACATGTCTGACTCAAATACTGGAGGAATCACTTATGCTCTGGTGTTGAGATTAAATTTCACAGAGAAGATGCTAGAAGCAGAAAACCCATTAGGAGGCTATGACAGTAATTCAGGCAAGAAACAATAGCAGCTTAGACAAGCCTGGTTGGTGACTTCTATATATAGTTTGAGGGTTGGAACTTATAATATTGTTGATGGATTTGTTATAATATGTGAGAAAATGATAGGTATACAAATGGCTCCAAGATTTCTGCATTGAACAGCTGGAAGAATGGAATTTCTACGTATTTGAGATGGAAAGTATGAGGCAAGAGCAGGTTTGGATAAGAAAATTAAGTGTTTGGGTTTGGCTATCAGAGATTTTTAAAAATGTACTTATATTGATCTTAGAGAAGAAGGGAGAGGGAGAGAGATAGAAACATCAATAATGAGAGGAATCACTGATCGGCTGCCTTCTGCATGCCCCACACTGGAGACTGAGCACACAACCCAGGCATGTGCCCTCACTTGGAATCCAACTGTAACCTCCTGGTTCATAGGTCTTTGCCCAACAACTGAGCCATGCCAGCCAGGCTGGATATCAGAGATTTGATAAGCCTTTTGGATATCTAAATAGAGCCATTCAGTAGGAGATTCTAGAGATCAGGGCAAAGTTTAGACTCAAGATAGAAATTTGGGTTTTCCAGGAGATATATGGTACTTAAAGTCACAAGCCTGATTAAAGATAAGAGTGTAAATAAAGAGTAGATGTTGGGTTTGAGTGTGAATAGAGAATAGTGATGGCGACAAATTGAGCCCCAGGTATTTCCAACCTTAAAGTTTGTGAGATAAGGAGGAAAACTGAGAAGAGATCAATGAGGTAAGACAATAACCAGAAAATCATACTCTTCCTGAATCCAAATGAGGAACAAAAACAAGGAAAAGAAAGGGATCAACTGACACAACTGCAGCTAAGAGTCAAGTAAGAAAAGAGACTTAGCCATGGGATTTAGTAACATGGATGTCATGTTGGAATTTACAAGAGAAGTGTTGATGGAGTAGAGGCGATGGAAGCTTGATTGGCATTGACGGAGAAGATAACATAATGAGAAAAATCACAGAGTATGTATAAGTGAGTATTTTGAGAAGTTTTACTATGAAGGGGAGACAAAAGTTAGAGGGACATGTGATCTTTTTTAAAATATATTTTTATTTATTTCAGAGAGGAATGGAGAGGGAGAGAGAGATAAAAACATCAACGATGAGAGAATCATTGATCGGCTGCCTCCTGCACGCCCCCTACTGGGTATTGAACCCACAACCTGGGCATGTGCCCTTGACCAGAATTGAACCCAGGACCTTTCAGTCCTCAGGCCAGCGCTCTATCCACTGAGCAAAACCAGCTAGGGCAGGGCATGTGATCTTAAGATGGTATTTTTAAGATGGGAGAAATCACATGTTTGTATTCTGATGAACATGGTCTAGAAGAGAGAGAAAAAAAATGATGATGTAGAGGAAGAGCAAACAATTGATTATGTTCTCAAGTAAGCAAGAAGGGATAGGATCTCGAACACAACTCAGCCCTTGCCCACCCAGACAACAGTAACAGGAGGGCATAGAAGCAGGAGGGAAATGGTTATTGTGGTAGGAGCTTGGAAAGTTCTTTACCAAGTGATTCAGTTTTTTAAAGAAGTAAGAAGCAAAACAATGGCTGAGTGTGAGCATGGGGTAGATTTTGGAGGTCTAAGGAGAGAGAAGGTGGTATGAAGCAAGTATGTGAACATGCACAGATTAGGTAGAAATTTGGACATAACTAAGGAATGGAATTTTGCCAGGCTGATTTTTCTTTAACAAGTGTGCATTATTTGTGTCATATAAGTTTAAAAGATAACAATAACAGATTCTCTTACCCCCAGCCCAAGGTACCATATCAGCTTGGAACTCGGAAATTGTGCATGTAACATTGGGAGAAATCCATGGTGACCAAGGTCTCAGTTTGCCCTTGAGTGAGGGCTTCCTGGGATGAAGGAGACTTTTAGTGCGAAAACCAGTCAAACTGAGATAGTTGATCAGACTAGCAAATATTTATACGCTTCTCTCCCTCCTTCCTAATAAATGGACAAATAACAAAATAGAATGTCTTGGAGTCTTGGGAAGAAAGGCATGCTAGAAGTGGAAGGAATCATTATCATTCAGGAAACATACATTTTTGCTGCAAAGATCCAGGGATGAAATCAACACATTTGGTTGATAATCCCCTTCACGTGTGCATGCTACTTTGGCTTTCATTTTCATCTGCAGGGAGTCTTTAACAGCTGTTACTGTCAGGTCTCTGCACTCTGTTTCCAAATGTATAAGAACCACACAAGAGCAGTAATATACTAGGAATGAAGTTTGAGGGGCTTAAGGAAAAATAGCTCACCCGCATTGTTGCCTAGAAATCGACACCCTCCCTTTCCCTCTGTCTCAGTCTCTTGCTCCCCTGGTTTCTCTCCCTTGTGTAGCGGGCAGAACTACTGGAATGAACACCAACATGCCTGTTTGGTATGCGTACCAGGCAGCGGTCCAGACAGGAGCCTCTCACTTCATTGTTCATTAGTGCTCTCTGCTAAATCATATTTAATGTTATCTAAGGAGTTTAATGGCACAGTTACTGGAAATATTACAAAGACAAGAAGGAAAAAAAGTCATCCCTCTTACATTTTCCAGACCTGTCACAAGTCCACTCATTGCAACACCTGAGTCCTTTAGCTGAAAAGCCTTGTTCATTTTTGTTCTATTTACTGAAATTATATGTGCTCTGTCCTAAAAGAACTGAGTTGCCCATATCTTCATCTTTTTAAAAAATGTTTTTTCATGTATTTTATAGAGAGAAAGGGAGAGGGAGAGAAAGAATCATGGATGTGAGAGAGAAACATCCAGCAGCTGCCTCCTGCATGCTCCCCACTGGGGATCTAGCCCGCAACCCAGGCACGTGCCCTGACGGGGAATCTAACTGGAGACCTTTTGGTGCACCTGACTGATGCTCAACCAACTGAACCACACCGGCTAGAGCCATGTCTTCATTTAAAGGGTCCATTTAAGACTCCCAGCCTCTTCTCGAACACACATGTGTGGTGTTACAGCCTTGGCTGAGGAAATCCTAAAGAAAGCTTGGATGCTACACTTTGCCACGTATAGAAGAAACCAACAGCAAATAAGAAATACAGATGCCTGAGCCCTATCCCCGAACAATTACATAAAAACTGCTGGTGTGGATCCTAGGCATTACTATGTTTAAATATTCCAGCAGATGGTTCTAACATGCAGTTGGCTCCAGTCTTTTCCATATCTCAGCTTATTACTTCATTCATTCATTCATTCATTCATTCATTCATTCATAATCAGTGTATGAGTCCAGCACTGTGCTCTGCCCTAAAGAAGACAGAAGAGGAGTGGAAGATGTAATTACAACCGTTCAGCAGAGTTCTAACCCAGTGAAGGAAACAAGATGAACAAACAGGGAAAGTGTCCTACAAAGGATGAAATTGGTGTTAGTGAGACCAACCAGGAGATACTTTATATAAGAGGTAATGTTTGACTTTGTAAGCTTCAATTGTGTAATGGCTAAACAAGGCTTATTTCTTCTACCTCTACTTTTCTTCTCCCTTATTTTGAGAATGTATGCCACAATCTCCTCACCAGGCAAATGGTCCCTGTGACCAGGATATGTGCTTTTCTGGATCCCACGTCCCCCTCCAGATCACATTCTGAAGCCCTGTCATTTTCTACCTAAATGGCCCGAAGCCTAAATCCAGGGTCTTGTGTGCCTCGCCTCTTCCTGGGTCTATCTTTCTAAGAGTGAACGATACTCTCAGTGTGCACCCCCACAGCAATGCCCAAAAGGCAGTGGTTGGTGGGTGGTGGTGGACAGAACATGGACATAAAAGTTGGGATGTCTACATGCATTGTGTGAAGCATAGGTAAGCAGAAAAAGAATTGGGATGGGCCAAGGGCTGGGAGTCTATACAACAATGCCCCTGGCTTTGGAGGCCCAAGAATACAAAATTCAAATCTGGCTTCCAGGTATTTGAGTGAAGGTAGGGGGTTAAGAATATATTTTATGTAAGACTTTATTATCAAGATACAATACTTCCTAAATCTTTAGAAATGCAGAAATGTCTGTTTATACTTTTGCCACAGCCCCCCCCCCCCCTGCTTTGAATTAAGGACAAACCTAAACTTGAGAATAGTCTTTTCCAAGCCCCTCCTACCCTCACTTATTCTTAATTTTGAAATCAACTTTAGTGAGATATCATTTAGCAACAATGAAATGCATCACTTGAAAGTGTACAATTCAGCAAATTTTGATTAGCCCCCAAATTTCACTTGTGTCCCTTTGTTGTCAATTCTTCCTTACTCACGATCCAGAAATCCACTGATTTGCTTTCTGTCACTATAGATGCATGTTGTCTGTTCAAGAATTTTATCTAAATTGAATCTCACAGTATTTATTCTGTATATTGCTTCTCTCATTCAGCATAATGCTTTTGAGATTCACCCATGCTGTTCCATGTATAGTAGTTCACCCCTTTTTATTATTGATTGGCATTCCATTGAATAAGTATTCCAAAATTTGTTTATCTATTCACTTGTTAATTTTCAGTGTTTGACTATTGCAAATAAAACTGCTATGGACATTGTTTTGCATGACCTTGTTGTGAACAAATGTTTCTATTTCTTTTGAATGAAAGCCTACTTGTACAATTACTGAGTTATATAATAAGTATATATTTAGCTTTATAAAAATTGCTAAGTATTTTCCAATGTGATTCTACCATCTTATTCTCCCACAGATAATATATGGAAGTTCATTTGCTCTACATTCTTGTCAAAATGTGGTATTGTCCGCCTCTTTAACTTTTTAGTATGGATATAGTGATTTAGATTTGTATTTGCCTGATGTCAAATGATTATCTTTTCATGTGCTTAATGGCCAATATTCAAATATTTTGCCTATTTTCAAACTATGCTTTTCTGCTACTAAGTTGTAAGGGTTTTCTATTTATTCTGGATACAAGTCCTCTGCCCAATGTATGGGCTATAAATATGTTTTCTCATTGTGAGGCTTATCTTTTAATTTTATCAATGGAGTCCTTCCAAGAGAAGAAGTTTAAAATTTTGATGAAATCCAAATTATTGTTTTTAATGTATGTTTTAAGATTTCTGTGACTTGTCTAAAAATTATTTTTCTATCCCAAAGTTACAAATATTTTTCTCGCATTTTTCCCAGAAGTTTATAGGTTTAGTATTTATATTTAAGTCTATAATACATTTTGAACTAGTTGGTGTGTATTGTGTGAAGAAAGGGTTGAGGTCTGTTGCTTTTTTGTTTTTTCTCTGGAGATATCTAATTGCTCCAGCACCACTTGTTCCCCTATTTATGAGCCTTGGAAACTTACTCAAAATTAAATTGATCATTTATCTTTAGAGACTAATAGATCTCTATTCTATATAATTGGTCTGTGTCTCTATATTTATCACCCCATCTCAATTACTGCAGATTTACCGTGAGTCTTAAAATCATGCATCGTCAGTCCTGAAACATTCCTTTTTAAAAATGGTTTGAATATTCTAAGGTTTTTAAATAACCATATAAATATTCAAATTAGCTTATAAATTGCTATTTTAAAAATCTGATGGAAAGTTTGAATACAATTGAATTAAATTTATGATCAATTTGGGGAGAATTGACATAAGAACAATATTGAGTCTTTTAGTCTATAAATATAATAGTCTCTCCATTTATTAGGTCCTTTTAAATTTTCTCAGCAATGTCTTAAATTTTCCAGGGGAGCCCTAGTTGATTTGGCTCAGTGGATAGAGCGTGGGCCTGCAGACTGAAGGGTCCCGGGTTCAATTCAGTCAAGGGCACATGCCCAGGTTGTCAGCTCCATTCCCAGTAGGGGGCGTGCAAGAGGCAGCCAATCAATGATTCTCTGTCATTATTGATGTTTCTATCTCTCCCTCTCCCTTCCTCTCTGAAATCAATAAAAATATGTTTTTTAAATTTCCAGGGGAGGATTTTTGCATATGTTTTATTAAATATACCTTTTATTTTATGTTTTTATTGCTGTTCTAAATAGTATAGCTTTTTCTATTTTATTTTTTCATTGTTTATTGTTAGTATATAGAATTAACATTCATTTTTGTATATTGACCTGGAATTCTGAAACTTTGGTAAACTTGCTTATTAATTCTAGTAGTGTTTTTATAAATTCCCAAGAAACTTCTGTCCATGATCATGTCATCTATGAATAGAGGTAGCTTTAATTCTTTTTGCCCAATATGCATCCTGTTCATTCAGTCATCTTGCTTTATTGTATTAATACTTCCACTACAATGTTGAATAAAAATGGTGAGAGAATTCTTATCTTGTTCCTGATCTTAGGGAGAAAGTGTTCAGTCTTATACCATTAAGTATGCTGCTAGCTGGAGATTCTTTATATAGATATTTTTATTAGGTTAAGAAAGTTTTCTTCTATGTTTGTTGAGAGGCTTTTTAAAAATGTGTTATGAATAGGTGTTGATTTTTTTCTGAATCTATTGTGGTATTCATATGGGTTTTCTCCTTTATTCTGTTAATATGGTGAGTCACATTGATTTCCAAATGTTAAGCCAATCTTACATCCCTGGCATAAATCTCATTTTGTAGGTTATTTTCATTTTTATATGTTGTGAACTTGGATTGCTGTTATTTTGTTAAGAAAAGTATATCTATGTTTAGGAGGAATATTATTGGTCTGTAGTTTTCTCCTGTGATGCCTTTGTCTGGCTTTGGTATAAGAATAATATTGGCCATGTATTTGAGTTGGGAAGTTTTTCAAATTAGTTTGTGTTGTATTGGTTTATTTCCACCTCATATATTTTATTATTTTTTAATTTTTATTGACTCTATTGAGGTGAGTATATATCTGCAGAAACCTGAAACACTGATTCGAATGTAAAGCCCTATGTTCATTGCAATGCAATTTATAGTAGCCAAGATTTGGAATCAGTCCAAGTGCCCATCAGTAGATGAGTAGATAAAAAAAGCTGTGGTACATTTACACAATGGAATAATACTCAGCTGTAAAAAAGTTAGAAATCTACCTTATATATTTTATATAATTCACTCATTTGGGCCTGGAGTGCTCCCTGTAGAAGGGTTAATACCTATCTATTCAATTATTTAATAGATGCAGGGCTTTCAGGAGCTCACTTCTTCTTATAGCTTCTCATTTTAGTTATTTTTAAATATTTGTCCTTTGTTGAGCCTTACAAAGTCTTACTTAGCAAGTATATAGCAAGTGCTCAGCAAATGGCTCAAAGGAACTCCACACTGATTTCTAGAGTCCTCTCCCCATGTAGTTCCCTCCATTTAGGTACTCTGCCCATAAATTTAAGTCTCCTCATCCTCACCAAACTCTGACTGCTGTACCTTCAACATAGCAAGACCACTGTGTTCTGCGTGTTTTCCTGTCTCTGCATTGTGGCCACAAATTGCCTCCACGTGGAAAGCCATGTCAATTATAGGTCTCACCTACTATGTTTCCTTTCCTTCAGGGATCACAGTCCTCTGCTACTGTTAATCTAATGTCTAAAAGCAGTTGTTTCTTTTTTTCTTTTCTTTTTAAATTTTTCATTTTCGAGTTTTCCAGCTGTTTTTATGCCAGGAGGACAAGCCCAGGCCAGGACTAGTGACTATATCATGGCTGGACACACAGTTACTTCACTTGATTTTTAATTTCGTCACACTTCTGGGGTCTGGCAGTGCCTATCACTTGTCTTTTGGAAATCTTCTTTGTAACTTCCTTCCCAATTGTGCCAGGAAATGAGAGTGGAAAGGGTGCATGGGTATGCCAAAAGGAAGAGGGGAATGGCGATGGAAGAAGACATGAAGAGGGATAAGTGGGATACATTTGAAGAGAGTACTTAACGAATATTTAATCTCAGGGAATAGGAAATAGGAATCCGAGTCTCTTAGGAATTAAATACAATAGTTGAGTGTGGGGGATAGAGACAGGCTAGTTCTAGGATAAATATCATGAAGTTTGGTGGAAGCTTTCTTAGTGATGCTATCAACTTCTGGGCTTTTCTGACACACCATTTCTCACTAACTCGGGGACCAGTAATCTTTGACTCTTCTCAGTGTTCTGGCTCAAATTCTGTTATCTAGTAAATATGAAACTTCTTATGAGATGCTAATGACTTATAAAACTCAATATACTATTTGAAAAAAAATTAGGAAATCTAAAACCTTAAATGGAAAGAATGAATCACAGTTGTGGGAGTGTAGGCCTCTTCCAAAGGCATGGAAAATAAGATGAGGAAGGACCTCATCTTCCTCAGTCTTCCTGATATGGACTATAATGTGGGCTACTCTTCTTACATTGGGCTAGCGCTGAGAAAGGAGGGGAAAAAAGAAGCATTCTAAAAAAGATCTAAGAAGAAAGGAAGAATACCCACTATTTCATCTCTTCAGTAATCCTGCAGTCATTGCAAAGCATGGCCTAGCCTTGCAATATCCTCCACTCCTCCCTCCCCTGCCCATTAGCTGGTGCCAGTGAATTATGGTGAAAGGCAGAAGCCCTCCAGCCTCAAGGGAGGAAATGACTTTAATCTCATCAGAGCCCTGGAGAAGGGACTATTAAAAGAGTTAATGGAACAAACTTCTGAATAGATGGGCCAGACCGTGACAAACCAATGTCATTTTTTTATTTAAAAAGGAAAAAAGAAAAAGAAAGCTGGTGATACAGACCCTGTGGCTATGATGGCCTCCACGTCTCCCGTCAAATCAATCCTAAATGCAATAGGGTCCTGATAATTTAATGTAGGACTCCCAGAGTTGCTGTGGTGAATTTGGTCACAAAGGTGAAATGGAGAAGATGTATAGTTCACTATAAGGAGTATTCCCCCATGCTGTTATCTGAATTATAATTGGGGAGAAATGAGGGATTAATCTATTTTAAAATGTTGCAACCAGAGTACAGGTTGTTGGAGTTTGAAAAGACCCCAGTTAGAAAGTTCTCCTTAATGTGCAAACATATAAAAGAATAAAATTAAACTGTGGTTTAGCAAATGAAATAAGCAGGCTGAGTAAGAAGTGAGAGAGATATAAAAGGAAGCTATTTGAGTTCAGTTAGCAATGAAAATATGTCCCCGAAGTGAATTTCTCTAGTCACTCCAGAAGAAACAGTAACATTATCATATTGTGAGAGTTCATACTTGCCAAATTCTCTGGGGATATTTGTAGATTTCGCTTGTATCAGCAGACCCAAAAGAGGATACAAGGATGTTTTGGGTTTTTGTTGTTTTTGGCCATGCATATTCTGAAAAGGATGCACAATTTGCGGAACAAAAATGTGATCATGGAACTAATTTTCTTTTATAGTGATCCCAATGTGGATCTTCAAGTGTATCTTGGAAACGGATGGATGTAGCCACAGGTGCCCAGATGTCCTCACTAAGGTAGTTAATTGGGCAGAGCCACTCTATCTTACCACCTGTATGATCCCCAGCTGTGGAAAGCTGCATTTTTATAAATCCTCAGACTCCTCTGCAAGGACTGGTATCCAAAGCCCTTCTGTGAGTGATCCATGTGCTCTCAGTCTGGGAACATGGGAAACTACTGAGACCTGGGCTTCTGACAATCTTCTGAAATGACTGGGCTAACATCAAAATACTACAAAATATTACCTAGAATCCCAAGTCAGCATTACCTAAATGAGGTGGGAAAGTGAGGTAAAATGCTATATACTGAGTACCTAGTCAGTATTAGGCTCTTTACATACTTCATCCATCAAAGACATGTTTGTTTTATGGTGACTGTAGTTGATGATACTAAATTGTATAATTGCGATTTGTGAAGGGAACCTAGCTTAAGTGTCCTCACACACATACACAAAGGTAAATATGTAAGGTGATGGGTGTGTTAATTGTGGGAACCCTTTGGTAATGTATATGTTCAGCAAATCTTCGTATTAAACACTTTAAGTACATGAGAATTTTACTTGTCATTTACACCTCAATAAAGCAGAAAGAAAAGGATGACATTTTGTTTTGGAATACCTGGCACACATTTCCCCTTTCCAATGGTAGCCGTTTTTGTAATTGGAATACCTCTTTCTCATTGAATATTGTCCTTGGGAGAAACTGTAACCAGAGATGCTTCCCACTCCTGAACAAGAAGTGGCTTCATGACCCAATCTAGGCCAGTTAGGCATTTCCTCTCTGATACTCCAAACAAGATCCAAGAGTCAAAGAGTCTGGGAGTGGGGAATTACCATCCATTTGACGGAGCATGAGTTTTTAGAGTTTTTGTTACAAAATCATTGCTATCTCTTCTGCATCTGAACCAAGTTTGCTTTGGTTCAACCCTGATTCATCAGGCTGTCATGGATATTGTAAAACCCCAACATTCTTCCAATAAATTACTTTTGCTTAATTTACCCCAAATTTATTTATTTATTTTTTTGCTTAAAATCAAAGAGTTCTTAACAATATACCACTACACTTAACACACAATTTTTCTTTTCTTTTTTTTTTAAACAAATGCTTGCCTATGTCCACTGTGTGCCAAGTACCATAAGCCAGAGTGACCACCCACCGCCACTGATGGCACTGAGTGACTGAGAGGCAAAGTACAAGGCTGAATTATAGACATTCCTTCCTCTATGTGACTCTCTAACAGTACCAGGGAGAAGATGTTATATAAAAGGAACTAAGTTTTAGAACGGTTAAGAGACTTGTTCAATGTGTTCCTGATTAAACCACAAATATTCTCAGCCATCTGTGGCTATTTCAGGTGTATATTAGACTCAGTTAACACACAATTCTATGATGTTAGCATTATAACCATTTCACAGAGGAGAAAAGTATGGCAATAAAGGTTCAGTGACATGCTCACAGTCACACAGCTGGTAACTGATAGAGTGATGACTCACAATCTGGGTGTATCTGATCCTGAGTTTCAAATTTTTCATCTATATCATCCTTATTCCTATGTATAATTTTCAAATTACTTTCCAAAGATCACCAATGTTCCAAATGCTGATCCAATGTTTTTCATGGTGGAAATTGAAGAATGGCAGGCTTGCTAATTTAGAGAAAACAATCACTTAATGGAGATAATGTTTTCAATTTAAAATTTTCCTTTCATAAATTTTCCTTAAATCATTGGTGGTTTCTATTGCTTGTCTGTGTGGAAGACAACAAAACAAATGAACAAGCAGCACATGAATATTAATGTGAAAACTCAGAAACGACAGATTGTACTCCTAGGAGCTTGGTGTTTGCATGCTCATGTGTTGTGATTTTATGTTGCATACCTATAATAGAGTCGTTTTCTGCTAGTAAAATTGTTCCTAGTTCAAATGATGGAATTAAACACATCCATATTTCATACTATTATGCAAAGTACACTATGATTTTCTAGTTGTCTGCCAACTCACAAAGTTTGAGAAAAATCGCCCCAAGTAAGCCTGAGACTATGGTAGCAAAACAATTGAGGTGGCATTGGTAATATCAGCTTTAGGAAACTCAGCCCTTTATCTACATCCAAAGCCATCAGATTTTGAGGATAAGGACTTTGGCACTTACTGAATTCTATAAGAATAATGTCATTTGTCAGCCTAACTGCAAGAACCAGAATCCGTTTAAGGGGTTTGAAATCTCATTTTAACTCTTGGCCTGACCACCAAGTAAAATGCCTTAGGGCTTGGGAAAGGCCAGTGTATGGTGTATTTATTGGCTGTGACTACAAATATGGTTAACTTGATGGGAATTTATAGGAAAGGGATAAAGCCAAGCCAGAGTTTGCTTTTGGTCAGAGATGCATCAGGTTAATAAGACACAGGATAGTAGCCTGGCCTTAAGTCAGAATAGTGGCTCAGACAGTCCTTCTGGGGTTTGTAGGTTAACATAATGAGAGTGGAAATTGGGCCCCTGGAGCTTCTTCCCAGCTTCTCCTGCAGCAGGATCAGCTACCACTTCCCTTGTTGCCATTTGCCCTCAAGTTACCTCTCTTCCAACATTTATGCAGTTGCAATGTCCTGTTGTCCACAGAGACAGATCACAATAAAATTACTTCAAGTTATTTACCTAGGACCACCAGTGGCAGAAGAAATAATGGGTACTCTAGTGATCAAAACATAGGTGATCCTGAACATATAGAAGAAAAAAAAAACAAACACAGAATTTTTCCCTGAAAGATGAACTATTTACTATCCTTCCCACCCTGAATATAAAACCTTTACTGTTTTTAGTTGTGCTGGTGGTTTTTGTTTTGTTTTGTTTTTTAGTAAATAGGTTATATAGTAATGTAAATATTGCATCAGTCTGTTGACTCTGTGTGCTGATTTAATTCAACTTTGCCTTGGTATCACCTTTGCAATGTCTGTACAAGTAGAGTCTCTAACTGCAATCTCCCAGATTGTGACAGACTGGATCTCATCAATTTAGGTGAAGAACATTTTCTAAATCTATAGATACTGAGGCTTCAGGGAGGAGCCCAGTTTCATGTGCCTTCTGCGAGTCATTCCTTTAAAGAGGCAAAGCTGCTTCTCACCTTTGCTGGCATCGACTTCCATATGGACTGAATGTTCCTCTATTTTCAAGGCTCATACCACCCATAGAGATAAAAACAAACAAACAAAAATCCTACTTCTGTGACATCTAGAGATGGCAGGGGAGCCCTTGCAGCCCTCCTTGCCGATCTTTCTTACCTTTTGTCACCAGGTAGTGCACTGGGCTCGTTTTGTTTCCTCCCATCCATCATTTATATTGAGGTCTAATCCTGGATCCTAAAAAAGAAGAACACTTTATGTCCAAGTGAGTGATTCACACTCAACACTATGTTGACACGTTCCATGGGTTGTAAAAGTCTCTGTTGCTGTGATTTTGGTTCCATCAGCATAATTTTCCTCCACATGGTACAGGTAAATCATGGTTAAATATTGAATCATTTATCAACCAGTGCTTTGTGAGCCAGATCTCAGAAAATCTCAGGAATAGGTTGTGCTAACAAAGCAACTAGCAACCAAATATGATTATCAAAATTTTCCTTCCACAAGATGTTCCTCATTTGGAAAGAAAATGCCAAAAACAAAACAAAACAAACAAAAACACTAAAAATTGGTAAGCCTTACCTCGCTTATTGGTAACAATATAAAAACTATAATGATTTCATTTAGAATAAAAATCTTATTTGGGGGTTTTATAATAAAAGGGAAAGTTTGGAATAGCTGGCTCTTCTGCGAAAGCAATGTACTTCAGAAAGTATACACCTATCTTCTGTTCCCCATGCTTGAACTTAAATCCATAGGAACAGAACACTGAATGAGAAAAGTTTATGATTAGATGAAGGGGTTCAGTGACACCCAGGGAAGTCAACCTTTAAACATTCTAGAAGAGAAAAATAGTGCCTGAGTAAAGATCTTTCAAAGATAAATCTCTCTGTAATCAAACCTCATTTACTTCTCAAGTGATACCACCAACTGCTTTGCTGAGAAATGAGACCAAATCAAGAAAGTATTTTTCTAAAGGCCTTCAATTTTACTTGCTCATTGCTTGGTTCTATATATTTACAAACAGAGGCACACAGAGAGAGCAGTTCAAGAGCAAAGGAGATAATGGATTCCTATCCCTAGGATCCTCTGATCATACTGAGTACCGCATACCTGATTATGGAAAGAAAGCCCATAAACTTGAATATGCAGAGGGCATAGAAAATGGTGAGGAGGGATGACCTTATGTGGAAATGGAACAGAGCCAGAATATGTAAATTGTTTGATATTATTTTAAAAGACGAGACTAAGGAACTTAATACCAGTCACTCTGAACATTTCTTTCCTCTTAAAAGTGGCAAATTAAATGTCACCATTTCTACAAGGAAATAGTGACTCTATTCAAGATATTGAGTCTGTTATTTTTATTTTATTTTATTGGAGTGACATTGTTTAATAAGATTAGTTAGGTTTCAAGTGTACATTTTTATGAGACATAATCTATATATTAAATTTTGTGCAAGGTCAAATCATCTCCCACCCAAAGTCAAATCATCTCCCGTCACCATATGTTTGGCCTTCTTTACCCATAACTACCTCCCCCTACAACCTTCCCACTGGTAACCACCACACTGTTGTCTGCGTCTATGAGTTTCTGTTTTACATTCCACATATGAGTGAAATCATATGGTTCTTAGCCTTTTCTGGCTGACTTATTTTGCTTAGGATAATATTATCAATGTCCATCAATGTTGTCACAAATGGCATTATTTCATCTTTTCTTATGGCTGAGTAGTAGTCCATAGCCTATGTGTACCACATTTTATTTATCCAATCCTCTATTGAAGGACACTTTGCTTGTCTCTATGTCTTGGCCACAGTAAATAATGCTGCAATGAACATAGAGGTGCATATGCCTTTGTGAATAAATGTTTTTGAGTTTTTCAGGTAGATACCCAGAAGAGGGATTGCTGAGTCATATGGTAACTCTATTCTTAATTTTGTGAGGAGCCGCCAGACTTTTTTTCCATAGTGGCTGTAGCTGTTTATAGTCCCACCAGCAGTGAATGAAAGTTCCTTTTTCTTCACAACCTTTCAACATCTGTTATAATGTGTCTGGTTAATAACGGCCATTCTAACTGGTGTGAGGTAGCACTTCATTATGGTTTTGATTTGCATTTCTCTAATAGCTAGTGAAGTTGAACATCTTTTCATATATCTGCTATCTTCTAGGAAGAGGAGTTTGTTCAGGTCCTCTGCCCATTTTTAAATTGGATTGTTTGTTTGTTTGGTGATGGATTGTATGAGTTCTTTATATATTTTGCATATTAACCCTTCGTTGGAGCTGTTGTTTGAAAAGATCATCTCCCATTCACTTGGTTGCCTTTTTGTTCCGTTGGAGGTTTCCTTTGCTGTGCAGAAGCTTTTTAGTTTGAAATAGTCCCATTCATTTACTTTTGCCTTTACTTCCCTTGCCTTTGGGGTCAACTTCATAAAATGTTCTCTCAGACCAAGGACCATCAGTGTGGTACATATGTTTTCTTATATGTAATTTATTGTTTCAAATATTTGATCCATTGTGAATTAATTTTTATACATGGGGACAAAATGTAATCTAGCTTCATTCTTTTGCATGTGGCTTTCCAATTTTCCTAGCACCATTTGTCAAAGAGGCTTTCTTTTCTCCATTATATGTTTTTGCCTCCATTGTCAAAAATTATTTGTCAATATACATGTGGTTTTATTTCTACGTTCTCCATCTATTCCATTGTTCTTTGCGTCTGTTTTTCTGCCTATACCATGCTGTTTTGATTATCACAGCTATGTAGTATAATTTGAAATCAGGTAGTGTGATGCCTTTGGCTTCATGCTTTTTTCTCAGGATTGCTTTGGCTATTTGGGGTCTTTTGTAGTTCCATACAAATCTGATGTTTTTTGTTCTATTTCTTTAAAAGATGATATTGGGATTTTGTTGAGGATTGCTTTGGGTAATATGGCTATTTTAGCTATGTTGATTCTTCCAAACCATGAACATGAAATATCTTTCCATTTCTTTGTGTCTTTTTCAATCTGTTTAAATAATGCTTTATAGTTTTCAGCATATGGGTCCTTCAGAGGCCACTCTTATTTTAATGATTGGTGACTCAAGAAAGTAGGTTGAACAAACAACTCTCTCATTTAGTTTGTGGAATGCCAACTCATACCTCCTTGCCTTTGGGGATTGCTTTAGGGGGAAAAAAAAAACCACATATCAATAATCCCCTAAAATAAAATGTGTTTATGCTTGTGCTATCAGAGGGCATTAAGGAAACCCTAAGCTCTCTCCATGATTAGGACACTCTCCAGGCAAAACTGGGAAGTGCCCACCTATAATGATAGGAATTTGACTGCCTATAATGATAGGCAATTTGGATAGGCCACGAGAAGTTATCTGGGACCAGGAATCCAAGAAGATTCAAAAGGTCAGGGTGGGCTGGAGGCCACTGTAGGAGCATAGTCAAGAATCTGTTATCTTTAGCAAGTCAGAGATGGGAATCTAGAAAGTAGTTTCCCCAGAGGTGTAATTAATTTGAAGTATGGAAAGAGAAAATAAGTAGGGAGGGGGAAATGGGGTATTTCAGGAAAGGTGGAGAAGGTAAACCATGAAGTTCCAAGCAGGCTGAAATTCTACACTAGGGTGGCATAAGAGAATATAGGAAAGGGGCAGACACTTCCTCTGGAGGACCAGGCTCACCAAGCCATGGGGTAGTACAGAGCATAAGCCCACTGTGTTGGGAACAAGGCAAACCCAATGACTGGTTTCTTGGAACACCTGAAATCACTGATGCCAACTCCAAATGTAGCTGAGGGAGGTTGCCTTATGCTACCATCCTAAAACAAGCACCTGTGCCAGATTGAATCTTTTTTTACAAGGTTGAACCTGCAGGGGAGGTTAAGTAAGGTGCCAATATTAGGGTTAGAGAGAGAGGTTTTGGAAATCTAGCAGGCCAGTCCAGGACTTCTTAGGCAGACACAATGGAAAGAGCACTGGCTTTAGTATCACAAGGCTTAGTGTGAATGTGAACTCTATTGTAGGCTGGCCAATAGGCACACTAGTTAGGAGTACAGGATCTGAAACCCCATTGTGTGGACCCGAAGCTGGTTCTGTTGAACTGGGTAAGTTCCTTCATCTCTTTTTACTTCAGTTTTCTCATCTATAAAATGGGCAATAATTATAGTATTTCTCTCAACAGTTTCTGGGAAGATTAAATGAGTCCACTCATGTAGGCACTTAGACCTGTGTCTGAATCTACTAAGTACAGTCAATATTAACCATTGTTATTATTAGGCCTTGAGCAAGGTACTTAGGCTCTTTTAATTTCTTTTTTTTTCTAAAAATAGGCATCACATCTCACAAAGTGATATAAACATTTAAATGAGGTAAAGTACAGAGAAATTACATCATGTTTGGCTAAGAATAGGTGTGTCAATTAGGAGTGCTTTTGTGTTTTAGCAACAGAAAACCCTGTTAACAGTGACAAACATATAGAGAGTTTATTTTTGTCACGGAGAAAATAGTCCAAAGTTTGCCCATTCTTCACGTTTAGTCAGAGGGTTCATGATGGCTGAGCTCTAAATCAGCATCTTTGTGATTACTTTGACTGTCAAGGTCCTTATTTAAGACAGGAAGAAAGGGGAGGGGACAATTCAAACTCTATATAAAGCAATAATATATGCATGGATAAGACTTCGAAATAAAATACAGGAAGCCCAATTAAATTTGAATTTCTGATGAACATGACTAAATTGTTAGTGTAAGTATTTACTAAGCAATATTTGAGACATACTTACACTAAATATTTGCATTTTTTTCTGAAATTCAAATTTATGCTAGGAACTCCTAGCCAGTTGCCGTTGTAACCTCACTAGCTAGACTCTGTTAGCTGCAAAGAAGGCTGAGAAAGTATACGTTGTTTTTCATCCTTTACAGTTGGCAAAGCACAAGGGATTAGAGAATAATCCTAGGTTGGTCAATTAACATTACCTAGATTAGTAGGTGTTTCATGACATCTTTCATGAATACACCAGCTTAAGCCCTAATAGAGTCCAGCATGAATTTAATTTTTGGATGAAGTATAAGGTGATAGCCCAAAAAGGGGCAGGTTCTGCTTTCTGGTCATGATACCTACCCTTCTGAAACAATGACAGGCAGATGATTTCTCATTGTGATAACTATGCACTGTTTTCCCTAGCTTCACCCTAGCTTACACCTTCCCCAAAGAAGAAGAAGAACAAGAGTCATTCTTGTGAAAGGAAGAAGGAAGGAGCCTGGCTACAAGCATTACTCTGCTCACTGAGACACGGAAGGAAGGAGAGAGACTTTACAGTGGTAGTCTTATGGAGAAAACACCCTGAAGGCCATCATATCCAAAACAGAAAACAGAATCTAATACTAGATAGAAGGTTGACTTTGATTAACAGGCAACAAACCAAGAACTGAGAAAAAGCAAACCTATACCTTGTCATTTGAGATCAAATATTTTTGCCTTCTCTATTTCAATGTCTTCTCTTTCTGTGTCCTCAGCAAATAAAATAATGTTTGGATAAGAAATAGATTTACAAACAAAGCATCTTTCTATTTGGATACATGGTCACACGAAGGAAAGGTTTTGTTCTTTTACAAAAAAGTCTTGCACAGAAAATGCATACAAATGATTGCAGCTGTCAGGATCACAACTTTAGAGAAAATGCAGATGGTATAAAATAATATTCACAAATAGCTAATAGAATTTTAATAGCTGCAAGAAAGAAGAGAAAATGAAAGCACTGAATCTTCTTCAGATGCGAAGAGAATGAAATGGTCCCAGGAAGAGTCTAAAGGCAGAGCAACCCTTGATTTTTTCCATGTTTAGAAGTGGCTCTCCCCGCTGCATTGATTTATGTGAGGATTAGGCAGCAATCATAGTCTTTAGACTAGCCTGGAAGGCATGTGCATAAAGTATGATATTTGCAATATGCAAATGTCACATATGATGAATGAAACGCTCTGTATGTCTCGAGGACACACAGATGCTAACCAGCCACTGCTTCCACGATGCAAATTGTAAAGGAACTTGGAGCAAAGGTATCTTTCTATAGCTAATTGATTTTTTAAAAAAATAACATGGTCTTTGAGTCTAAATACCAGTCACTAAAGCATAAGTCATTCTACCCACGTTGGCTTTGGGGGACTTGAGATATTTCTTGATAATAACGGTCAGAAATGGGGATGAAGCAAAAGAAAGCTAGATCAACCTATGTACATATAGCACATATAGGACAAAGTCACAAGGTCAAATGAAGATTAGATTAAAGAACTGATTCCAAGAGTTAAGTCCAACCATAGAAATAAAAAAGCTATTCTGCAAGGCAGAGAATGAACAGGTCACGAATGTCCTCAGCCAAAGTCCACAATGACTCATGATGGTTCTTAAAGAGGAACAAAGACAGTAAACGATAGAGGTCCCATAAAGACCAAAGATCAACATCTAGGTGGTTAGATGTTAACAAGTACTGAAAGAAGACAGCTTTAGTGAGCAACAATCCGTTCTCCAGGCAGATATTACATCACCGCCAAAAGAAAATGGAATCGAGTCAATGCGGACCTGGGCATTCAAAGCAAGACCAGGAGCAACACTGACTCAGGGTTGAACTGAAGGCAGCCTATTGATCTAGAAAATTATTTCTCTTCCTGTGCCAGAAGGAGTCTTAGGGTCTTTAGAGTCTAAGAGTGGGCTGGTCCCAACTGCACAAAATAAAGAGACTCTGTCTACCGATTGTGGCTGATCATCAACATAGCCCCTGTGCCTAACACCGTGAAGAGGCTCAGAATGCTTTGCTGCTCAACAATCTGAGCCTCCAGTGTGAGAGTATCTTTCTTATTATCAGTTGTGGCGTTTATCTTTTCTGTTTCTTCTTGGACTAGAACTACATGTTCAGCTGTGGGAGGCTGTCTGGAACTGAATGCAGGAGTCATGGTGAGTGGGGAAGTTTCTGAAGCTTGAAGGTAACTAAAGGACTGTCTGTAGAGCAACAGTAAAATCCCGAAGGGGCTCCTGGGCCTGGAGAACCAGTGTATGTGGCAGCAGTGAGGGCTCTGGAGCTGCAATATCCAACCCAGTGTTGCACTGTAGCAACATTAAGCTCGAGATGTGGCTAATCCAAATCGAGATGCACTTGAAGTACGCAATACACACCAGATTTCAAAGGCTTAGCATAAATAACAACAATAATAATAATAAAATATCTTATTATGTTTATATCAATTGCATATTGGAATGATAATATTTTGGAGCTAATGGGTTACATATAGTATTAAAATTAATTTCATATTTTACTCTTATGAATGCAGCTGCTAGAAAAATTAGAACTACACATGTGATTTCTATTCTCTTTCTTTGGGACACGGCTGCTCTAAAGGGAAGATCAGAATTGGTGATCTATGCTAATCCAAGTGCAGTCTGTGGACTCACAGCAACCCACACACCACTACTGGTTGGTGAGGAGGTAAGGGAAGAACTTGAGAGAAAGAATTTAGGAACTTTTATATCAATTTGAAAAGGTTATGACCTTGAAGTGTGTGAGATTTTTTGTTTTCCAGATTCTGAGAAATTGGGAGGAAAAACTGTTTTTTTCACATAGGTAGTTTGAGGAGCACTGAGGATTTATCACAAGATGGGATGGACTTTGGTGGGTCAGACTTTAGAACTCAGGGATCTTGGAGGCGGTTGTCAGAGGTTTGCTGAGTGCTCCAGGGGAAGCTTGCTGCTGAGACCATACAAAGGAGGTAATAGTTTCCAATTATTTCCAGAGATTGCCAGTTCTGAGTCCCTGTATGGAGTGCTGAGGACTAGGGGGCTTAGAAGGCATAATTGGGGGCGTTGAGGGGTGCTGAAAGTAGACAACATAGGATTCAGGTGGCCCTAAATAAGTGAACACCTGCTTTTCAAGGCAGAATCTCAAGATTTCCTTCTTCACAGGCCTGGTGTGGATATATTCACTTACTTGCTCATCTATTCATTAAACATTTATTGAGTAGTTACTATGTGCCAGGAACTCTTCTAGATGCTAGAACTATAAGAATAAGAAAGAATTTGTGACTACCCACCAAGATCACACAAGATTTAGAGGAAGGGAGCATATACATTGTATGACAAGACATGGTGTATGGGCCCAGGGAGATAACAAGCAGGATATGGCCACCATTGGCCAAAGGAGTAAGCAACTCTGCTAGACCTTGAGAGGGAAACAGGTAACGCTACCCTGATAGGCAGCTTTCCTGGAAAGAAGCAGCAAGAAATTTGAGAAAAGACCAGTGATTGTAGCCCGGCCAGCGTGGCTCAGTGGCTGAGCATAGACCATGAACCAGGAGGTCATGGTTCGATTCCTAGTCAGGGCACAAACCTGGTTTGTGGGTTGTGGGCTCGATCCCCAGTATGGGGCATGCAGGAAGTAGCCAATCAATGGTTCTCTCTCATCAGTGATGCTTCTATCTCTCTCTATCCCTCTCCCTTCCTCTCTGAAATCAAGAAAAAAAATATTTTTTCAAAGACCAATGATTGTAGATTCAGATAGAACTAGGTTTGAGTCCTTGTTTTCTGCTCATAGGCAAGTGGCCTTGGATCTCAGTTCTCATCCCTCTAAAATGGAGCTGGAGATAACTACTAAGGAGATATTACACATATGAAATAATAAAAGTTAAGCATCGGGCACATTGCGAGTGCTCAGTAATGGTAAGAAAGCACATGAACTTCACATTCAACATTCCCTGGGGTCACACTTTTTCTCAGAGTTTCTTATAAGGCTGATAATTTAGGTGGGGTTAAGTGGGCCCTGCTCTGAAGATTGGAGAATCACCAGGTCAGGGTGCTGGACAGACTGTTGAAGAAAGAGTGGGC
This sequence comes from Eptesicus fuscus, assembly GCF_027574615.1. NCBI lineage: Eukaryota > Metazoa > Chordata > Mammalia > Chiroptera > Vespertilionidae > Eptesicus > Eptesicus fuscus. The sequence continues at coordinate 32,308,203 of NC_072494.1, read as the reverse complement.
TGACACCATTTTCAGGCTGGGTATCATCCTATTTCCGCTGGGTATCAGGTAGATAAAAGGATGCAGTTTCAGCTGGTGAGGATGTTGAGCTGGGATCTGTGAGAAATAAGAGAACCCAAGGCCAGGACACTAGTGAGTTGAAAAACTAGTGTGCATTACAAACCACAATAGTGGTAATAGACGAAATGGATAGGCAAGTGCTCTGAGAAGAGGGCTAGTCAATATAAGGTGTTATTATTGTTAATACATTCTATCTATCTAGAAAGGCTTGGGCTGTGAAAAATGGACACCATTCAAGTTCAAAGAGCTTGTCCTATCTAGAGCCAAACAAATGGGTAGGCCCTCCTTGAAGAAGCTGCTGTCTGATTAGTTGTGGAAACCTGAGCTTCAGCTCTGGGAGCCAGCCCAGGTCCCAGAGAGTGGGCAGCTGCCAGCCCTGGCAGAAGAGCCAGCTGACTCAATGGGCCATCAGTCACTGAGCGGCACAGGCAGAAGGCAGGGGCAATGAGTTTCCTTTGCATCAATAGCTCCTGCTTAAACAAAACCAAAATGAAGTGTCTTGGCATTTTTCTTCCAGCACTGTGAGGTTAGCTGGAGACATTCAATCTCATTGACAGTGTCTTTAAAAAACACACTATCAGGGATCACCACATTCATATGCAAATGTGGTGGCAAGCTTCAGAGCCCTAATTGATGTATATTCTGTGTGTGTGTGTGTGTGTGTGTGTGTGTGTGTGCGCGCGCGCGCGCACGCTTGTAATCAGTTGTGCTTGAGGTAGCACTGAAACCAAGATTTAAAAAATACAATGACCGTTATTAACTGGACTCATGGAAACTAACATGAAAAACTATATTACATGACTATGCTTAGGCACCAGAGAGCCGAAATAAGAGAGATGCCTCTGCAGCCTCACGCTAGCATCCTCAGTATTAGCTGATTCAACTCTCTTGACTAACAGTGATGCATACTGAATAAAGGGTTTTCTTAAATCCTCCCAAATGGTTCATTTAATCAACCACAAATTTGATTAACTTTGGGGTTTTTCTAAGTTAACTGGATTTACATAACAGTAAGAGAATCGTGGGTGTGTGCGCGCGTCTAGACTCCTCTTCGATGTTGTGCGTGTAGAAGTGGTGTACATACGCATGAAATACGGACAGAAACAAGTTGAGTTTCTGCAGACATTGGGCTTTGTTATTTGGATACTGAAAATCAGAGTCAGGAGAGAAAAGTGCAGAGTTTAACGTTGTTTATGAAAGAGTTAGGTCCATGCATGATTGTTAAGGTTTTCTGGAAAAATTATATAGAAAGCAGTGCTCTTTTGTAATATGATTGCAGTGTCCTACATGAATATAGTGATGCAGGCCATATGAGACAGACAGCTTGCTGGACAACTTCACTCCGTGTACTGGTAAACAGGTCTGGGGAAGAAGGGTTATGTTAATCAAGGACTGGGTTTTTACATTTTATTTCATTTATTTCTTTACTTATTTGTTTGTCTGTTTGTTTGTTTGTTTGATTGTTTGTTTAAAGAGGCCTAAGGTGGGACCCAGGCATCCACATTTCTAATAAGCTCCCATGGTGATTCTGATGCGCACCAAGGTAGAGAATCTCTCTCTCACTCTCTCTCCCTCTTTCTCAAATACATGCACACACACACACACACACACATCCATCATTATAAAAAATATGTAATTGCATTAGGAAAAAATTAGAAAATAGCTATGAGACAATGATTACCCACAAGTCTACTTTCCTAACCCAGTAGCAGTTTGGAATGTTTATTTCCACGTTCCCCCCGCCCCCCTCTATGTGCAAGGAGTGCTGTTATTTTGTGAGCAGAGTTATCAACCATGTGATTACTATCCACTGGATTTTAGGTGGAGGTTCTGGCGGCTTCCTTTGTGAGGTCCCGCCCTACTAAATGCATCTGCCAATCAGGAGCAGTTATTTCCTCCCTTGACACTGTAGCCAAATTACCCTCCTCTGTCATTAAGCTCAGGGCTCCTGACACTTTTGCATTAATTCAGGTGTTCTTTTGGTGAGCCATACCTTTGTCAGAAAGGCTTAAACTTAAAGTAGCAACATGGGGGAGCAGGTGAAGATCTTAGCCCAGGATTATCCCTGTTTTCCACTGTGATTTCTAAGCTTATGTATGCTAGGGGATATCAAAGCCCTGGTTGGGATCCCTCGCCTCTCATGAGCTCATGAATCTCTCCTATTCACGTGCACTGCCAGCACATTAAGCATATTATTCTGTTTTGACTGAACGCCGGTACGATTAAATTCCATCTTTCCATCTGCGGCACCACGCAGGGCCCCCTGGCTTGTGGGAAAGATAGAGCGTGGCAATGGAGCAGGGACCCCTTCAGGACATGTGTGAGCAGGCTGCTTTCTGCTAGACAAGATAAATTTCTCCCTTTCGTGGCACAAAATCTCAACATCTGCTCTGTCTTTACCTCCCAGACACCATGACAGGTGTAGCCGTCTTTAAAACATGGCTTGGAAGCAACATATGGCCTGTCAGCAGTGAATAGAGGCTAAAGCCATGCAGTGTGTGTGAGGGGCTCTGCATCAGCTCTTGGATCTTATTGTTATATTTCAACTAGAGGCCCAGTGCACCAATTTTTGCACAGGTGGGGTCCAGCCAGCCCACCGTGATTGAGGCCAATGGGGCCAGGCTGGCTGGGGGTAGGGGAGGTAGGAGGGCCGATCAGGGACAGGGCTGGTGGGGGCAGGAGGGGTCCAGGGTGGTTGGCTGGCCAGCCATCCCCTGGTCGAACTCCAGTCGAACTCTCAGTAGAGGGAACAATTTGCATATTATCCTTTTATTATATAGGATTGGCTTTTAATTTCTCCAGGCTTGTCCATCTCTCACTGTCCCATCAACATGCTTGGCACAGAATTCTGATTTTCATTCTTGCCTTTTCCAGCTGTTTCTCACCAGTTTACCCCCTCCCCGCCCCCTATTCCCCGTAGGGAAAGGAAAGTTAAATGATGCTAATCTGCCAAATACTTCTGATCATTAGGAAGCCATAAGAATGAACATAACCATCAAAGGAAATTAACTGCCAAAGAAGACAAGGTTAGAGCAGGATGCCCAGGATAGGGGAGAAGGGTGCAGCAGCGGGAGCTTTGTCCCCTCTTTGTGGTTTTGAGAGTGGGGGTTCCAGCTAGTGGCACCCAGGAGGCTAAACAAGGGTCTCTTCCCCACACTAAATTGTGAGACCAGCCCCAGCATAGCAAGCGGTGCAAGGCTGAAGACAAGGGAGGGATCCCCTTGATTTCTTCCTTTTTCTCCTCCCCCTCCTTTGGGGGAGATTCTTGGTTATTTTTTTAATTTCAGTTCAAAATAGAGGTTGGGGAGAAAGAAGCCTGTGCAGGCCTCCTGCAGGAAATACCATTAATAATTAATACTCAATAATAATCAAATCCATGGGAGACTCGTTACAAGAAACATCTTGACAGACCCGCGGATGGATGCCTGTAGCTTTACTTCTTCATCAGCTCGCGGGATTGGGTCAGCAGGGATTTGAGTGCACATTAAGCGGTGACAAAAAGAGGATAAATAGCAGGTTTGTTCACGGAAGAGGCTTATGCATCCCTATAGGGTTTTTTCATTTTAGGTTTATGGCTTGGTGGGGAATTTCCCTTTAATTGGGATTGTAATATAAGGATGGAACCTGTCAACATTTACAAGAGAGATGGGAGAGTAATTCTTCCTAACTTATTTGTTGTTATTATTGCAACGCTACTTCCTTTTGGAGGCTCTGTATCATAGAGGCGAACAATCAAGCTGATGAGAGAGAGAGCGAGAGAGAGAGAGAGAGAGAGAGAGAGAGCGAGAGAGCGAGAGAGCGAGAGAGAGAGAGAGAGAGAGAGAGAGAGAGAGAGGAACTATACAGAGTTCATGACTCCTTGGAAGTCAGACTTCAGAGTGTCCAGTGAAGTACTTACACTTGGTTATTCAGAGCACTTGGCACATGCCTTGTTTTGTTTAATCTTCACATAACCCTGTGAGATAAGTGTTCGTGAGCCCACTGTCTAGATGAGGAACAGAGAGGGTAGGTAATTTTCCCAAGATTTCACAGTTAGTAAGCAGCAGGGTTGGGATTCCAGCCCCAGGAGGCTCACTGGAAGGTCAGCTCTGTCTGCTCCTCTCTCCTGTCTTTGTACAGAGTGAGAGGACTATCTCCACAGCCAGGTAAACATGTGCAAGATGCCTGGCCTTCTCAGGCAGGAATTGCCCGTCAGTCTACCCTGCGTTCTATGAAATACACAAAAATATGCGGGCTCACTGTCCAACATCCTCACAGAGAAAGCAGGTGTGGTCAAAGCAGGAAAATGTAATTTTACTCAGATGGTTCGCCCAAGGAGAAATTAATGCAGGGACTGAGAGGACAAAACTAAAGGAACCAAGAAATAAGCAAAAGCAGCCGTGACTACTAACACCCAATTCTAGGGCAAAATCCAGCCCTCCACTCACTAAAAGCTTCCTTAGCATCTAAGCAAAATTCCACAAGGCAGACTGTGTAAATATTCGAAGGCCCTCTTCAGTATGGAATTTTGTTATCTAAATTTGGAAAAATTTTTGGAATAAACAAAGAATACTAAAAATAATATAAGAAGCCCAATAAATCCAACATCCAAATTTATCAAATGTGAACCCATTAACATATTTGCTCCACATCCTTTTAATTTTCAAAAAAAGTTAAAGTCATAATGTAAAGACTAACTCCATCAATCTCATTCACCTTCCCTCTGGCCATGGGCAGTCACTATTCTGGGGTTGGTAGCATATCAGTAGCACACTTTGCTTACTTTTAATACCTATTGATGTATCCATAAGCATATGGGTTATTACTCTGTGTATTTTTAAATGTATGCAAACTGTATTTGTATGTGCAGTCTGTATATAAACTGTATTTGTAAGCAATTTGCTTTTTAAATTTACTGTATTTTAATTCATATCATTATAGATACATTAAGTTTATTTTATTATCTGAATGGTATTTCAGTGTGTGACTACACTACAGTTTATCCCTCCTTTGTTGATAATTTTTAAGTTGTTTATAATTTTTCTCTGTTAAAAACACTGCTGCAATAAGCATTCTTGTATATATCTGCATGAGCACATTATACAAGAAATTCTCTAGGAGTATATAGTCCCTGGATTATAAATTATCCTATCTTTGATTTTATTAGATTGGGCCAAACTGCCTTCCAAAGTGCCAATTTTTATACTTATTAGCACTGAATGATAGCTCACATTTCCCCACATTGTTCATATATATATATATATATATATATATATATAAAATTTCATAAATATATATAGATATATTTCCTATGGATAATCTTAATCTCACTCTTCAAAGGAGGGCTTATTATTCTGGTAACTAATCTTCATATGTGTTACAAATACTTATCTTTTCATTTCCTTTATGATATTTTTAGTTGTGAAGATTTTAATTTTAATGTGGTCAAAGTTATCCATCTTTCCCTTTATGGTGTGTGTGTGTGTGTGTGTGTGTGTGTGTGTGTGTGTGTGTGTCTTGTGTCTTGTTTAGGAGGTCCCTTCTCTACTGCAAGTTTGTAAAAATATTTACAAATTTTTCTATATTGTTGTCTGAAAATAAAGTTTGCTTTTTACATTTAGGTTTTAAATATATCTGGAATTGAGTTTTTAAATGGTGATAGAAATATCATTTTGTTATACACTGAGAGGCCAGATTATTATGATCTCTGAACGCATAATAATCTGGCCACTCAGTGTATATGTGCATATATACATATTTTTCAATGATCATAACATTATCTGTTGATTACATTATGCTTGTTCCACTAATTTAAAACACCGCTCTTTAATGGGCTTTATTTATATAGGCAAGAGTTAGTTTCTAAGTCTACTCTGCTGTTTCATGGGTCTTCTTTCCACTTCCAGTGCCAGTACCTCGCTGTCTTAATGAATATATTTGTCAGTAAGCACTGATAACTATTGCAGTGATTCCTCATATCATAGCTTCTTAGGTAATCTTAGACTTGGCTCTGCCATTTCAGTTTTGGGATTAGTTTATCAACTTTCATGAAAACCTCTATTACAGTGGTTCTCAACCTTTCTAATGCCGTGACCCTTTAATACAGTTCCTTATGTTGTGGTGACCCCCAACCATAAAATTATTTTCGTTGCTACTTCATAAGTGTAATTTTGCTACTGTTATGAATCATAATGTAAATATCTGTGTTTTCTGATGATCTTAGGCTCTACAGCATCAGCTCTCCCGCAGTGGTTCTCAACCTGTGGGTCATGACCCACAGGTTGAGAACCGCTAGCAGGGTCGCCTAAGACCATCGGAAAACACAGATATTTACATTACGATTCATAACAGTAGCAAAATTACAGTTATGAAGTAGCAACGAAAATAATTTTATGGTTGGGGGTCACCACAACATGAGGAACTGTATTAAAGGGTCGCGGCCTTAGAAAGGTTGAGAACCACTGCTCTATTATAATATTTTATATAATTGCATAGAAATTTTATTTTCACTTGGAGAAAAATTTTATCTTAATATAATTGAGTATTTCCACTCACAAACATAGCATATCTCCTCATTTATTTGTATTTATTATTAATTTTCTCAATGATAAATCTTTATTGTATGTATTTTTTTATTGTTTAAAGTATTACATATGTCTCCTTTTCCCCAATCAACGCCTCCCAGGCCACTCCCACCCCCTAGGACAAGCCCCAACTGCCCCAGTGTCCGTGTCCATTGTTTATATTACATGTATTTTGAAATATTTATCTTTAGATTACTTATTGTTTGGCTGTTATAAAGAGTTTCTTATATAATTTTCACTTTCTACTTGTTTCTTTTGTAAATGTATTTTTAAATTATTGTTTACAATATGATATTAGCTTCAGGTATACAACATAGTGATTAGATATTTATCTCATGAAGTGATCACCCTGATAAATCTAATACCCATCTGTCACCAATCACAGTTATTACAATATTATTGACTATATTCTCTATGCTGTACTTTATATCCCCTTGACTATTTTCATCACTGGAATTTGTACTTTTTATTTGCTTCTTGATGGTATTTAAAAACACTGTGGGTCTTTTTTTCTAATTAATGGAGATATAATTGACATCAATAAAGGTATTCATTTTAAGTGTGTAGTTCAGTGAGTTTGACAAATGCATATACTTACATAACATGATGGCACTGAGCAGCACATAAAACATCTTCATCCCAAAAGATTCCCTTATGCCTTTTCCTGGTCAGTCTCCTAACCTAGCCCCAGAAACCTGTCACTCTGTTAACCATAAGAGTTTGTCTTCTCTAGAATTTCATATGAATGGAATCATATATGTATACTGCCGGCCACCTGTAAATCAGTTTTATACATTTCATTTCCAATCAGTATTCCATTCATTAATATTTTCTACTCTTATTGCTTCTCTACAAAGATAAAAGGAAGTGGCAAGAGCAGACATTTTTACATTGTTCCTAATCTTAGGGAGGAAAGCATGCAGTATTTCACCATTAAGTGTGAAGCTAACTGTAAGTTTTTAGTAAATGACCTTTATTAGTTTACAGAACTTCCCATGTATTCTTAATTTGGTGTAAGTTTTTATAATGAATGCATACTGGATTGTGACAAATGCCTTGTCTGCAACTAGTGAGATGATTGCACGTTTTTTCTCCTTTATTGTGCTAATAAAACTAATTATATTTATTCCTTTTTGAATGTTAAAAATCCTAGCATTCTTGGAATTAAATTAATTGACATGAGGCATTATCCTTTGTAGGTATTGTTGGATTCAATTTGATACATTTTATTAAGAATTTTTTATATCTAGACTCATCAGAGATGTCTGTCTGTAATTTCTTTCATGCAATGTTTTTGTCTGATTTTGTAAGAGAGTAATATGAGACTCATAAATAAATTGAGAAGCAATCTTTTACTTTATAAAACCAAAGGCTCAATAATGGTATTATTTTTTCTTAAATGTTTGATAGAATTCACCAGTAAATCCATTTAGAATATTAAGGATTTTTTTTGTAGAAATTGAAATATCAATTAAAAAGTATATGTAATGGCTAATCTGATGTTTTATTTTTGTACTTTTGATCTAGTTTGATTCCTTTATTGGCATAAAGTTGTTCATAATATTTACTTAATATTTGTAGCATCTGTAATAATGGCCTTTCTTTTCATTCTCAATATTGGTAATTTGTGTTATCTTCTTTTGTTTTTATCAATCTACTAGAAGTTTATTAATTTTTATTATTTTCAATGACCCTGATTTTGGTTCCATAATTTTTAAATATATATTTTAATTTATTTCAGAGAGGAAAAGAGAGGGAGAGATAGAAACATCAATGATGAGAATCATTGATTAGCTGCCTCCTGCATGCCCCCAACTGGGAATCGAGCCTGCAACCCAGACATGTGCCCTGATCTGGAATTGAACCATGATCTCCTCATTCATAGGTTGAAACTCAACCACTGAGCCATGCTGGTCAGACTGGTTTCGTAATTTTTAAAATTTTATTTTATCACTTACTTCTGTTTTTATCTGTATTGTTTCCTTTATTATATTTACTTTGAGTTTAATTCACTCTTCCTTTTCTTATGAGAAGTTTAAGTCATAAATTTTAAAGTGTTATACTTTTTAATATCAGCATATAAAGCTATAAATTTAACGCAAGCACTACTTTAGCTGTGTTATACAAATTTTTAAACGTGTTTTCATTTTCACTTAGTTCAAAATTTTTCTAATAATGCTTATGATTTATCCTTTGACCCACTGGTTATTTAGAATTGTGTTGTTTAATTTGCAAACACTTGGAGATTGTCTTGATTGCTTTCTTTAATTCATAGTTAATTTAATTCTGCTATGATCTGAAAACATACTTGATATATCAACACTTTAAAATTTATTGACACTTCTTGTGTGGCTTAGTATATGGTATACTCTGGAGAATGATCTCTACACTAGGAAAAACTGTGTACTCTGAAAATGCTAAATGGAGTACTTTATAAATGACAATTAAGTCAATTTGGTAGATAGTATTATTTACATCTTTTATATTACTATTGATCTTCTGGTTACTAATTCTATCAACTAACTCTTCAACTATGATTATGGGTTTGTCTATATTTTCTCTCATTTCTGTCCATTTGGCTTCATGTGTTTTGGAATTCTGTCCTTAATTCATGCATATTTAGAATTTCTATATCTTCTGATGAACTGATCCTGTAATCATTATTTAATGACCCTCTTTATTTTTTATAACATGACTTATTTTGAAGGTGACCTTGTCTGATAATCTTAGTCATTTTCTTTTTTTTTTATTATCTTCAAGGTATGTCTTTTTCTGTTCTTTAACTTTAAGCTTATCTATATTTTTGTATTTAAAGTCAGTAGAAAAACTTGATTGTGCAGAAGAAAGGAGGAGCAATACCTTTGCTTAGATATGAAGAAATAGGATCCAGTGTCATCTAAGCCTCTGTATTATGAACAGGCTGTATAATTATTTATATTCCAGGCTATATGACTATTAAATATCCCAGGCTAGGAATTCCCTTATGGCTGGGATCTTGCTTCATCTACCTTGTCATACCAGTTTCAACAGAATAGCATGATGTTCATTAGCAAATAGCAACGTGTGCACTTTGAATGCAGACTGCTTGGATTTGAACCCTAAGTCAGGCATGTGCAAACTGTGTTCTTGAGTAAGCTATATAAAAAATTAGCCATAAAATAAGGATAATGTTATTTACCTGTTATGACAAAGTATGAATGCATGTAAAGTGCTTGAATTAGTCTCTAACATATTACAAATGCACAATAAAAGTTAGCTACTCCTACCCAGTACAGAACCTAGCACACTGCACGCAGCCGAGGAATAAGTAAATGTTATTTTAAAATATCTTTATAGTTTAATCATTTCCTAGTATAGCCCTTTCTTGGTCCCAGCTTTGAACTGTTTTCCCTGTAGCTAACATTATCTAACCCTCAGCCACAGACTCAGTGCCCGCTGGTCTCCTGAGACCAAATCTGACCTTAGAGAAAAAGGATTGTAGGGGCCTTTGGGTGGATGTTTCGATGTTTATCTCTGACCTTGTGCCCCATTTATGCAAACTCAGTGGGCATCAGCCATTTTTCTTTTTCCTTGTGCTCAAGACTCTCTCTTTATTAGTCCTCCTTGCCTGTCTGATTGTTTCTATGTCTGTTTCTTTCTCCTTCTTGACTCTGTAAAACCTGAGCTTGCCTTACTGTGCTTCTGAGTTTGTAAACTGTGCTTAGCTCCACACATGACTTTGAAATGGGCATTCAGCTCCCAGGGCTCTCCTATAATTAATGTTCATAATTAGCGTAAATGCGCTGCAGAGATTTGCAGCACAATATGCCACACGTGGACCTAATTGGGACCAAAGGACTACTAGCCCCAATTCTGAGGCCTTTCGGATAAGGGAATTAGGTATCTAAAGGGTTCTAAGAGGGCTAATAAGGCACAGAGGATTAGGTAATTAATGGATACAATGCTGCTCTGGAAAATGTTGTCAAAGGGATTCTCACCAGTCCTGCTCCTCTGGAGGCAATTTTTTTTGATGCAAGATGATTCTTCATTTCTCTCCAGTTTCTGGGGGTTTCCCTCTTGGGAAGCATCCAGGGAGAATATAGCTTTGGTTTGCATTTTCTTATATCTGTGGCCTTGGAAAATAATTAAAGCTTTATCAGCAAGGTGCCATGAAGAGGCGTATTGGAGCAATTATATGGGTAATCCACATTGAGGAATAAGGAAATCTTTATTTTTGGTTTAGATTATTCAGCCTGCTTCTATTTTTGTGTTTAGTCAGTAAGGCAACCATGCAGAGGGAATAAGGCATGTAATAAGAATGAATTAAATATTTGCCAGATGAATAAGCCTTTTGTGCAAAATATCAAGTGATATTAATAGTTTTTAGTAATTCTGGTTTGTACATGATTGTGGTTTGCACCTAAACTTCATAGGCTTTCTCATCTATTGGCTTGGTGAATTAATGGACAGGGATAAGAGGGCCACCTTCCATTCCCCAAATAGGCCTCAGTTTACCCAGCTGTGAACAAGAACATGGCTTTTACTGCATTATTTCTTATAAAACATTTTAAAATGATTTAACAGACAATGCAGCACTTTTATACTTTTCTAAACCTGATACTACAATGGCCTGTGAGTTTGGTGTTGGGGGTGAGGGGGGGGGGCGGGATCAGTTAAGCCTCTCGTTTACCTCTTTGTGGATGAATTAGTGAGTTGATTAATGGGTTGGTTTCATTTATCCAATAGTATTGTAAAGGATTGTGTCCAAATTCTCCATGCTTTGGGGCAAGACACTGGTTTCCATGTCCTATACCTTCTGTAGTGCCTGACATTGGTGATTCTGAATTGTACTTATCATCACAAGACTCTCAATTCTTGACCAAACACTTTCACAACTTGAAAGCTAGAGATTTCTAAACCAAGAATAAGAAATAGAAAAGAATGACACACACAAAAAAGGACAAAGTTGATGGACAGAGTGTCAGAATTTTGAGGTTTTGTGTTTGTTTTTTTTTATAATTTCTACTGTTCTCAGAAAAAATGATAAAGCATTGAAAAATTGAAGCCTGGGTTGATTTGCTTTGTGATTTTTCCATTGTTTCCTTCATATTGTTTTGTTCACCTGCAAAAGGGAATCATGATATCAACTCACAGGATATTAGTGAGAATTATGTAAAATAAATGTATAAGATTTTGAAAATTACTAAACTACCTACAAATAGAAGTGTAATGTCAGAAATGTCTTTGACATGAAGAAATCTTGATTTTCACATTGTGGGGATATCTCACAATCAGAAACTTAGAAAACTAATTCCATTAAAGAATGTGCCCCAACTTATAAATGACCTAACAAGGAAGACGGTGGTACCCTGTGTTAAAATGAATTTTTATCTAATACTAGGCAGGCTCCTGGGACCTTGTACTGGATTAGCATCCAGTGTAGCTAAGCAAAAAGGCACTTTACAAAATTAACCAATTTTATGTCACACAGGTAAAGGACCATCTCCTCTCTTTTTAACCCTGTACCTCCTGCCAGATGACTCCACTGGAGGGCAGACCTTAGGGCTGTGAACTCCCTTCCAGCTGTGCCAGTGCTCAGAGCTTCTTCCTTATAAAGCACAGAAATGGAGTGACCGATTCAGGAAAACTCTCCATTGAGGACATTTTCTCTCTATGCAGCTTAAATCTCCAGTCCATCCAAGTTTTGCAAGGTCCCTTGCAGTAATAGAAATAAAATGCACTTGAGATAAAAAGGGAGGGAAGGAGGGAGGGAGGGAAGGAGGGAGGAAAAAAGGAAAAAAAAAAAAGAGAAGAGAGGGAGAAAGGGAGGAAGGAAGGCTTGGTTCATTGGCTTTCTAAACTCTGCACTTGGAGGTGTACTTTTAGTTTATTGGGAACAGGGAGAAACTGGGAAGGCAACAGGAATTATAGAGAGCCTAGGAGTGTTGGGAGAGGCAGGCAGAAAAAACAATTGAGCTCAGAGTCTATTCTAGCTGAGCAGGCTATATGAGGCAGTCAACAAACTCTCACTGGGTGCTGGTGCTGGAATAAGAAAGATGAATGATACTCCATCTAATTCAAGTCTGTCTAATTGCAAGGTCTAAGTTAATGGAAATGTGCTATTCTGCTTCTGTCCAGTTTGGTAATGATAGATGCTTATTGAGCACTTGAAAGGTGGCTAGTGTGGTGGAAGAACTAAATTCTTAATTAATTTGAATTAATTTAAATATAAACAGCCACATATAGCTAGTGGTTGCAGTATTGGACATCATGGGTCTCATCTGTTATCATTAGAATCATGGATTTCTGAGAGCTAAAATAGGTAACTGTGCCGAGCTGGCATGACCATGGGTGAACCTGAGAGGGGGCTGTGAAGGATTTAGAAAAGACAGACAAGAGAATAAAGCTGGGTCTAGGTGGGACACTGCTCTCTGATGGAGAGACAGCACCACAGCCTACAAGCTGTGTCTTTATTTTATAGCCAGATTCCACAAGGCAAAGTAAGGGTGTGGTCAAGATGTTTACAACATTCTCCCGGGTTTCCAATCTACTCAATTACATGCACCTGAACCCTGTCAAGCCCACATCACTCAGCCACGTGGGACCACAGGTTCGGACCATAAGATCAAGCTTACAACTACAGCCTTTGGCTATAATTGTGCTGGGACTTGCACATGACTTTGCCACGAGAGGATCAGGTCCTCTCATTAGTCCTAGGCTTGATCCTGTCCAAACACTGTAGTCGCTCTCCACAGGTAACAAATATTATTTTAACCTATATATGTTCTCTTCTGGCACTCTCAGAGTTACCAAAATTGTTGCAGTTACATAACTGGATTGCAGAGAATGTGGGAAGTATGGGGACATATTCGATATATCCAAATTTAGCCACATGGAGAATACACCAAACATACCTCCATTTCTTTTTTTTTTTTTTTTTACTTGCACCATTTTCTTTTTTTTTTTTAATTTAATTTAATTTTTTTTTATGTACACATATAAAACATACCTCCATTTCTAACTGCCTATCGAGGGCACTAAGGAGGTCTCTCACTCAGACACAGGGAATCAGTCTCTGTCTTAAGGATGGCTGTTCAGATTGTGTCTGCCAGTTGTCATATGAGAAGTAGGAAGAGGAAATCCCTGCTGAAGTGGTGGCAAAAGTGCCCCTAAACCTGCTGCTGATTTTTTAAAAATATATTTTTTATTGATTTCAAAGAGGAAGGGAGAGGGAGAGAGAAATAGAAACATCAAGGTCAAGGATGAAAGAAAATCATTGATCAGCTGCCTCCTGCATGCCCCCAACTGGAGGTCAAGCCCGCAACCCAGGCATGTGCCCTGATCGGAACTGAAGCATTTCTTCCTGGTTCATAGGTCGATGCTCTACTATACTGAGCCACACAGGCCAGGCTTGCTGCTAATTCTTATCCTTCTACAACCTTCCTAAGAGGATTCCTTACACAGAGCCAATTCTTCAAGATCTTTTTTTTCTTTTCTTTTATGGTCTGTTGAGACACATCAACAACCATTTAACACCGAGCCTATCATTTTAACTGAAGAAAAAATAGCTCAGAATTAAATAAGATTGTAAAGACAACTGAGATTTGAGTACCCACTTTATTGTCACAGCGATGTTAATTATTGTGTGCTAAATACTAAAATAAGTTAAACTTAAATGTCCATTAAAGGACTAGAAACCTACATTTAGAAAAATAAACACGCCGAGTATGCAAGGCAGCTTTTACAAATGCCGTCCAATACTGCCTTTTTTAAATCCTGTGTTGAGACTCTTCACCTTTGTTTCTGTCTTCACATTCCTGGTCATTGACCATGGCAGAAGCCTCTTGGGAACGTCTACTCCACCCCCAGGTTGGGTCCATCATGAGTGTTCTTGCCATAGATCCTGCATCCAGGATGCTTGGTGTCTGCTCTGAAACATCTCTCTATGCTGGTGTTCTCCCAACTCTAGTTGCATTGGCTTCTTCTGTATAAATAAGTGTCAGTATTCCAGTTTCTTATAAGAATCCCAAGTTCTTTGGCTGGCTGTCTTACATCTGTTTAGTTCTTGCTCATCTCCTTGCCTGGTAGACTGAACTTTGTTTCTTTTTCTCCCAGCTGAGAGCTGTGATTTTTTCCCCAATGTCATCATGCTTTTGACTTCAAGTTTCCCCACATCCTGACCACCCTTACTGTGACAGTGACAACAGCAAAAGTAAAGCTGGACTTTGCCAGCCCCCTTCCTCACTTCCACTCACCCCATTACAGCCCACCCTCACACACCATCCTCTAGCTTAGAACTGGCTCCTTCTCTGAATAGGGCTTCCTCCCATCAGCACCCACCACCCCAATCCTAGCCTTCCCTGCAGCAAAGCTGCTTGACCCATGACTAAGCCCCAACACGAAGTATTTCAGATATCTGGGAGCCCATTTCTTCTCGGTGGTTTGGTACACTTTGCAGCTGGCTACAAAAAACCCCAAGACCTTATCCTGGGGATTGCCCAATGCTGAATATTTCAGCACTTAAGAGTGTCTGACATTGAATCGGTAAAGGTCACCCAAAGACTAAATGAAATCATTCCTGTGCCTTTAAGATACACTGTCCAGCTCATTATGATAAGATGCCTGTTAAATTTTTGTCTCCCTCCATAGAGATTAAGCCTCACGTGTGTTATCTGCACTAATGAACCCCTTGCTCTTGTATCTCTTTTCTGGATGGTTTGTCACCGGCGCTGTCCTGTCCTATAAAGCCCCAATGACAGTGAACTGTTGACAGAGTATTAGAGAGAGCTCAGATCTTTAAAGCCAGGGATGTGACAGAGAATTTTTTCAGTCTCCCAATCTTCGTACTCTCTGTGCTCTAACACGATTCCATTAAATCAGAAAGATTAGAGCGTGTCAGACCCTTAGCATCTTTCCTCTGATTTGCAAATACAAGTGTGGGATTTGTTATTAATTCTTGTTGTTGCAGCTACAGAGCAGGCACCATTAACTATAGCTAAGCCATTTACCTGATTAGTATTAATCAGAAGTGTCCCATGAGTCATATCGGTTGGAGAGGCCTGGATGTTTTTCAGTAGAGGGGCTTTGTGGAATCAAATGAGAATTGATTGATGATCCCAGAGTTCATGTATCCAACTAAAAAACGAGCCACATTCTGGTATCTCACTGCAGTGAAAGCACTGTCCTCTCTGCATGCAAAGAAGGCAAGTTGTTTAACTGACCTTTCAGAAAGACAGTCTGTGCCTTGAGTTACTTCTTCTCAGTGGGACTGGGGAAATAGTGTGTGTGTGTGTGTGTGTGTGTGTGTGTGAGAGAGAGAGAGAGAGAGAGAGAGAGAGAGAGAGAGAGAGAGAGAGAGAGATTTTAATAGATGATAACTTGGCATTGTGTGCACTCAAGGGCTGACACTTTGGCCCAGAGATGCAGTGGCCCTTACCAGAGTATCTCAATGGCTCCTGTGGACAACACAGACCACATGCTTGAGGCAGGTGACTAGAAGCAGAGTCTTCGGCTAAGGCACAGAAACAAAGTCAAGGAGTCCACTAGGGGATTAAGCCCATGACCTTGGTGTCATTGGCACTGTGCTCTAATTAACTGAACTAACCAGACACAGATGCTATGGACAGCTGAGCGAACTTTCTAGAGAAAATGCCAAAACAAACAAACAAAAACAGCGTTCCTCACATTTTCAAATTCTATTATTTCTTAGGCAACCTTCTGAAACATTTTTGATGAATGGTTGCTCTCAAAATAATACTGTCATGTCTATGCCATCAAAAGAACCTAGCTATTTGGGCAACTACCCAGGTTATTAAGTAACATTTACATTGAATAGCTTAAGGGATGTTTTACAATGGAAAACATAAAATTATGTTAGCAAAGCATTTCCCAGTAACTTAATCCCAGTTAATTTGTCATTCCCAACACTGCTCAGACATAAATGTTAAAGAGCCAGAGGGGACCAAGGCAAAATATGGTGAGAAGGTCTCCTCTGACCCTTCTTTCCTACAGTGAAATCACCCTCTTATGAATGCCGCAAGACAGAGGTTAGTTTTTTGTTTTTTTTTTTTCTAGTTGGTTATATCTTATTTTACAAAAAGACTTGAGAAAACCTAGGAAAATACTTAATATAATATATGGAAATCTATACACTAATATTACCATGTAAGAATGTGAATAACTGGAAATTCAGTGAAGTAACAAACAAGAATAGAAAAATAAAATAAAATCGGGAACAGTTAGTGTGTATAATACAAACCAGGAGGTCCTACAGAGTTGCCAAAAGTGTTGCAAAAATTTAGTTGTTCAGTTGAATTGAGTATCACAATATTCATAAAATACAAACACACTTTCCCTGGAAGCTTCATAGAGTTCCTGATACCAACATCTGAAATGAAGGTATCCCAAGGTTTCTACTAAGGGGAATCGGCACCCCCACCTCATTGTAGAACAGGTAAGGTCTTCACCCATGACCTCCCTAGGGGTATGTAATAATGAATGCCTTGTGATTACTGCTTTTAGTGTTGATTATATAACACCAATTGTTCATTCTGCTCACTGATACTTGACATGCACTACTTGAATTGTAGTTTGTGCTTTTGGGGCCTAGGTCTTGACCTTTTTTCTAAACTGTGTCTCACCTTAGAGTTAAAGTTAAATCATCTCTTTGCATTACCTAAAACATGGCACAGAGCTTTGAGCAGAGGAGGTTTCTCAAACATGTTTGATTAAGCAAGTTATTGATTGATGAACAAAGATATGAGACAGCTATTATTCTATTTAATACCTTCCAATTTTTTATTCAACACCTTCTAAGTCAATGCCATAGTCCCTTATTCACATGGTTACAAAGGGTGGAGTCAGCCATATTCAAACACTGAAACACAAAATCCTTGACCAAATCCAAAAATGACTCGGGAAAGGTGCTAACCTAAACTGTGTGAACAAAAGTGTCTTACCTTTGGGAATTTGGAATTGAGACTAAGCTAGTCTTGTTAATTCACATTAATTCTTCCATGAGCTATAATATCAGGCACTCTTGATATTATTGGGAACATTGTTATCCTCTGAAGATATGTAAACTGGTCAACTCTGTGGAAAATAGAGAAGAAAAACTCACAAATGCAGGGAAAAGGAAGAAATGAGAGGCAGAGAGAAATTTTGTAGTTTCTCCTCAGTGCTTCATTCTCTGAATTAAATCCCTTGGTTTCTTAGACATCTGTGTATTCATATGATAAATGTCATGTTTTTGTTTAAGCTAGTTTAGTGAGTTTCTGCTATTCTCTACCAGAAGTGTTAACTAATATGGTAAACATAGTAATCTAACTTGCCAATAATATTTATTAGCTCATTCAATAAATATCCATTGTGCACATGCCTTGTGCCAGGCACTATTCTTTGAACATGAGACGATGCATCATGGAACAAAACAAAGGTTTCATTTCTGTTCAATGCCATACTACCCTTTCCTATGCTTTTTCCAAAGAAATGAGTAATGTTTATAAAAAAAAAGACAGTATTCAGGTGTGTTAGTGTAGTTGTTTTCAAACACTTGAAAGCTAAATAGATGAAAAAGGGACTTGACCTAAAAGAATCTGGGAGGCAGAAGCTATCAAAACTACTAAACTTTGGTAGAAATAACATTCAAAATTGTCTAAAGTAGTGCCTCTCAAACATTAGTATGCATTACAGTCACCTATAGAGCTTGTTAAAACCCAGCCTGACCCACTCCCTGGGATTCTCATTCAATACATCTGGGGTAGGGCTTAAGGATTTGCATTTTTAACAATCTCCTAGGATAGATGATGGCAGATGCTGCTGATCTACTCTTAAACCATTAGTGGTTTAAAGAATACATGAAAAAAAAAAAAGAATACATGAGTCTGGCTTTACTGGTAAATTCTAGCAATTGTTTCACAAATGCTTCCAACAAATAGAAGAGGAATAAACATCAAAATATCCATCAGTTGATAAATGGGTAAACAAAGGTGCTATATCCATACAACAAAATATTATTCAATCTTAAAAAGAAATGAAATACTGATATGTGCTACAACATGGAAGAACCTTGGAAACATGCTAAATAAAAGGAGTCAGTCACAAAAAAACTGTATATTGTATGATTTCACTTATGTGAAATATCCAGAGTAGGCAAATCCATAGAGACAGAAAAGCAGATTAGTGGTTGTTAGGGTCTGAGGAGAGTGAGGAATAGGGAGATACAGATAATGGGTTTCTTTTGAAGTGATGAAAATGTCCTGAAATTAGATAGTCGTTATGGTTGCATAACCCTGTGAACAAACTACAAACCTTGATATTGTATACTTTAAAAGACTATGTGAATCATATCTCAATAAAACTTTTATTAAAATTTTAAAAAGGAAATGCATGGGCCACCTCAGGATTGCTGATGGACTGGCATTTCCAGTAAACTTTCAGTTCCTGGAGGGGCCTAAATCTATTTGGAGAATTCTTGAAATGCCTGCTGAAGAAAGAAAATATAATCTAGAATCTTATTCTCTAGTTTTTAAATTCCTGAGTAAATATAACAATGAAAATATTATGATTTTTAAGATTATACTGATGCTACAGTATCATAGACAACTAGCAAACACCATGTATTTACCTTATTAATTCTTTGAATGACAGTAACTAGCATTGTCTTACTCTTACACTTTTAAGCAATTCCTGACCCCCTAATATGTACAGTATAAAAATATAAATAATGCTTTTCTGTGGATCCTTGGTGAATTGAACTTCTAATATAACATGTTAACCTCAGTGGCTCATATATAAATCAATACCTAGAAAGGAAACATAGAAACATAACACATTTAGATTCTTGTAGACTAAGAAGAAAATCTTGTATCACAGACAAGTATTGATATGAAGAAAATAGCACAGCCCACTGGTTAAAATTATGGGCTATGGAGCCAGACTCAAGCATATTAAACTTGGCTCTGCCACTTACTTGCTGTATGATCTTTTCAATTTACTTAACCTATTAGCTCCTCAGTTCTCTCATCTGCAAAATGAGAAAAATAATAACCACCTACCTACAATGTAGGCTTGTTATGATGATTAAGTGAGTTAATATTTATGAAACACTGTGAGAAAGTGCCTGATACATAGTAAGCACCATATAAGGCTTTGTAATTAAATCCTTTGAGTACAATTTGGATAATTTTCCCATAAGGATATCTATTTGGAAAGTAGATGCTTGTGAAAATGGGGTAACCCTTCTAAATTGGCCCTGTTCTTGAATGATTTTTGTTTTTGTTAACCACCAAGACAAATTCTTAGTCTAGTCTCTATTTAAGACTTAATAGAAAGGTGAAACTCAAAAATTGATTTTGATATAATCATTTGTTCATTGGTTGCAATGTAAAATATATGAATTATTGTGTTCTGTTTCTTAGAGCTAATAAGGGATATGAAGCATTTATCTTTTCTCACAAATTTTTCTTACCATAAAAATGCCTTAAAATTGAGTTATAGTAAACCCTAACTCATTTAATCCTCAAATAGACACTATAATCTCCATTTTACAGACGAGGAAGCCTAGTCTCAAAGGGTTTAAGAGACAGGATTAAAACCCAGGGTGGTATAACTTTTTGCACTCTCTGACATTTCCTGCTACACCTACAGTGATCAATCTACAAACATTTTTTTCCCCTTTACATGTATTTATATTTTCATGCTGTACAATTCTTGGTTGTGAGTTCCCTAAAATGTAAACTAGTTCATTGGTTTGCCTCCTTCAAGCTACAGGATGGAAAAAAACAAACAAACATAGGTGAAAAGTCGTGCCCTAGAATTAGACACCCCGTGTGCAGGGTGAGAAGACAATCAGAGATTCTTGGGGTTGCCTTCTGAAGTTCTGCCAGCCAACCAGCTAAAGCCCCTGCCTAAATCTTCACTTCTCTTTACTGCTTTTGGGGGACCAGATGGATCCTTGTCAAGCCTGAGTGACTGACCCCAGGTCACTCACTCCACTCGCTTCAAGAATGCAAGGCCCCTCTTGCTTTATCCAGAGACATTAAAGAAGGCTACTTGACATCGGACATCAAATTGATTTCATGCCAAGATCTCACTCAACCACGGGTGACAACCATTGACGTGTCAAAGCCATACAAGAAAAATAAACATGTCTGATGCAAAGAGTCCTTTGTTTTTGATGTCAGGTTGAATTATGCACCTTGTCTCAGATCTGACACTGGCTGTGACTGTTTGCTAGGAGGCAGCGTGGAGGCATGTAGGGTCTCAAATTGGAATGTCAGAGAAGGGCAAAGGATAGCTTATTTAAACATGGCTATAAATTTAGAGCTGGAGAAGACTCCTCTTTCTTTCTGTATCCCTAGCTCCCTTTTCTCATTCAACCCTATGGAACCCAACTCATCATTCTGCGTCTCCTGCTTCTGAATGCTTGAAGTCACTTATTTGTCTGTCTTCCCCAGAGAGCAAGCCTGCTGCTTAACAAGGGCTTAAAACCACAATGATATTCTTCTCTTCAGTCATGTCTGCTCAAGGTGACATGTGTCTTAGGACTAGCATTTCTAGCAGGCGTCTCAGCTGTTTTGGCTAAAAGTGGGGGCTGCACACAGAACCTTTGTCTGTGGCTATTTCCTCTCCTCCTGTCTAGCCTCAAGGATGCATAATCAGTTCTCTGATGAGTTTCCTAGCTTTGTGGTTTCCCTGAAATCTTTTTATCCAGCTGTGTTTACTCTTTTTATTTTTTTGTATTCAGCCTGAAGAAGACAGAATTTGCATAATTAAGAATGACCTGAGCCATCTCCACTAATGCCTCCACTAAAACCTCTGACTATCGCTGTTAACTAATTACATCTATCATTGTGGCAGACAGGTAAAAGACTCCTTCAGTCTGTTGAGACAACATTATTCACCTGGGATTATCAAAGGTTTCAATTCTGGCCATTAGCTGAAATTGCTTGGGTTATTCATTATGGCAAATTCTGCATCCTTTCCAGACAGAGCAAAGTAAATGCCGAATCAGTAATAGATTAAATAGCCATGCATCAGAAGCCTAACTCAGAACCTCAGCCCCTTCTTTCCTTAGAGCTAGAGGATGAAAAATGAACAGAAAAACTTTGTATTTTCTTCTCCTTAAAGCAGTTTTGCTTCATGGAGCTGGAGGTGATTATCATTTCCCAATTTTTTTCAGCCTATTAAATATATGGTTTAACCGAGCAATAAAAAAATGTTCTAGAGATGAAGTTAAATGTCAGAGTGAGCTAACATCCAAAATCCCTATTCTCAGGCTCCCAGCTTCCCCCATTAACCATGAATTGGAGACAGGGACTTGAATCAATTCTGAGAGAGAAATGGGTTGGGCATAGTTAGTCTTACAACGAAAATTTCTCCATCTGAACTGAAAACAGAACAAGAGATTACAAATAAAGCCTAGATGTAAACAAGGAGTGGGAGATGATAAAAACATATCTGAAGGACTGGAAATATAGGCATAATTGTTATTGAGGTGAGTAGTTGTGGCAAAACCAGGTAGTATACTTAATCCCTTCATACAGAAATGCATTTCAGTTACTGTGCACATGGTTTCACTTGTCCTCACACAGAATTCAGCATCCTTTTCAATGAATGTATTTTTATATTGATTAAAAAAGCCTTATGTACAAAAACTATTTTGGGCTTGATACAAGTTTATCAAGTAAAACATTAAAATATAAGCAGTTTATGTTCACATTGGAAAGACAGGTCATAACAATAAAGATAAGTAGCAGTTAAAGCTAGTTAAGAATATTGTTCATTAATAGTATGATAGTCTAATTTCTTGAAAAGACTGACCATCAAATTATAATGTCCAATTTATCTTTTTTAGACACATGTTCATGTAATGCTCATGTGTACCATATTCACTAAATGTGTGATTATCGTGTAGAGAGAGTGAGCTGAGAAGTCATGGAATAATTAGCAAACCCAAAACTTTGGTCAGTGGAAACATCTATATAAGTGACTAAAACTTTTTCTTCAATTTTTTGGAAATCTGAGATAAGTTTTATCTTCCTTTTCTATTGCTCAAAGAGGTTTCCTGTCATAAGGAGCAGAAAATATATAAATTTCATGTGAGAAGGATACTTCCTTATAGTCATTCATTAACAAATAAATATGTATCTGTTATGAATTTCTATGTATAATAGGAATTTGATTTCCCGTTATATATCAGTGAACAAAATAGACAACAATCCCTGCCCTTGTGGAACTTATTTTTTTATTGTGGAGAGACAGACATCAAAGCTAACCATAATAAAACTAGAGGCCCAGTGCACAAAATTTGGGCCTGGCCTGGCCTGTGCCCTCTCACAGTGCGGGAGCCCCGCGATCAATCACCCCAAAGAGGTAGGCCCCACCCACATATCTGGGGCTCCTCGATAAATTGCCCCAAAGAGGTAGACTGGAGCTGGGGGCCCCACCTCTGTGACGTGCGCGTGGGGCCATGGGAAGCCCAGCAGAAGCCACGCAGAACGGCCGCCGGGGCCCCGCCCCCCTGGCACACACGTGGGGCCATGGGAACCCCACCTCCACTGTGCGTGCAGCCATCTGGTGACAGCATGAGGGCATCACGTCTGAAGGTATGATGACTACTTAGCCTTTATTAGTAAGGATAAAATAAAAATAATACAGTATGTTGGAAAATGATGAATCCGATGGAAGTAATTGAGGTTTAGGGTACTTGGGAAGACTGGGAGTTGTGGGGAAAGACTTCATTGAGATGATGACTTTTGGTCAAAGACTTGAATGAAAATGAGGAAGTAGACCATGTGGATATCTGGAGGAAGAATATTTCTGGCAGAGGGAACAAACAGGAACCAAAGTTCTGAGGTAGGTGTATGTCTGGCCTATTCAAGAACTGGCAAGTAGGTATATACAGTCAAAGAGAAAGGAGGGAGGGGAAGAGTTGTAGTAGGACATAAAGTCAAAATCATGTGGATCCTTTTAAGCCATTGTCAGAACTTTGGCTTTTACTCTGAGCAAAATGAGAAGACAATGATAAGTTTTGAGAAAAGGAGTAGCCATTTTTACTCTCTGAAGGTCATTGAGGGCGCCGGACACTGTGGCAGCTCTTGCATGTTGTTGCTGATTAGTTAGCTCACCTTCTTGACTTGGGCAACTCCTGAACCTGCAGCTCCCCCAGAAGCAGCCAGATCCCCTTCTTCGGTTCCTCTTTCTTGAGCCAAGTGTGTACCCATCACTATGACAAAGGGCACAGACGTGTCCTCTCAATCAGCCATGGTACCACGGCTGGAAGTAGTGAGAAACAGAGATGGATTCTAGTGTGTCCTTCTAGGTCCCAGCTTGTCCTTGTGGGTTCCGGTGTGTTCCTGCCCTCATTCATGTCCAGTGTTCCTTCCTGACTCCCAGTCTGGCTGACCTATAGTATCTTCAGGCCCAACAGGTGAGGGCAGGAGACCTCTTTGCCAGCTCCTCTGATTGCATAAAATTGAATCCCTCTACCAGCCCCTTATTCTACTGGTATATCACTCAGCAGTTTTGCTTTTCCTGAGCAAACCCCAACTGGTACACTGGCTGTTGCCTATGCTTTTGAGTCAGCTCTCTTTGCAGTGTACCTGTTCTGCGGGCCTCCAATAAAGTTATCCTGGTCCAAATGTTGAGAGTTCCAACCTGCTGCCAGCGAAATGTGAGAGACAGCTGGTCTCCCCAGTCATGCCATTCTGTAACAGCAAGAGGCCAGGGCCTTTGTCCCTGTGGAATTTTTTTCCTCAGGTGAATCAAACTTGCAATTCTTAATATCAGAACAATGCGGTAGCCATGCTGAAGCCTAAGATGAAATGATTTTTATAAGAGCTAATCAGATTCTACATTAATGAGAGAAATATGAAGCTAATCAACACCACAGAAGGTCTCTAGGCTCAGGCCTATTAAACTTCATAAAAAATTAATGACTGAAAGAGCCGACTCTTTTGTAAGGGGTCTCTTGTGGTTGGATAAGGGCCTGAAGTCCCATTCACCTCTCATTACATAGAATTAGCCTCACTTTCCAACCCAAAATATAATCCATCAAGTGGCATTTTCCACTGGGGGTTAGACAGCCAGTGTTTGAAAACACTTATAAAATATTTATTACTTTTCCCCCTTCCCTTTCTTTCCTTCATTTCCCTCCTCCTTCCCATCTCAGGCAACCCCCTCGCCTCACTCGCTGTGGCTTTTCCCATTTTAATTAAAGAGATTTGTACTCCTAAAGCCTTTTGGGAAAGTCTTCAGTGATTGTGGATTGAAGATGCCTCTGGAGCTGCTTGGCAGGAAACCCCTAGCCCTTTGTTCAAAGCATGTTCAGCATCTGCTTGCAGAAGCCAAGAAGGGGAAGATGAGGATTTAGACCAACTGGGTTGAAAAATAATCCTAGTACTTCCCTTCCTGAATGCAGGAGCACTTTTTTTCTTTGCATGTGAATATTGGCTGTAATCATTGAACAGATTCAGAATAAAATATATTTGTCTGCAAAGCTGGTGGCTTCAACTCCAATTCAATCCAAATGCCCACTTCCCTTTCCTGCTACTTTTGCCCTAAACTGTGATTCACCTTATATGTGGTGGTTGTTTGAGGTTAGAGAATCAACTCCATTATTCACTCTGCAGATACAACAGGCAGGTGGTTCTAAGAGTGAGCAAGTAGGAACTTATATATAACTAGTAGCCCTGCGCACAAATCCGTGCACCAGTAGGTCGCTGCCACCCTCCTGTATCTCTCCGCCCGCTGCCTTGCCCTCCTGTAGCTCCCCCCGTGCCCCCTCATAGCTTGCTACCCTGCCCCCTCTTGTAGTTCTCCACCGCCCACTTGTAGTTCGCTGCCCTACCCTCCTGCAGATCCATGATCAGGTCGTTATGCAGTTGGTCGTTACGCCTCAGGGCATAACGGATAATTAGCATATTCCTCTCTTATTTTATAGGATGGGATGAGGAGGGGGGCTTTAATAAAATATTGACCATTAACATAATTCCTTTAAATACTGAAATATTTTCCACCTTAAAGGTGCTCCTATAAAAATCGTGCTGCCACTTGGGGTTATTAGGTAATTTCCACAGTCTGATAACCCGGGGGAGAAGTGTATTGGCCAGAGACAATGAAATGAGTAGAAGGTAAAGAAAGTGAAAAATGGAAGTGAACCAAAGAAAATCTCATACACTTGCCTGGAAAGCCAACCCTGGCTTCACAGCTTCTTCAAGGCCTCCTCCATCTATCCACCTCCTTCCTAACTCAACAACCTCCAGGCCATATTAACGGAGCAGGGCTGCCCAGCACCCCCTATATGTTCTTTCATTCTGTTTCTTCTTTTGAAGATTCTAAATGTGGACACAGCTCTGGGGATTCTTGTAATACAAGGTATTAACAGGTTCCTGCAGCATGTACTTAAAGAGGTGTGAAAAGGGGGTCAGTCTATACTTACTAAAGTTTTGTCAGGAAGTGTTTCCCTGCTTGTGGTGTCAGCTCATATTTCTGCTTCTCCGCTGACATATGCAGGGGGTCAGAAGTAAGGGTAGTTCAACACATGGGTCATGTTCATAATTCAGGAAATACTGGCTTATGCTAAAGTGCAGTATTCCTTTCAAAGGGCATCTGGGAATCAACTGACTATATCAATATTTGGAATAGACAGCCCCTAACACTATGTTTAACTGTTCTATTTGCCATATAAACTGCTTTGTAATCAAGTCTTATTCATGAAGTATAAAAACACCCTATTAACCCAATGGTCAGCCTTCAAGCAATCAAAATCAGCCAGAATATATCTAATTAACTGAGACATAACAAAAACACACAGGAAAGTGTCGTAAAGACCAATTGCAGGGGGGAGAGGGGGAGGTGGAAGAGGGCACAGAGGGGGTAAATGGTGATGGGAAAAAATAAAACAAAATAAAATAAATATATTAAAAAATAATTTGTGTGTGTTTTGTTTTTAAAAAGACCATACACTTGACTTCATAGAAGAAACATTGGGCTACCTTCAGAGCATTGGTTTAACGATCATATAACAAGCTTTTACAATCTGATTTCCTCTAATACTTCATTTTTTTCACGCTATAGATGTAAAGTAATTAAGTATAGAGTTAGGTATGGCGAGTAGGAGGCTCCTGGAAGCCAATACATTATGAAATGACATCTGAAACGAGCAATGGAGGGTCTGGAGGACTCACTGAGCTTTGAATGTACATGAGTGTGGGGTAACTAAAGGAGAAAAGAAGCTCTGCCCTCTATAATTAAAAAAATTCTTCTGAGAGATCCCTATACATGAATGAGTGCCTGTATTCATAACTCTATCTGATCAAAAAAAGTTTAAATTGCTTTCTGCCTACTCTGTTCAGTAAAGCAAGAGATTTTGTTAGAGTTGTCCATAATCACACACACACACACACACACACACACACACACACACACTCACACGAATACTTTGATATCACAGTTGTGTGCATTAATACTGGGAAACCTCTGTTTCACTCTTAAGTGTTTCGCGGCTTTTAACCCTGTTTATTGAAGTCTCAGTGCCCAGAGATCCATGCTATTCTTACAGGTTGATCAAGTTCCTGAATGTCTGCAACTGGCAGAGGTCTTTTTTCTTCTACTAATTGGATTGCCTAAGATAATGGCCTGCCTTCTCTTTAGAATTCCAATCATCAACCTTAGAAGTAGAACCCTATCTCCTTGCTCAAAAACACGATGGTTCAATAACAGCATCATTTATTTGCCCATGGCCAAATTCAGCATAATACCCCCAAATAAAGAGTAGATGCAGCCTGGCCAGCTGTTCAGTGGTTGAGCATCAACCTATGAACCAGGAGGTCATGGTTCGAGTCCCAGTCAGGCAATTCCCAGTTGGGGCACATGCCAGGTTCCAGGCTTGATCCCCAGTGTGGGGTGTGCAGGAGGCAGCTGATCGATGATTCTCTCTCATCATTGATGTTTTCTATCTCTCTCTTTCCCACTCCCTTCCTCTTGGAAATCAATAAAAAATATATTTAAAAAAATACTTGTCTTTTAATTTTGTTAGCTGCTGAACATTCAGATAGAAAGAGAACCTGACACATGGCAAGTTCTCAATAAAGAGCTAGTGAATGAATGACTGTTGACGGAAAAAGACACAGAGCCTCTTGAATCAAGAGCTCTGCTTTTCCATTAGTTTGGAGTCTACCTGTGGCCTAAAATGAAGTTCTGCACCTAAAGAGATAAAGAATAAATTTTCAATAATTTGTACTTGAAGGTGTTTATATCCAACAAGAACAAATTTTTCTTCACTGGGCACCCAGCTTCTCCAACAATTTGTCTTAAAGTGAAATAACATTGTTTTGTATCTTATTTTGTAGGTTTTTCCTTGTGTTGTGCATGATCTCATTGCCATTAAAGAAAAAACATTATCAACAAAGCAGCCTTATCTGCATCCAGCTCTGCCTAGTTCTAGTTCAATTCTACTTCATCCAAAAAGGTGGAAAGTCTGATGATTATGTTTTGTTGTGTGTTTTTATTTTATTTTAAAATAAAGCATATATATTTAAGGTATACAACATGATTATATATATATATAAATATTATATATATTTATATATATATATACATGTACACACACACACACACATATATATGTAATAAAGTGATTATCACAATCAAGCTAATATCTTCTCCTTATATAGTTACTTTCCTGTGATGTAAATACCTACTAATAAAACCTACTATTTTAGAAAATTCCCAGTTTTTAATAGTTTTATTAACTATCATCATCATGTTGTACATTAGATCTCTAGACTTATTCATCCCATATAACTGCAGAAAAGTCTAATGATTTTTGGAACTCTACTATCTACCTAACTTATCATTTCTATGTTACCTTTGCTCACAGAATCCATCATGAGTAATACCCCCAACTGATCATCAATAATATTATAAAGAGAAACCAGAATCACCAGTATGATGGATGAAACAATCTCTGCAAACTGAAGTCACTATTAGTCAGCCTTCTGTCATTTTTCTGGTGACCAAGGACTAGAGGATGATTTGAAAGACTTACAGAGTCCCGATGGCCATGACTTTCCTCTTACACGTAAAAATCAATAATTGACTTGCAATGAATTCTGTCTTTCGATCTCAATCTCAGATGGTATTCATGTTCAAAAATTATCATTTGCTATGTTAAATATAAGAGGGCTTGTTGCAGACTGCTGGCCACATGTTTCCTGGCTCTGATACAAAGACAATAAAACAACTCACAACGTGATATTGCAGCATTTCTGCTGAGAAGTGCTTAATCTTTGCATCATCTACTCTGACTTCTCTAAGAACAATCCCTTGGGGGCAATTCCATACACCTAAGTCTGGCTCATTTAATATCCCAGTGAGCCAGGACACTGCAGAGTGTCTACAGTATTTCACTTGCAGCTCTTCTTTAAAAGAATTAATTTTATTAGTTGCTGAACAGTGGAGGCCAATAAACAGCCTCTGCCTCCAACCAGGCCCATATCATTTGAATTGAGAAACAGTTTCTTCTTTCTGTGAATCTCTATTATCATCAATAGGGCCCATCCCCAGGGCCCAATATGTCAAGACAAGAAACGAGGAATAGTTGAGGAGATAACAGTTGGAGATGTAAACTGATGACCTCACTCCAGTCCCTGAGACAGGCTCTGCTTTAAAATACATCTTTAACTTTCTCTCCCTCACAATTCTGGCCTGAGAGTAGAAGCCCTTAGGAATCAATGTCACTGTACTGCAAAGAAGCTTACCTTAACACAGGTGCCAGGATGAGTTTTGGCTTTAGGAATATGGGCAACACAGATTCCTGTGGTTAGGTCATTTCTAATGGGAGAAGTGTTGGGCTCTGCTGACCAAGTGTAAGGTTGTTTGTTTTTTCAATCACTATATATTTCACTGGTATGTGTCTCATATTTTAGGAAAGTTGGAATCTTACCAATGAGACTGAAAGAGCCTGTTGATTATCTGCCACCTTTCTCTTAACAGAGCACCAATGCCTCGAGTAGAATTATGATCTGTCTTCAGCATGGGTAGCAGTGGCCTACAATAGGAGCCACATCCAAAGGCAGAAGTATTTACATTTAACTCCTGATGTTCTTGTAGTAGGTCATTGTGACTCCAATCAAGCAAAGAGGACTGAAAATAAATATATGCATTATTGATATTAATATATGTGTTATATATGTAGCATGTACTATTATATATTTATATATTCAAATCTTAGTAAGCTGTGGATATGGCATTTGTTATAGAAGGTTGATGTGGCATTTCACAAAAGTTTGTAATTCTAGAGATGAATCACACGCTAAAGCTTTTAGAAGGGAGTTTTTCAATTTATTCTTTTTCTGTGTTAAAAAAGCCTTAAAGTTAAAGGATTTATCCAATGACTTTCAGCTATTTGGTAGCACAGCTGGAACTCGGGTTTTCCTATATTACATTTATTTGTAAAATTGTATTTGGAATTCAGTTCAGTTCAGTATTTATTAAGCAGCTATGATGTGCCTGAGAAGATATGAGAAGTCTGTGCACTGATCATTATGTGTAAGATGTTTTTCAATCTCATTTTTTAAGAGAAGACTGGCTTCCAGGAACAGTGAGGCTTGCAGAGTTTAAGCAACTTGACTATATATAGCTTCCAAGTCAGAGTCAGGGTCAAAGTCAGAATTCTAGTCCAGTCCACTTTGGCCCCAAAGCCCACACTCATTTTACTACTCTTCACTGAGGCGAAGTGGTCTGGATTCTGCCTTATTTATCCATATATTTAGAACAACTAGAACAACAAGCCCCTCACTGGAGCTCAGTTTATATTTGAGCAAATAAATGCAATGAATCTCAGACAGGGCATTGATGAGGGGTGAAATGTGACTAGAGGAAAAGGTGGGCTGACTAGTTCACATTTGGGATCTTGATGGCTACGTGGATTAGGGATCAGTGGGGCAGAACAAAGGGAGAGGAGTGCAAAGATTAGCTCCAGATGAACTCCCACTTCCATGGTTTCTCTGGGCACGTGAGCCTCTGCATTCTGCAAGTCTGCCCTCCTAGACCAGCTGCAGGGCCTCTGAGCTCCTCCAGCTTCTCCTGAATAAAGAAAGAGGCTACAGCAGTGACACTTCCAAATCCTCCCTTGAAGTAGGCAGTTTGAGTGAGTTGGGCAGGGATGCCCTGAGGAAGAGTTGGTGAGAACAGACAGAAAGGGTGGTGATGAGCACAGAGGGGCTAAGGCACTTTAACAAGACAGTCTAGCACCTTTACTTATCCCTAATTTATCATTCACCCTGTCTTTTCTCAGAGCATGAACCTATGGCAAAGGGCACCATGCTTTTTTCAAGAAATTAAAGGAAAGAGATGCTGCAAAGAGATGGAGCACATTGCCTTATCTAGAATGGCCTAATTGCTGAGGATAAGGGGTAGGTTTATGTGGGCAGCACACGCTCACACACACACACACACACACACACACACACACACACACTCAGACAGACAAGCAATTCAGTTGAGCCATGAAAATAACACTGACCCTGAATCTGGAAGAAACTGGGTATCAAGCTTAAAAGAAATTAAATGTTTCCTGCATTCCCTTCCTATTCAATCTGTGTTTGGTTTCTATGGGAAGCAACAACTGAATGGTGGAGGAAATGGATGTTCTGTTTTTACCTGATCCAGTTCAGCTGAATGGCTTAAAAAGTTTGTATTCAGTATTATACAAAAGAAAGTCACTGATTTTTATAGTAGCAGCAATATCTAAGGGATTTTTTTTTTTCAGTAAAATTGGATATTTAGAGATCTATCTGCAACAGAGGTCAATATCATCTGAAAATCTTGTTAAAATGCAGGTTCTGAAATTCAGTAGGTCTAGGGTGGGACCTGAGGTTCTGCATTTCTAACAGGCTCCCAGGTGATGCCAAGACTGCTGGTTTGTAGACCACAGTTTGAATAAAAGGAGTCCACAAGAGGCTCCTTGTAGGCAAACATGTGTTATAAGATCTGAGGAGACAGAGAAAGTAGAATCATAGCTGTCAAATGGTTTCTGCCATCTCCTAAAAAGATGGTTAAGTAGGAACCCATAGACTGGCTCAGGAGGGGCCCTCTCTCACTATTTAGGGATCTTATTCCCTCTCAAGGGCTGAGAACACCATCCTAACAAAGGCAGAGCTGTGAGGACCCCTCCACCCCTTTCCTCGTCCTCCGGTGACATGGCTGTGTCTAATGGCAGCTTGTGCTTCATTGCCCATTCCTGACAGGCTGGGAGCTTGTCACTGCCTAGAGTGACAACTGATTGGTCCTCCATTCAACCCTGCTATGAGCCACCAGATTAAATTTATACACTCCTTCACCCTGTGGAGGGGTGTCCTGACACTCTGGGAAAATTGAGGGTAAGGAGGTCACTCCTGCTTTATTTGAGGCCCAAAATCTTTTCTCGATGCTGTTTGACATTATCCCAGATACATTTTTAAATCAGTAACAGGAGTGAAGAGCTGTAATTGGTTTGAGGTACCCAGGGATTTCTGGGCAGACAGGATCTATGTTGTTGCCCCTGTAAATTACCAACAGCTGAAGCATGGAGACTAGAAAATGAAGCTCTCTATACTGTCCAACTTGCGCTGTTTGAGGGAGACTCGCTCCCAAGTCCAGGGACTCCCTTGCACCAAATAATCCTTGCCTTACTTGTAGACCAAGTCTGCCAACACCCAAGGGAGCCTATCTCCTCTTCTAATCCTTGTCAGTATCCCCTGACCCTGCTGAAGGGAACAATCTGCAAAACCACCCTCTCAGTCCTGCTTTGTGGTAACAGGAATTTCTCCTCCACAGCAGGAATATTCTGGAGCCCAAGCTGTGTTAAGTTCAGCAGCTTCCAAGTCTGTGCTGCATGTGTTAGGGGCAGAAGTGGAATACTGAGGACCAGCTATCCTATCTAATAAAAGAGTAATATGCAAATTGACCATCACTCCAACACACAAGATGGCTGCCCCCATGTGGACACAAGATGGCCCCCAGGGGAGGGCAGATGGGAGGGACCAGGCCTGCAAGGGAGGGCAGTTGTGGGCGATCAGGCCTGCAAGGGAGGGCAGTTAGGGGTGACCAGGCCAGCAGAGGAGGGAAGTTGGGGGTGACCGGGCCTGCAGGGAAGGGCAGTTGGGGGGGGGGGACCCAGGCCTGCAGGGGAGAGCAGGGGAGGGAAGCTGGGGGGGACCAGGCCTGCAGGGGAGGGCAGTTAGGGGTCAATCAGGCTGGCAGGGGAGCAGTTAGGTATCCATCAGGCTGGCAGGGGAGTAGTTAGGGGGTGATCAGGCTGGCAGGCAGAAGTGGTTAGGGGCAATCAGGAAGGCAGGCAGGCAAGCAGTTGGGAGCCAGCAGTCCTGGATTGTGAGAGGGATGTCACTGATTGGAGAGGGTGCAGCCTGGGCTGAGGGACACACACCCCCATGCATGAAGGTTGTGCACTGGGCCTCTAGTAATTATAAGAAATATTAATCAGGCTCTGTTATCTGTGATTGTTTTGTTCTGATTAAAGAAAGCACAAGTCTAACCTGGCTGGGCGTTGCATGTGGGACCTGGGAGCTCCCCTGGAAATGTGACCCATCTCCCACATCTGAGAGCTGCCTATTATCATGGAAAGATTAGCAATCTTGTTGCAGAAACCAGAGGCACCTGCCTTTTGAAAACTCCCAGCCCTTTGCATACCTGCAGGCCTTTGCATACCCCTACCCTGCATTACCTGTAAACTGCCCATTTTGCATACCCATTCTTATCCCTTTTGCCTACTTCCCCATGTAATCTTTGTCCTTCTACCCAATATAAGCAGCTGGCTTATGGTTGGGGGAGAGCAGATTTTGTGGATGACCTGCTGCTCTCCCATACTGCCGGCATTATTGCAATAAATGCTCATATATGATTCAATCCTGTCTCTGCTTAATTGGCTCAAGTAGTAACAGGCAGCACAGACCCATTAATTGTCTGGATACATATGTAAAGCATTTAGTTTCTTTCCCAGCTTGGCTTTCCTTCAACCTGAAAAGTCCATTTTCTCTTCTTAGTGTTACCAGTAACCTATAAGCTAGATACACCTCTTCCTCAGAGGCTTTCTCACAATCTTTTCATTTATGGAAAATAATAACACTTGTGACCTGTTTCTTTGATACCAGGCAACAAGATACCCCAAACCTTGCAAATGATTATTCTTTCTTACTCTAGACCCTGACATCTCTAGAACTATTCATAAAGACTGCATTGCATTGGCATCTGTCCTTCTCCAGACCCCACATTTGCTTTAAAATATGAATTTCATTCAGTTCTTAAGTATTTTTCCTCTAGGTTTCTTCCTTCCTTCTTCCATCCTCCCTTACTTCCTTCTTTCTTCTCTCTCTCTCTCTCTCTCTCTCTCTCTCTCTCTCTTCTCCTCCCTCCCTCCCTCTTTTCCTCTCTCCTTCTTCCATCCCCTCCCCTTACACACACAAGGATGATTTGAACTTGCCATTAGGAAAATGAACATGAGCTATCTTGACTCCAGGAAGCATGTGAGCCATATAATCAATAACATGCATTAAATGAATTGCTTTTGGGTTTTTTTCTCCTGTGAGAAAGTCTTAGTTCCTCATCAGTGTGGGCCCAGCTGTTGGTCTTGCAGCAGAGCTGGGAGTAGGCAGATAAAGAAAATTAGTTTCTAAGGACTTGTAATCACGCAGGACCTCTGTTGCCACTCCCTTTCCCCTTTTGCTCTAATTCCTCCTTGTCTATCTCTGACCCATGACAAATTAATTCTTAAAAGTATCCATAGTCACCATTAATACACACATGAGAACTCCTGTCAGGAGTAAGAGCGAGTAGAGCCCAAGTCAGGGCTACTCCCAGGCCACATATGTGGATCATTTGAAAGCTGACCTCTGTCATCCTATTGTGATATATTGTAATATAGGACATTAGGCCTGAGCCACTTGCTCCAATCCTCTTCTAAAAATCTCATTTTATCCCATTTCCCATATTCCTGACTCCTGGTATCATATTTGGCATTCTCAAAACTGACATCCAGTTCTAAATTTCTAGATACTACCTTGGTTCCTCACCTTGATTATAATTTGCATTTTTCCTCTAGATACCTGGGCCATGTAGCCATTCATATATAACTACCATCATTGTTTAGGCTGGTCCTCACACAAGTCACCACCACAATACCCATCCTGTAGACATTAGTGAAAACCAGGCATACAGTGTTTACCTAATGTTGAGTGTTTTTGAACATGTTTTGATTTTTACAAATACAGCCAACTTCTATATACAGTCTAGTTTGATTTTATAAATAACTAGAGGCCCGGTGCACGAAATTTATGCACTCGGGGGAGGGTGACTCAGCCTGGCCTGCGCCCTCTCAGTTTCAGGAGCCCTTGGGGGAGGCCCGACTGATGGGGAGCGGGCCTAAGCCAGCAGTAGGACATCCTTAGTACTGCCACGGAGGC
Organism: Eptesicus fuscus; assembly: GCF_027574615.1. Lineage (NCBI taxonomy): Eukaryota > Metazoa > Chordata > Mammalia > Chiroptera > Vespertilionidae > Eptesicus > Eptesicus fuscus. The sequence goes on along the minus strand of NC_072494.1, from coordinate 32,273,138 downwards.
GGGAGAGGCACTGACCACCAGGGAGCAGCTCCTTTGTTGAGCGGGATCAGACTGAAACAGGATCTCTGACATGCCCTGAGGGGTCCTGAATTGCAAGAGGGCACAGGCCAGGCCGAGGGACCCCACCAGTGCATGGGAGGTTGGCCAGCTAGGGAGGGAACACAGGAGGGCTCCCTCAGTCCCAACTGGCCGAACCCCAGCAGCAAATTAACCAACCAGCTGGAGCATCTGCCCCCTGGTGGTCAGTGCATATCATAGCAACTGGTTGACTGGTCAACTGTCTGCCCCTGGTGGTCAGTGCATTTCATAGCAACTGGTTGACTGGTCAACTGTCTGCCCCCAGGTGGTCAGTGCACGTCATAGCAAGCAGTTGAGCGACCTTAGCTTATCATTAGCATATTACACTTTGATTGGTTGAAAGGATGACCGGACTACCAGACACTTAGCATATTAGGCTTTTATTATACAGGATTGTTTGCTTACTGATTGTCATACTTTTCCCAAAGCAGGTATCCTGTTCAATTTTGTTCTAAGACCTGTACATTTTTCTTGATTTTTACCAAAGGTGGCCTTCCAAGAGCTGCAGGAAAGGCCCGAGAAAGCTTTCTTTAAGGACATCACTATGAAATATGATACAAATGAGAGAGAGAGAGAGAGAGAGAGAGAGAGAGAGAGAGAGAGAGAGAGAGGAGAATCCCTCATGAGGAGCCAATGCTTTTTAGCTGATGGCTTCATAGTCATATTTCCATTTAATTTTGAATTTCTGTATAGTTTCTGTAAGTGATTTGGACTTGCCTTCAAGAGAACAGACATGTGGTGTCTTGAACCCATGGAGTAAATGTGCCATACAATCGATAAAACACATTAAATGAATTGCTTCTACTTTCTCCCCCTCGTGAGAAATTCTTAATTCTTATGCGGCACACTACACAGTCCCAGCTGTTTATATTAAAGGGAGAGAAATAGGGAGAAAAGAAAATGGAATTGGTTACTGAACAATAAGTGCAAACTAGACCTCCATTCAGCAAGTTCCATAAATGAGGGACATTTCTCCTTCTTTGAGCAGAATAAGATGCTTTAAATGTGTGTGGATTGTATCCCTCATGCTTACTGAGTGCACATCAGAAGCAATAATTCAACCCCCCTCTGTGGTTAAGCATCTTCTTTCATACAAAGGGTAGCTCTAAGCTGCACAGTTGCTCAGGTCAGGAGTTAGAGTATCTCGGGTCTGGAGGGAAGGGTTGGGAGCAGGGTCCCCCCAAGAGAAAAGTGCTTTACTAAACAATCATCGCAAAACAGAGAGACCTCATAGGCATCAAGGTAAAGGAGCCCAGGGAAACAAGGACTCAAGGGGGTGGGCAGAGAGGAGCTGCTGCCAACCACTGAAAGATAACTGGTTTCACAGTGGGAGGGGCACACTGAAAATGCTGGTAAGACAAAAATAAAGTTCAACATCAGAATTTTAACATTAAAAGCTATCCTGTGGTAAACCTTCCACAAATTAACCTGCATTATTTTATTAATCTTGTTGGGCTTGCATCTGAATTCACCAGCCCCATTTTACAAATAAGTAAACAAAGACATACAAACTAGATTTCCCTCTGCCATGTGCCTGACTCAGTGGCAAATGAAGATTCAAATCAAGGCAATTGTCCCTGGGAGTCCATGCTGTTAAACCCCACATGATACCGGAACTAGCAGGAAAGGGTACCTTCCTCATTCTCCTTTTTGAACTTCAGTCTCTTTAGCTGTGGTTTTAATCTGGCCTGGTAAATGCCATGAACATCAAATGATGTAGACAGCTATAGTGTTTGGTGAAATCTATCAAATGAGCACACATCCTGAAGAAACAGGAACCAAGGTGAATGCAGTCAGAATCGGCTTTCCGAGGAGAAACCAAGATGGCGGCATAGGTGAAACACCTAACCTGCAGCCGGGCACAACAATTTCAAAGGCACAACTAGAGGTCAGAACGGACATCGTCCAGAACCACAGGAGAGCTGGCGGACTGAAATGCCCACAGCTGGGGGGAAGGAGAAGGCCACGGGGACAATCGGGGGAGCCGTAAAAGCCTGAGGTATGGAGAAACTGGCGGAGACACGAGCACGCGCGCCTGCGGGGAGGATGGAGCCGGAGAGGAAGGGGCGGCTGACGGCCTGGCCGGCGTTCACTGGCAGGAAGGAGATAAAGGCTCCGGAGTGCGCTAAGCGCCGGCTCCGACTGCACTGAGCGCCAGTTCCGGGCGAAACCCTGGGAAGCCAGGCGCACGCTGGGGGAATGAATCTGGGCTGTGGGGCGCAGGCACAGAGGAGCGGGGGAAGGCAGAGCTCCAGAGGCGCGCACGGGAAGGGGCGCAAAGGACGGACTGTTGCCTGCGCCACTGAACTGCCCTAGCCGGAAGGAGACATAAGCTCAGGACCGTGCTGAACCCCAGTTCCGACTGCACTGAACCCCAGTTCCGGGCGAAACCCTGGGAAGCCAGGCGCACGCTGGGGGAATGAATTTGGGCTGTGGTGGCGGAGGCACAGAGAAGCGGCGGCTCCAGACGCGCGCACTGGAAGGTGCGCAGAGGACGGACTTTTGCCTGCGCCACTGGGTGGCCCTGCTGGGAAGGAGACAGGGACGCCAGACTGCGCTGAGACCCAGTTCCAACTGCACTGAAACCCAGTTCCAGGCGAGAATCTGGGAGTCCAGATTCATTAGGGGAGGGACTGGACTGTTTGGCAGTGGGCGAAACTCCAGGGCGCGTTTCTCTCAGAGGTGTTTGCAAGGAATACAGAGGGACACAGACACAGGAGCCTCATAGGGCGGGGCTGACAGGAAGCCAAGGTTGTAGGCTCCACCCTGTAGCTCCGCCCCAGCCAAGCTGAGCAGAAGCTTTTTCCTGCTGAGTGCCTCAGGTAGTGGCTGACCCACACTGCATTGGAGACCCAGAAACGAGGGCATCTAGTGGTTGGTGGGAGATGACACCAGATTTCAATCACTTGCATAAGGGAGGCATTCTAGAGGCAGACTCAGTGAGCGCCAAGGCATTGCTGCATCAAGACCCGGCCCACAAACATGTCTCCTGCACAGCAACTCTTCCTATATGGACAAAGAGGGTCCTCACGGCCAATTGGCCTGGAGGACAATTCCTCCCAGTGACACCAACAACAATCAAGACTTAACTGTACAAAGGAGGACCAAGATGGAGACATAGGGCGGCAGCCTGATCGTTGCCTACCACAACAATATTGAGACTACGACGGGAGAGCAGAGCAGACACCAGCCAGAAAGACCGGGGGGCTGGCTGAGCAGATGCTCTACAACTAGAATAAAAGAGAGGGGTACGCAGGATGATGCTGATGCCGGTGACCCAAAGTCCACACTTTAAGAACTATGGCTCAGGCGACACAATGGTGGCCAGGAACGTGCTCGGCGCAGTTCCCCCGGCGGTCTCCGGCTGAGGGGACGGCTCCACTCGCTGCCGAGCACGGACAGACGAGCCCCTGGGAGACATGGGGTGGGAGACTCCGTGCTTGCTGACCTCCGAGTCCTTCAAGAATCTCAATGCCCCGAAGTGGCCAGGTGCGCACGCTCAGCGACTGGCCACCGTTGCAGACCCAAGGGCCAACGCAGCGACACCGGACCAGCCCACCGCCGGGCACCGGGCACACCGGAGCCTTGCCGAGCCCGCCGCCCAACGAGTTCTGCAGCAGCCGCCCTGGAGCTCTGAGAAAATGACCGAAGGAATTGCTGAGAGGGAATTGACCAACAGGAATTGGGATCAAGAAGACGAAACCCCGCTGAGACCCGAGTCCAGGCGAGCCTGCGAGCCTCTGGGCTCAGATGTGGTCACACGCCTCTGGGTCTAGGTGAGGCCTCACGCCCCTGGGTTTGGGTGAGGCCACGCGCCCCTGGGTCCAGGTGAAGCTGGATTCCGGGTTCGGGTGAGGCCATGTGCCCCTGGGTCCGGGCGAATCTGAACCCTGGGTCCGGGTGAGGCCGTGGGCCCCTGGATCCGGGTAAGGCTGGGTCCCGTGTACGGGTGAGGCCGTGAGCCCCTGGATCCGGGTGAGACCACGCGACCAGGGGTCTGAGAGAGGTAACGCGCCCCTGGGTCCGGGTGGCTTCGTGCACCTAGGTCCAGGTGAGGCCACGTGCCCCTGGGTCTGAGAGAGGCCACGCACCCCTAGGTCCGGGCGAGACCATGTGTCCCTGGATCCGGGTGGGGCCTCGTGCACCTAGGCCCAGGTGGGGCCGCGTGCCCCTGGGTCTGGGGGAGGCCAGGCGTCCCTGGGTCCGGGTGAGACCGTGTGTCCCTGGATCCGGGTGAGGCCTCGTGCGCCTAGGCCCGGGTGAGGCCACGTGCCCCTGGGTCTGGGGGAGGCCAGGCGTCCCTGGGTCCGGGTGAGACCGTGTGTCCCTGGATCCGGGTGAGGCCTCGTGCGCCTAGGCCCGGGTGAGGCCACGTGCCCCTAGGTCTGGGGGAGGCCAGGCGTCCCTGGGTCCGGGTGAGACCTCGTGCACCTAGGCATGGGTGAGGTCACGTGCCCCGGGGTCTGAGAGGCCAAGCGTCCCTGGGTCCGGGTGAGACCATGTGTCCCTGGATCCGGGTGAGGCCGCGTGCACCTAGACCCGGGTGAGCCCAAGTGGCCCTGGGTCTGGGAGAGGCCAAGCGTCCCTGGGTCCGGGTGCGACCATGTGTCCCTGGAGCCGGATGAGGCCTCGTGCACCTAGGCCCGGGTGAGGCCACGTGCCCCTGGGTCTGGGAGAGGCCAAGCGTCCCTGGGTCCGGGTGAGACCATGTGTCCCTGGATCCGGGTGAGGCCTCGTGCACCTAGGCCCGGGTGAGCCCAAGTGGCCCTGGCTCTGGAAGAGGTCAAGCGTCCCTGGGTCCGGGTGAGACCATGTGTCCCTGGATTCGGGTGAGGCCTCGTGCACCTAGGCCCGGGTGAGGCCACGTGCCCCTGGGTCTGGGAGAGGCCAAGCGTCCCTGGGTCCGGGTGAGACCATGCATCCCTGGATCCGGATGAGGCCTCGTGCACCTAGGCCCGGGTGAGCCCAAGTGGCCCTGGGTCTGGGAGAGGCCAAGCGTCCCTGGATCCGGGTGAGACCATGTGTCCCTGGATCCGGGTGAGGCCTCGTGCACCTAGGCCCGGGTGAGCCCAAGTGGCCCTGGGTCTGGGAGAGGCCAAGCGTCCCTGGGTCCGGGTGAGACCATGTGTCCCAGGATCCGGGTGAGGCCTCGTGCACCTAGGCCCGGGTGAGCCCAAGTGGCCCTGGGTCTGGGAGAGGCCAAGCGTCCCTCGGTCCGGGTGAGACCATGTGTCCCTGGATCCGGGTGAGGCCTCGTGCACCTAGGCCCGGGTGAGCCCAAGTGGCCCTGGGTCTGGGAGAGGCCAAGCATCCCTGGGTCCGGGTGCGACCATGTGTCCCTGGATCCGGGTGAGGCCGCGTGCACCTAGGCCCGGGTGAGCCCAAGTGGCCCTGGGTCTGGGAGAGGCCAAGCGTCCCTGGGTCCGGGTGCGACCATGTGTCCCTGGATCCGGGTGAGGCCGCGTGCACCTAGGCCCGGGTGAGCCCAAGTGGCCCTGGGTCTGGGAGAGGCCAAGCGTCCCTGGGTCCGGGTGCGACCATGTGTCCCTGGATCCGGATGAGGCCTAGTGCACCTAGGCCCGGGTGAGCCCAAGTGGCCCTGGGTCTGGGAGAGGCCAAGCGTCCCTGGGTCCGGGTGAGACCATGTGTCCCTGGATCCGGGTGAGGCCTCGTACACCTAGGCCCGGGTGAGCCCAAGTGGCCCTGGGTCTGGGAGAGGCCAAGCGTCCCTGGGTCCGGGTGCGACCATGTGTCCCTGGATCCGGATGAGGCCTCGTGCACCTAGGCCCGGGTGAGGCCACGTGCCCCTGGGTCTGGGAGAGGCCAAGCGTCCCTGGGTACGGGTGAAGCCAGATCCTGGGTCCGGGTGAGGCTGTGTGCCCCTGGATCCATCCGGGTGAGGCTGGGTCCCAGGCCCGGGTGAGACCACGCGCCCCTTGGGTAGGGGTGAGGCCACGTGCCCCTTAGTCTGGGTGACGCCGTGCCCCTGGGTTCGGCCGAGACCAAACCAGAGGGAGTCGGACCTCCATTACCACCATTTGTCCACCATCCAGAGCTGAGGGGTCAGTGCTGACATGTACACATAAGGAACTACTGGACATTGAAATTGGGTCTCAAAAGAACTGTTGGTCCAGGGGGAAGCTCGCTACAGATTGACTCATTTGCCTGTCAGCATAACTATTATTGCTCGTCTCACATTCAGTTCTTATTAGTATATATCTAGTGACATATGATCTCGCTCATCTAGGGGAAATGATGAACAACATAGACTGAGGAACAAGAACAGAACCAGAAGCAAAAAAAAAAAAAAAAAAAAAAAAAAAAGAATCGGCTTTCCGATATCAAGGGAGTTGTCAAAGGCTGCGGGCTCTCCCCACCCCCACTTTAAAGAGGAGAATTAGAAGAATTCTGAGCAGAGACCCCTTTGGCTCCCTTGACATTGATGGAAAGATGCCAATTAGTCTGGGACTGACATGTTGTTCTAAACAGAAGGCTCTGAAAATGCCATTAAGGCAGACAGGCAGGGGGTAGGGACAGAGAGAGGGAGTTGACTGTTGGAATTCCATAATTAATTGTTTGGCTTTTGGAGTAGTGTGACATGAAATTTCCATGCAGCCCCCACTCTCTTAGGAGATGTCATTGCTTAGGATTCGTAGAATGCAAGAGTTGAAGAACTATAAAGATCATGTAGCTCAGATCCTTCAATGAACAGGTGAGAAACAGAGACCCCACGAGGAGACGTGACCAGCCCAAGGCCATAGTGCCAGTTAGTGGCAGAGCCTGGCTGGACCTCGGAATGCCTGGCTTCTATTCCAGCGCCCTTTCCACTCTACTCCTATGTTGTACATCAGAGAAGTCCCCAGAACACTAGTCACCAAATAGCAGTGCAGAGTTTTATTAAAAAGAGTTTTATTTACTTTATTATAGTGGTAGAGAGAGGTCAAAAGAAAAAAAAAATCCCACTCAATTATTTTAATGATGAAAAAATTCTTAACAACAGGGGTGCAGGGAACCCACCTGTTAGACTAAGGTTAGAAAACAGCCATTAACTGGATTGCCAACTTTGGTATTTCACAGACCATGACAGAGTGAGAAGTTGTATTTGGATGTCATTGGTCCCAACTCTCTCTCGTATAGATGAACCAGAGTCCCTGGGAAAGAGTAATTATCCCAATAATTCAGCTAGTAGATGGTGGTGCTGGCCGAGGAACGGGGACCTCAGGCTCCCAATCAAGTATCCCCTTACCTACATCACAGTTTCCCTGCATGAGCTGAGGATGCTGACAGTGGGGAGGGAGCTGGAGAGGTCACTGAGAGGTCATCCAGCCCAGCCCCATGTATTTTCTTTAAACAATAACTTGAAATTATCCATTCTCCAAGTAGTTTTTTTTTTTAAATAGGTGTTTTATTGGTTTTTAGAGAGAGAGAAAGGGAGAGGGATAAAAAGATAGAAACATTGAGGAGAGAGAAACATCATCAATCAGATGCCTCCTGCATGCCCCACACTGGGGATTGAGCCTGCAACCCAGCCATGTTCCCTGACCAGGATTTGAACCGGTGACCTCAACCACAAAGCCATACAGGCTGGGCTCCAAGTAGTTTTTGAAGGGTAAAGTACCAAGTGAAAATTCCAAATGTGGACTTTCCTGAAGGAAAGATGGTCTCATTTGTAGCAGGGCAAATGGATTTTATGTGAAATCTTTTTGGCAGGGTCACTCTTTCAGATGGCAACCTGAAATATTCCCCCAAGAGTAATAGAGATGCAGTCAATTCTGTTGAGTGCCTGTGAACTAGGTACTGTGTTAGGCAGGTGGGTATACGAAGCCTCACATCTCTGAAGCAGCTCACAGGCCATTTAGCCATAGAAAGACAAACCTTTGAGGCGGCAATAATCAGGGAGGACTCAACCTGGGAGAGCAGAGAAGCTGTGGCATAGGAGGTGACCTTTGAGCAGTTTAACAAATATGGGGACAAATACACTCCAGAAAGAGCAACATGTAGAAGTAATGAAAGTGCCCTAAATTCATATCGTGTTCAAACTTGTCTTTCAAAAATCTACTAGGTTAAAAAGACACTAATTGCCTCTTGTTTGAATGGACAACAACAACAGCCAGTATTTCACCCGGGCCAGGAAGCTGGTATCTGTGATTGGCTTGGTGAGCCAAATCGTAATGTGTTTGCCCAGCGGTTTGACCTTTCTCCAGAGGCCCTCCTCAATTGCTCTGCAGCCCAAGTGGCTGTTAGCATCAGAAGAGGCTGTTGGCTTAGTTTTGTAAATACCATCAAAAAAGTCAGGAGGGAACTCTTCATCCCAGAAAGCCAATTCTTCAATGCCAGCGTCACGTGTTAGCATCCACCTGCTCCACGTACACAAGACACTGCTCCCTCTTTCATGTCAAGTGGTATGTGGCTCTGGGGAGCAGCTGTTAAAGCAACTAAACAACAGTTTTAAGTCCAAAATTATTTTCCAAATCACCCACCCTACACTAACCAATCCTGTGTCCCTAAACCAGGACACAGGTGGCAGCTATGTGGCGGCACTTAGATGGCTCTGGGGTCCTTGGCCTACTCTAAGTACTCTCAACATCAAGAATACAGATTGATAGAGGAGTGTTTACTTTCATTTTCCCTTATTGTATCATCTTATGCTGAAACACCTATTAACATGAAAAGGATCTGAAACAAGGGAGTTTATTTTTTCCCAGGAAGAAGTTTGGGGGAAAAAAAGAAAGAGAAAGAGAGAAACCTAATGAAGAACACATGTCATTCCCACTCGCAATTTGCCATCTTTCCAAAGTGAATGAATGTGTTGCAAGGAGCATCACAGAGGAAAAGTTGGGTGAAGTCCTGAAACAGACCCTAAAGGCCAATGAACACAACTATGTTTTGACTTTCTTCCTCCAATTCCTACATTTTCTTCCAGTTTCCTCTTGTGGCAGACTCCCTGGAATGTGCAAAAAGTGTTACTGCTTGCAGGTCATTGGTGATTTCTTAGTATGCTATAATTCTCAGTGATTGTATTGAAGGAAAAAAAAACAAAAAAACAAGGGTCGGAGTGTGACATCTACATTGTGGGGTCCTGAGGAGAAAATAGGCATCAGACAGTGTGTGTTCTAGACTCAAATTCTGTCTCCAGTGTGAGCCTTCAGGCAAGTTCTTTGTTCACTTCTATTTACACACATCAGAATGGGCTTCCATACAACCCTTTATGGCCCTGGGGTGTTTCTCAGGATAAAGGAAGATCTAACAGAAAGCTGTAGAAATGTCCATTGTATCCTCACTTCTTTTTTTTTTTTTTTCATCAAATGAACAGCCTGGAGGAATATGGAATAGCTGAGACCCTGACACATCTCATGCCAACTCTGGAGAAGACATGCAAAAATATATGCAAGGTCAGTTTCAAAGGTCATGCTGTCTGACCCAATGGGTAAAATATTTGATAGGAGAATGAAATGCTGCTGCTGATCAAAGATACAGTGATTTATTCATGAAAAGCATGGAAGCAAGAATAAACCCAGACCAGGAAGTCTTAGGACCACTTGGATAAAAAGTCCCCATTGGGCATCTGCAAGATGGCTGTATTATGTATTTTTAATATCAATGGGAAGCAAAGAAAATGCCCAAGTACTACATGGCTGCTTATGTGGTTGAGCAGAAATGGAGACATTTGTTTAACATCTGACTTCTAAAAAAGACAAAGGACTGAGAAGAAAGCCCTACCTTAACCCCTGTAAAAAACAAAATCTGGTGTTATCGCTTTGTTCCTGATGGAAAAACAATCCTAGCTAATAAGGGAGTAATATGCAAATTGACCATACCTCCGATACACCCACAAGCCATGAAGCGAGCAGAAGGCTTGGCTCCACTCAAGGCTACAAAGTTTCAATTATAGAAGATAAATAAATCCCAGATACCAGGGCTGCCGCTTGGGTCGCCAGGGGGCGTGACCGGACTGCAACCCACCACAGGCCCCTGGCCCAGGCCACCCCACACTCCAAGGGAAACAGGCTGGCAGGGGAGCAGTTAGGCATCAATCAGGCTGGCAGGAGAGTGGTTAGGGGGTGATCAGGCTGGCAGGCAGAAGAAGTTAGGGGCAATCAGGAAGGCAGGCAGGTGAGCAGTTGGGAGCCAGCAGTCCTGGATTGTGAGAGGGATGTCCGACTACCAGGATCAGGCCTAAACGGGCAGTTGGACATCCCTCAAGGGGTCCCAGATTGGAGAGGGTGCAGGCTGGGCTGAGGGACACCCCCTGCCCCCCATGCACGAATTTCGTGCACCGGGTCTCTAGTTTGTTAAAAAAGATCAATGGAAGGACATTAACATGAACAAAGAAAAGCGTATGTACACTTACAAGCATTATCTCTTGGTGTACATACTGGATGCTCTAATGCCTGTTTCCTCTCCACTTCTTTCTACACTTTCCAATTCCCTATCTCTTCCCTGAAATATGTTTCCCCAAAGGAATTGAAACAGAAGTCATAATTTACAGAACTATACCATGGCTCACAAAACAGATCAACTACACTAAACCATAATATGGAAGAAAACTGTGTAAGCTCTAACTCTTGTTGTTTTTAAACACCGGCTCATTCTGACACATATGCTCTACATAACAACAGAGAAACTGATCTTATGGTATCCTGAACAGGTTCAGGTTCTAAAGATTAGACCACTGAGCAAGCAACTCTATAATATATGAGTTCTAACCAATCTCTGCCAAGACCATCAGATGGATACCTTTAGCCCCCTTAAATCTATGAAAATCTTTCCCTATCTGCTCCCTTTTGAGATGTCACACAGATCCCCAATAGTATTTGTTCTCCCCAAGCCAGTCAGGGTGTGTCCTGGCTGGTAGTTTTAAGACCAATGGCTCTGTTAACTGGTATAAGGACTACTTTTTACAGGAGAGGAAAGGTCCCAAGCCATGCCCTTTCCCTTTCCTCTCATGCTCTCAGGCTGTTTTCATGGCTTGGCTATCTACACTAATAAAAGAGAAACATGTAAATTGACTGTACCTCCCCTACGCCCACAAGCCATGCCCACCAGCCAATTAGGAGAGAGTATGCAAATTAACCCAATCAACATGGCTGCGGCCACAGAGCGAGCAGGAGGTTTGGGTTTCCCCTGGCAATGGAGGAAGCCAAGCTTCCCGCCCGCTCTGGCAGGCCCTGGCCTCCGCTCAAGGCTACAAAGTTTCAATTATAGAAGATAAATAAATCCCAGATACCAGAGCCCCCGCTTGGGTCACCAGGGAGCATGGCCAACCTGCAAACCACCACAGGCCCCTGGCCCAGGCCACCCCATGCCCCAAGAGAACCCCCACCCTGACCCAGGACACCCTTTAGGGCAAACCAGCCAGCCCGCACCCATGCACCAGGCCTCTATCCTATCTAATAAAAGAGTAATATGCAAATTGACCATCACTCAACACACAAGATGGCTGCCCCCATGTGGTCAAGATGGCTGCCCCCATGTGGACACAAGATTGCCACCACAAGATGGCCAGCAGAGGAGGGCAGTTGGGAGGGACCAGGCCTGCAAGGGAGGGCAGTTGGGGGCAATCAAGCCTGCAGGGGAGGGCAGTTAGTGGTAACCAGGCCGGCAGAGGAGGGAAGTTGGGGACGACTGGGCCTGCAGGGAAGAACAGTTTGGGGGGACCCAGGCCTGCAGGGGAGGGCAGTTAGTGGTGACCAGGCCGGCAGAGGAGGGCAGTTAGGGGTGACCAGGCTAGCAGGGGAGTGGTTAGTGGTGATCAGGCTGGCAGGCAGAAGCAGTTAGGGGCAATCAGGAAGGCAGGCAGGCGAGCAGTTGGGAGCCAGCAGTTCTGGATTGTGAGAGTTTAGGCCCGATCCAGGTAGGATCGGGCCTAAATGGGCAGTCGGACATTCCTCAAGGGGTCCCAGATTGGAGAGGGTGCAGGCTGGACTGAGGGACACACCCTCCCCCATGCATGAATTTCGTGCACCGAGTCTCTAGTATCCTAATAAGAGCAGTTCCTAGAAGAGAAGTGACTATTTAAGAAATATCCTATCTAATAAAAGAGTAGTATGCAAATTGACCATCACTCCAACACACAAGATGGTCGTCCCCATGTGGACACAAGATGGCCGCCATAAGATGGCCGGCAGGGGAGAGCAGTTGTGGGCAATCAGGCCAGCAGGGGAGGGCAGTTGGGAAGGACCAGGCCTGCAAGGGATGGCAGTTGGGGGCGATCAGGCCTGCAGGGGAGGACAGTTAGGGGTGATCCAGGCCTGCAGGGGAGGGACCAGGCCTTCAGGGGAGGGCAGTTGGGGACACCAGGCCTGCAGGGGAGGGCAGTTGGGGGAGACCCAGGCCTGCAGGGGACGGCAGTTGGATGGAACCAAGGCCTGCAGAGGAGGGCAGTTAGGGGTGACCAGTACTGCAGGGGAGTGCAGTTGGGGGCAACTAGGCCTGCAGGGGAGGGCAGTTAGGGGCAACCCGCTGGCAAGGGAGCACAGTTAGGGGTGACTGGGCCAGCAGGGGAGGGCAGTTAGGGGCAACAAGGCCTGCAGGGGAGGACAGTTAGGGGCAACCAGGCTGGCAGGGGAGGGCAGTTATGGGTGACCAGGCCGGCAGGAGAGGGCAGTTAGGGGTAATCGGGCCGGCAGGGGAGCAGTTAGGCGTCAATCAGGCTGGCAGGCGAGTGGTTAGAGGTGATCAGGCTGGCAGGCAGAAGCGGTTAGGGGCAATCAGGAAGGCAGGCAGGTAAGCAGTTGGGAGCCAGCAGTCCTGGATTGTGAGAGGGATGTCCAACTGCCCATTTTTTGGGCCTAAATGGGCAGTTGGACATCCCTCGAGGGGTCCCAGATTGGAGAGGGTGCAGGCTGGGCTGAGGGACACACTCCCCCCCCCCTTGTGTACGAATTTCATGCACCGGGCCTCTAGTATGTAAATATTTTTATTGATTGCAGAGAGGAAGGGACAGGGAGAGAGAGAAGCATCAATGATGAGGGAGAAGAATCATTGGTTGGCTGCCTCTTGCACACCCCACACTGGAGATCGAGCCCACAACCCTGGGCATGTGCCCTGACCAGAAATCAAATGGTGACCTCCTGGTTCATAGGTCGATGCTCAACTAGTGAGCCACAGCGGCCAGGTGAGAAGTAACTATTTTTATTTGATGCAGTCAAGTTCTTCTACCCGTTATTCCTTAGCTGAAGTCAAGAAGTCTTTTCTACCTGCCTCATTTACTGATCTGAGAGCACAGTCACATATCTCAGTTTTAATTCAATATTTTATTTTCTGAAGAAACTGTTTATATTTTCAAAAGAAAAAAGTATGCAAAATGTGTATGTGAAACCTCTGACTTCTGAAGAAATATAGCCTCTGGAACAGCCCACAGTCTTCTCAGATCGGGAGTGTGTTCAAAAGGCAGGTCCTGACTGTTCAGAACTCGGGGGTACTGCTCCTCTTGACTGACATCTGAAAACTCTGATTCATGCCCCAGATCACCCAGCTCATTACCAGTGATGTCAACTCGAACACTCCATTCATTCAGCTACTACATAAAAAGCTAGGTGAGGTTCTTTTAAAAGTAACTTTCATTGTTTCATCTTCATAATATGTGCTACTGATAGTTTAGAATATATAGATGTTAATACCGATATTTTCTATGAATAAACATAAACAGCATTCATGTAAAAAATAATAATTTAAAATTATATTATCATGATATAGCAACAATTGTTATTTTGGTGTAGTAACCACCTGCATTGTTTTTGTATTGTTAACCTAAAATTAAAAAGCCAAAATGAGAGGCAACAAGTGTTCACTTGGGATCAAAGAATTGCAATCCTGGAAGCACCTATTCAGGCAGAAACCCAAATAATGTCTTGATTACAGGGTGAAGGAAAGGGTTGTTTTTTGTTTGGTTGGTTGGTTTTGTTTTTGTTTTGAGAAGAGGAAAGGAATAGTTATGTGAAAAGAAGAAAGAATTTGTATTATTGTTAACAAGCTGAATCACTCTTGGCTGTACATGGTTGGTGACTGGTTCTATCTTCAGGTAGAGAGCCCGTAATCATCAGATCTGTGGTCAAGATGTCCACTTTCCTGCTGTTTTTACAAACAACTGTGGTTTTAGCCAAGTGCAAAAGTCTGCCCCAGTCCAGAGATTCATGGAGCAAATTGTGCAAGGGCGGCTCTGACTGCATATTGAAATGACTGTCATTTCTCATAGTATGTACCTATACTCATGGAGTTCCTTTTTAAATAAAAATATATATTTACCTACAAAATACATTAAATCCAATCTATAGATATGGTAAATACAACATTTAACAAATCTCTGATTTTCCTTTTACCTAGACTTACCCTTATCATTGTTATGAGTATATAGTTATGACAGCAATGAATAAATGGCTTTCAATCCTGGTTGACATTAGTTTCATCCAGAGAACTTTAGAGATATCTTGACCCCATCTCCCAGAGATATTAATTTAACTGGTTTGATGGGGCTCAGGCATTAGCCTATTAAAAAACTCACTAGATGAGTTTAAAGTGTAACAGAGTTGAAAACCATTCATTTAAACTCTCAGAATACAAATTTACCGTCTTTTTTTTTTTTTTCCAGGAAGCACACACCATTACCCCCATGTGTCAATAACACTGAACCACCCCATATCTTCTGGCTGCTCTTCATGCCTGACCTAATAAAGAACATAGAACAAAATTGGGGAAAGTATACATTTTATTGCAAGAGTAACCCACTCCTATGATATGAGTAAAGTGAAATCACTGAAAAGATAGAAATTTTCCAGATCTTTGATCCTGATGAGAATGACCAACCTTTACACATAGGGAATTTCAAAGAGAGGAAGTAAAATTCCCCAGGCCTAGAAATGTTTCATAACATTGAGGCTCTACATGGAGATATTCAAGTTCATAAAAAATAATAAAAACTGCATTTGTAGGCTGAGTAAACAAATGGAATTTTATAACCTCTTGCTTCTAAAATGAAGGCCTCCTACTGGTCCCCCCAGAGTAGATTCCTAGCAGTCAGTCCTAACTGATGCAAAACTCATTTAGCTATAATTGCCGTGTAGCCTGGTGCTCAAGAAGATGCTTGAATATGAACCAAGAAGTAATTCTGATCCTCACCAGTGCTCCCCTCTGGATGGAAAATCATTCGCTGGCCACCCCATGCTGAGCAGAACCCATGTGCTAAAATCAGGGTTACAGAAGCCAACATGTGGCAACATCCTCCGTTCATCAGTTATTTGCGCTCAGAGATCTGACAATGTCATCTGAGCAATTTTATTCTTGGCACATTTAAGAGACAAAAGTGGGCATGGGGATTCTACCAAGGTACTAATTTTCTAGGTAATCATCCTAATGTCTTCATCCTGAGTGTATTTGAACCAGCGAGTTAATTAGGGAAGTTAATTTTCACAAATGGCACCAAAATGCCCATTTGCTGGCAACACTGCCTTGTGCCAATGCCTGGCTTAAGGTAACCAGCAAGAATACGTTGATGCTCTGCATCCATCAGTGAGGCCCAGCTTGGACCAGGAAGAACCACATCTGCCAGCTTGGCAGATGTGACCGCGTTTGGAGTCTCTAAAGGCTGTGGGAGAGACATTTTAGCTCTGCCACCAGTGGCTGAACATAAGGGGATCTTGTTTCCTCTATCTGACTGGCCAGCAGCCTCTGAGTCTTGGTCTGGGACGATCAGGAAAAGCTGCTCCATATGAGTGTGACCTCAGACAGAGGAGATCTGCACGTTGCAAAGCCTAGTCCTGTGGTCGGCAAACTGCGGCTCGCGAGCCACATGTGGCTCTTTGGCCCCTTGAGTGTGGCTCTTCCACAAAATACCACGGCCTGGGAGAGTCTATTTTTGAAGAAGTGGCGTTAGAAGAAGTTTAAGTTTAAAAAATTTGGCTCTCAAAAGAAATTTCAATCGTTGTACTGTTGATATTTGGCTCTGTTGACTAATGAGTTTGCCGACCACTGGCCTAGTCTGACTACTTAGGTTCTTTCCTAAGGGAAGACTTTTCTCTCATGGGTGCTCTGAGGCTGGGGTGATAGGAACCACACGTGACAGCAAATGGAACCTTTGGGGACTCTGTCTTTTTAATTCCTGCAATATGGTGACCCTGGAATCGGACCAGATGGTGACAACGCTATCTTTTCTCTCCAGGAGAAAATATGTTTTTCTTGTGTGGAGGTAGAGGACAAAAAAAGAGAAAAAAGAAAAAAAGAAAGAGTGGTGGATGCAACTGAGCTTTAGGAAAGAGAAGAAAGGAGTCCGCATTCCCAAGCACGGCAGAGGCCAGTCAGCTACAGGGATGATAGAGAGCTGGAGCTTACACCAACGGCAAACATGTGTTTGAGGTATCCTCTGTGGACCTTCTGGTCCATTCCTCCCTGGAAGAGAGTATTTTATGCTCAGAAAAGAGCAGCCTGAGTTCCTGCCTTGATCTTTACCGAGTTCTATTACTTTATGTACATTTTCATCTTGCTGAGGCACTTTCTTAAATTTGGAAATTAAAGTGTTAGCACCTTCTTCAGAGGACCAGTGAGCAGACTGGCATCAAATAGCTTATGCTCAGCCCCTTGCACACAGCAGGCATCAATAAACAGCACTTCCCTGCTGTGGCTTTTCACCTTCCTTTGCATTGTCATCCTACTTAATTATTCAGATGAAGGATCTCCAGGCCTCCCCCAGATTTTAACAGGCCTTGCTGTTATACAGTAACATTTCCCTTTTGCCATATCTCAAAGTTGAATTGTCTTGACTTAGAGACAAGGAGCTGGATGAGTCTATTAGTCATTAGCATTAACTGGTGAAGATCTGGAAGCATAGATTTTTTTTTTTTTCTTTTAAGACTGCCAACAGGCTCTTTGGAAGGAGAATAATCTATTTCACCTTCATGCAGGAAACAACTGTGGACACTGGAACAAACGAGTGACTGACAACTGTCTGAAAACATGTTGGAGGACCGGAGGGAAACCTGACCGAATTCACTAGGAGCCAGATGTATCCTGTCAAGCTCGGCTTTCCCAAACACTCTACTCTGTGATGTGTTTGAAATAGCACAGCTCTCGTGCCCACTCTGCACTCTCCCTACCAGTAGGAATTTTTTCTTTCCTTCTCATCTGGAGACTCACCAACTTCAAAAAGACAAATAGAGAAAAGTATTTAGAATAGATGCCCTAAAGCACATATTCTTCTATTATGTGATTGGATCAACTTTGAAAGTGGGACAAAGACAAGAAGCAAAAGTTTACCTGCTCACAACAAACATTCTCAAAATAATTCCAAGCAGCCTTGGCTAGTGTGGCTCAGTGGACTGAGCACTGTCCCATGCACCAAGAGGTCACTGGTTCAATTCCCCATCAGGGCACATGCTAGGGTTGTGGGCTTGATCCCAAGTAAGGGGCATGCAGGAGGCAGCTGATTGATGTTTCTCTCTCTCACACTCTCTCTCTCCTTTTCCCTTCCTCTCTCTATAAAATTTCCAAGCAAATTTGGGGAAAGGTAGTTTCTTTGCTTTACCTCAACTCTCTGAACCATATTTTCCTAATATTATCTCCCTTGAGAATCAAGGGCATGGAAAATAATTCCATACTTGTAGATACTTTAACATGGAATGTTCTTGAAAAGTCTCCAGAAGTTCTTGATACAAAAATCATGAGGTGTCACACCAAGAGTGTTTTCCTTTGAGTAAAGCATTGTACTTTCAATGGATCTGGTTTAATGAATGTCTTAAAGAAAGATTGTTTATTCCATGTCTTTTCTGTTCTAAGAACTGTACATATGCGTGTGTGTTTTTTTTAATTTCACCCTTATGACAACTTTGTGGAGGATAATATTTTCTCCATTTTATGCAGGAGGATGTTTAGGTGAAGAAAGAGGATGATGGAAGCAACATTCAAACCTAAGTCTGTTAAAAAATTATACTTTTTCTCTATTTAACTGGTGCAGCCCTAAGTGCTTGATAACTGAGGAAAAGTAAGGCAGAGAGTCCAGCAGGAAGGTAATAAAGCTAAGTTTGCCTACAACCATTTTTCACAAGAAGCTGCCCAGTTCCTCGATGTGATTATTCCCAAGAAGGGAACAACCTCAGCGAAGGGTTTTGGAGGAACTGTGATATAACCTGATAGCTCACGCTCAAGTCTAAGCATAAGAAACTTATAGCAAAGAAGTGCATTTGCTTTATTCTTTGTAAACTCTCCAAATGACAGCGATATAGGATACCTCAAAGTATGCCTTCCACTTTCCAGGAGTAAGAACTGTTGCAATCTGTATACCTTCACACATTTGTTCAACATTTATTGTGTTCACGCTCTTTTTCAGACACTGTGCTAGGAGCTGTGAGCGATTAAACAATGAATAAGGTATGAATCCATTCCTCAAGGATAGAGGAAATAATAAATTCATCAGAAAATGTTCCTGTTGGAGACATACGTGGATTATTACAAATCTGGGTATAAAATTAATAGTCACCGTAACAAAATAATGTATCAAAATGCTATGTAGTTCAGAGAATGGAAAGATTATTATTAGTTACAATGATTAGAGATGGCTTCATGGAGGAGATAGCATTTAATCATGGGCTTGATGTGCAGGTAGAATGATGATGAGGGACAGTGAAACGCTCTAAGAGAAACTTTTATGAGTAACACCACAGAGGCAAAAAAAAGTATCTCATCAAGTAATTAATTATTCTATTCTCTGTCTGAATTGTTTCTAAGGTCTAGTATGAAGGACCACTAGCCCTAACTCAAGAATGGCCTCTTAACAGCCTTATTTTTTTCTCTTGAAAGAAACCTTAAAAATATGGGCACATCTTAGATTTAAGTGGTTAAAGATTCAGATATAATGGAATATACCCACATGATATCCACAAACATTATTGGTAGTAAAACAAAAAGATGTTTAAAGTTTTTTTAGGAAAATAAGTGATCACCTATTTGATTTCACTTGTTTTATTTATATATTGTTATATGTTGCCTTAGTTATAATCCTATTCCACAATTTACTATTTATGTGTTTGAAAGTTACTTAGATTCTTTAGGTCTCAGTCATTATCTGTAAAATAGGAACACTAATAGTATCTACACCACATGGTTTATCTGCTGAGTAAATAAATTTATATATATATATATACACATATATACATGTATATATGTGTATATATACATATATATATATATTCATTCTTTGAATATTTGCTGACATGTGATAATCAATATGTACCCATTGCTGATGTTGTTGATATTAGTAGTAATAGAGGAAGAGATATTATTATTAAATGTGCCATCAATGGTTTTCTTTGGAAGGTAGGATTCTGGTGGCCTTATTTACTTTTCTTGAAAAAATTTATAAATGACTTTTAAATTTTTTATAATAAATGTGTTGTTTTGTGTGAGAAAAAAATAAATTTTAGTAATGATTTTAAAATAATACATTTAGTAACCCCCAAAATAGGATGATGCATGTATGGCCAACAGTCTTCCATGCAAAGGAAAAAAATGAATTTCCAATTTTTTCTGCTTTTTTTTTCTTTTTTATTGAATTTATTGGGGTGACATTGTTAATAATATTATATAGGTTTCAGGTGTATAGTTCTATAATACATCATCTTTATATTGTGTGATTACTAACCCAAATCAAGTCTCCTTTCCTCACCATTTACCCTGCCTTTTCCCTCTTATATCTGCCCACCACCACCCTTTCCCTCTGGTAATCACCTTTTTTTTTTCTGTGCCTACAAGGGTTTTTTTGTTTGTTTGGGGATTTTATTTATTTATTTATTTATTTTGCTTACTCCCTTCATCTTTTTCATGAAACTCTCCTCCTCTTTGACAGCTGTCAGCCTGTCCTCTATCTATGAGTCTGTTTCTATTTTATTTTTTAGTTTATTTTGTTCATTAGATTCCACATATGAGTACCATCATATGGTACTTGTCTTTCTCTGACTGACTTATTTCCCTGACTAGCATAAGGCTCTCTAGGTCCATCCATGCTGTCCCAAAGGGTAAGATTTACTCATCTACTGATGGACAACTGGGCAGTTTTTTCCTATTTTAAATAATTCTTCTACCATTAGTGTGTTGACAGTGTAACTCCACCAGGAATCTAGTGATAGATGGTCCAAAAACTTTATTATAGAATATTTTAGTTTGGATTTCTAATTTCAAATATAATTTTTAAAAAATAACATAAGCATATCTGGATCTTGTAGATGACCACATAAACCCAAACACTGACAAATGATCTCAGCACATCATGACTGTGTCTCAAGTAGTAAGAGAACAACAGCCTTAATAACAAAATGCCATTTGGCTAAATAAGGCCCCAACGACCTGATGCCCCACTGCATTAATGAAGGTTTTGCTGTATTGTGTGCTGAACAGATATGAGAGTGGCATCAGTAATGAGTCAGGGCAAGCTCAGAAACTCAAAAGAACTCAAGTCATAGCAACTCCATATCTTTGATGTGACTTGCTTTTGGCAAACATTATTCATCGCAAAATGCTTATTCTGTTCATTTAAACTTTATAGTGTTTATACCATCATTTCTATTTAATTTTATAAATTTGTTTTGATTCTATAGTGATTTTAGAGCCATAAGCTTTTATTAGTTTATACTTAGTTTTGTGTGTATATGCTTAAGTGACATAATAAAATAATAAACATTGAGTGTTTATAAGAAATGTTTTTTCTCTATAAGGTTTCATACATTCAAGGTTGATAAATAATATACCGTGTAAATTCTGACTAGAATAGAATTTCAATTTAATAGAATTCAAATATTTTTATATCCTTATTCTATTCCTAACACCAGGCTAGCACTCTGAGTAATACAGAAAGCCTTTACTGCTTTAAATATATGATCTTGGTACTTGATAGGTTTACAATTTTCAAGACGTTACCCAGGAAAGTATTAAGCAACAGAATAAGATAGAACGGGATAGCATGTGTAGAGTTGTTCAAACAGTAAGTGCCTTGTAGAAGCTCAGGGGAAAGCCCCCAGGGCTGGAATGGTAAGGGAAAGCTGCAACGGGGAGTTTGGGACTTGACCTTCTAGTTGAGAAGGAAGAGTTGTGAGGGATTCCAGACAGAGGAGTCCTTGGAGGAGGAGGAAGAGGAGGTGGAAATGAATATGTCACATCTTGTCTGGGTTTGCACAGGAGTGGAATATGGACTGTGTGCATGGTCTTGGGGCAGGAGACACAGAGAGAGCTATTATAAAGTTTTTTTTATCAGAAGAGCAATATAATAAACATATTTTGAAAAGATTCTTCTGATAGAGGCATTGAAGGAGTTCTTACTATATGCCAAGCACTGTGTTAAGCATAAACAAATGACCTCAGTGCAAAATGGGCTTAGAATGGAGGCAAAGAGAACCCATTTATAAGAACATTTCACATCATACATCTGGACCAGGCCTGATCACCTGTCCTGCTTTGGTTGCCTCAAACAAATAAACAAAAAAGACAGAAAAAAATGTAGTAACCAAAGTCATAGCTGTCAGCTAAGTAATTATCTGGTGTGTCTATATCATTGCAACATTCCTGGTGTCCTTCACATGCTAAGGAGAGAAGAGTCACAGAGAATCAATGATACAGAAATGTGAGCCTGGGTGTTGGAAAATTACCTCAGGAAGGGCAAAACAAATACAGGCAGAATAGGGTGTGTTCATATGTGAGTGTATAATTGTGTATGAGTGTGTGTCTATGACTAAGTGTGTATGTGTGAGTGTGTGTCTGAATATGTGTGTCTATGAATATGTGTTTATGATTGTGTGTGTTTTTTTGTATGTGAGTGTGTGCAAATGTGTGTGTGTGTGTGTGTGAACAGGTGTTGTAACTGTATGTGAGTGTGTGAGTGTATCTATGAATATGTATGTGAGTGTGTGTCCATGAATATGTGTGGGAGCATGTGTGTATGTCTATGAATGTGTGTATGAGCGTGTGTCAATGGATATGTGTGCTTCTGAGTGGGTGTGTGCATGTGTATGTGATGGAGGGACTTGGCATGACCATTTCTCCAGCTCGTCTTTACAGGTCAGCCAGTGCCCTAGCTGCTGTGCTCTTTATCTTCTTTATCTCAGCAGCTGACCTGCCACATGTGGGGCTTTCTTCAGTCAGAGCTGGCTGAGCCTGGGTTGAAATGCCAAGCCTGCCTTTTACAAGCTCTGTGACCTTATGCAAGTCGCTGAGCCTCTCTCTACCTCAGCTTCCTGAGCTGTAAAAGGCAGATCGCATTGCTGCACAGAATCGGTGAGAGGAAGAAGCAGGGACTGTCCTGTGGGTGCATTACGTGTGCATACTTGACCCTCCCGCTGAGGTTTTCCTTGATGGCAGTTCCGGGTCAGGGGGTGGGGGGAGGCTGGCACTAGGCAGGCACAGGCAGGCACTGGAGTAAGGAAGAGGACACCTGCTGCCGATGCTGCTCTGACCCCTGACTGCAGCACACGGGGTTATGTGAGAGCCCTGGGTGTAACACTGGGCTGCAAACACAACCCACCGGCTGCCACTCATGGCTCCTTCAGTCACAGCACCGAGGCAAAGGCGACAGACTGCTCAGCCTCACTTAGCCAGTGGCAAGGGACTGTGAGGGGGATGTGTGTGGTTAGCAGGTGTGGAGCACCACAGAGGAGCCGCTCTGGGCTCTCACCCTTGGGTATGGCTGTTCTGTCCCTCAGTCCCCTTCCTCGCAGGCTACTGGCCTGAGCAAAGCACCAACACGACAATCAGAGGTCTGGTGTGAGACAGCAGGGCCAAGTCATGGGCTGCTCGCCCACATAGATGAAGCGGGAGCCCTCAGGTTGTCCAGAGAAATGAATTCATATGTGTGTGCTGAACCCACAGTCTCTGAGGCCAAGTGTAGAGCACTCTGATATAGGGACCTTTCCTTTGCATCCACCCTCCGCTTCCCCTCCTACAAGCAGCAATTTAGAGCGGCCACGGATTCCTTTTGCTCAGCTCACAGCCTTCGTCCTCCTGTCCTTGCCCATCTACAAAAGGTCATTGATTTTATTCTGGAGTCCTTCCTTTGGCCCTGGAATTAGCTTGAAAAGAGACTCATTTTCTACTACCAAAGAGAGAGATTAGAGCAGGTTCTTCTGTTTAGACGTAGATGAACTTTTACACTCACACTTACAGAACATAATGAACAACAATTTAGTTGTTCTGAAAACCCCCTGGAGAAAAAAACAGGTAAAGTTTTCAACCATCGAAGCGAGTTGCAAGTTTCTCACCACTCCAGTGGGCCATTTTTTCTTTCTTACCAGCCCTTCTAATTCGCTTCCTTACCAAGCACAGGCTGTGGAGCCCAATGATTCCGAAAGGAACCAGGTGTTTAGAGTTGGCCAGAGCAACTCAGCAAAAGAAACACCAATCCCTTTAAACACACACAACTGAGAGTAAATCACACCCTTAGATTTCCAACATGACTTGGGCTTCTGCATTCTAACTATCAATATACAGAAACAGCCAGCGACTGGAACTCCAGAACAACCAGAACGCCACAGCCCCTCGCCCAGGCTGGTCCCGTCCCCCCAGGGAGCAGTTAGGGGTGCCCCCTAGGCAATGCGATAGGGTGCAAGTTTGATGGGGGAAAGTTGAAGAAATAGGGGGAAGGTCTTAAGGGTCTGCAGGGTGGGGGTGGTGGGCCCGGAGTAGGTTTGGAGTGTGCTGGGGAAGGAAGGGGAAGAATCGATTGGAAAACGGCTCAGCACAGTACCTTTCTCCTTGCGGACCAGGACTGGACTGGATGGGCGGTTGTTTCCTGAGTGCGCTTGGGACCGACATGTTCATGGCAGCGGCAGTGCTCCCGAAACTTCACTGATTCCAAATACTAAACAGCTGTCAACGTCAAAGAACAGAAAGATCCTCTCCAACTAGAGGCCCTGGACATTGCCACACGATTGAAGGAAGCACCACTTAAGTAGGAGCTAGAAACACCGGAAGTGTGGGACCAGAGGATTGTGGGATTGTGGAGGACGCCTGGGCGCCTACAGCTAGACTGTGAGCCTGTTATTGCGACCCACAGGTTGAGAACCGCTGCTGTAGAGCCTAAGACCATCGGAAAACACAGATATTTACATTACGATTCATAACAGTAGCAAAATTACAGTTATGAAGTAGCAACGAAAATAATTTTATGGTTGGGGGTCACCACAACATGAGGAACTGTATTAAAGGGTCGCGGCATTAGAAAGGTTGAGAACCACTGTTCTAGAAGAATGGGTCTGAACTTCTCCAACACGGAGGTCTGAGAGGCCCTATCCATGTCCTCAATACCCACAAATCCATATTGCTCCTGCCCCCACACTATCTGGGCCAGAAACAGAAGACATGCTTCTTACCTCCACTTTTATTGGACTGAATGGGCTGAGGAGAGAATAAGTGTCAGACCTAAGAAGAGAGTGAATCCCAACTCTACTCCATCTTCCTTCTGAGGGTGGCATCTGCCCACACATCCTCCACCTTGTTAGATCTAGTGGAAGGTAAGTGGGGAGAACTCCTTCTCACACAGAAGTGCTGGGAGAGCCTCAACTCCAGGGGATATGGCCTTCCCCTCCTAAACTTGGTTGTGCAGGCTCCCAGAGTCAGCACTGATTAAACCCCCTTAGCTTAACTATCTGCTGCCTACATTTCTAGGGAAGTGGCTCCAGCGTATAGAGGAGGGATAGGCATGGAGGGAGGTAACAAAGCTGTTTAAAAGTGTGACTTTGAATATATTCTACTGGATTTTTCATGGGAAAAAAATCTGAGAAGAATAGTAATGAGGGCATGGAGTGGGGCAGAGGGCTTGTGGAGGAGAGGGTGTTATGAAACAAAGCACATTGGCCATGCACTCTGAAAGATCTGTACTCTAATTTAGCTACAAGACTTAATGATTTTAATAATTTGTTGTGATCTCAAAACAACAGTTAAGAAATAAATCCACATCATTAAGGCTATTATGGTATTTTGCTTCATTTAGCAAATGGTGGTGGGTATAGGGACTTGGATTTTTTGAGGTTGTTTTGCTGTGAAGACACCCACATTTAAATAATAAAAATGGGCTCCTGAGGCCCAGGAGCAATTGGCTCCCAAATCCTTTGCAAGCATAAATGGAAAGATGTCCTTTGAAAACTTAACCCAAAAGTTTGCTTAAATGCCTTTTCTGTGTATTCTGGGCAGAAAGCAAACAATCACAGAAAATTGAAAGCTGATTGTTTTTCATCTTGGCATGAGGCCCCAGTCCAGGGGAAAAGACACGTGGTTCCCAGCGTTTTGCTGCTCCAGGGGAAAGTCTGATCATGCTTCTAGGATGAAAAGTCAAAGACCATTCCCATTGTTGTGTACACAGGGGGTTGGTGTTTACATTGTTCTTCGTGTGCCAAGGTCCCAGAACTGACAAAACAATAAAACAGTACACTTGGCTACTTGGAGTTCTCTATTAACTGCCACTTAAACATATCTACAGTACAATGCCCATCAACATTTAAATAAAGGTTCTGAGGCACCAAATATATTCTGAAATGCTCCTGGAATCATCACCAAAGCCCTGTGTGCTCAGTCTCTTCTTTAACCTTTTTTTTTTTTTTTTTTTGCTTTTTTACTGAATCTTGCCTAAGATACCAGCTTCCCTACCGCCCTCTCAAGCGTCTTAACTCAGAAAATTCTTGAAAACTCTTGGCCCTCGTACCACTAATTATACTATTTATAGGTAGGCTATCTGTCATTCATTCTTCTGCCACTTCCAAACCTTTGGCCCTTTCGCCTACCTCCCTCTCACGCCTCTCTAGCTTTGATGATCAAACCTGACCCCTATATCAATCTGACTCCTACTTTTCATCGATAGATCCCCAGATGGATTAATCCTCCTCATTTTGTGATGATTTTAGCTCCTGATTTACTGAATACAACTCCTGTCACTCTCCTTCATGATTTCAACACCTGGAGATGATCTTTTCAACACCCTGGCCTCTCAGTTGCATGACTTATTCTCTTCCAATGTCTCAGCAACCTGTTCAATGTCCCTCCCCTCCCTCACATTATTATTTCCTTTACATAGGAATAAATATCGTGAATAAGTATAATCATTTTCTTAACTGCAGTCCTGATGCACTTGACTTTCTCTTATCTTTCTTTTTCTCTTCAACACAATCACCCGCCAAAATTTAATTCTAAGCATTTAAAAGGGTCTAGAGGAAAACAGGTTTTACTTTAGTAAATTCATGGCCTCACATAAGCCCTTGGCTTTGCCAGACAATCCTTTTATTTTCCCATTTTTCTAGTTACCACTTCATATGTATTTCTGTCTGCTCAAACTTCCATTATCTCCTCCCTACTTATCACCGTCAGCTGATGACCTTACTTCCCATTTAACCAAGATAGTAGAAGTAATCTGAACCACCCACCTACATCTGTCACTGAATAATTGTCCTAACTTTTTGTTTTGATGGGTGAATTGTCTGTGTGCTTGCTAAGCTTTCCCTCATGCACTAGACCCCTTCCCCCTCACTACTCAACAATGCGTCTGCAGCAATTCTCTGATTTCCCTCTTAACATCATTACATTTTCTCTCATTATTGAATGATTCCTGTAATTGCACAATCATCCAATAATTGCCAATCATTCTTAGCTCAGGCCAAAAACTTGGAGTCATCTTTGACTCTATTCATTGTTTTATTTCCCACCTCTGATCCACTGACAAATATGTTAAGCTCCATTTTCAATATATATTCAAAATTCAACAGTGTTTCACCACTTCCGCAGTTCCACCCTGGTCCAAGCTATACTGCCTCTTGTGGGATTATTATAATAGCTTATTAACTAATTTTCCTGCCACTGTCCTCAAGTTTATTCTCAACACAACATTGAGAATGAGTCTCTTACATGTAAATTAGTCAAACCACTCCTCTGTTGAAAATCTCCATGTCTTTCCACTTTCCCAAGTTATATACAACATTACTTCAATGGCCTCCTGTCCGTTTCCTTCACTACCTCATTGATCTTATCTCATACTCTCCACCTTGTGTACTGCTCTCTGGCTATAATAGCTTCTTTGATTTTTCTCTGGACTCCAGAAACATATTTCCAGAAAAAATATCCAGGGCCAATGAATTAGAATAACAAAAAGAAGAAGCAAATTCCCTCTGGAGGATGCAGGCATTTGTCACTCCATCTGTCTGAAACTCCCTCCCCACTGTGTCCATTCTCACAGAACCCACAACTTTTCAAGTCTCTCCTCTCCTCCTATGTCACCAACAAGCTTTTCCAATGCTCAATTTATTTAGAATAGTGTTAGCCCCTTTCCAAGCACTCCTTATTCCTGCAACTCCAGTTTTCTTCTTAGCACTTATGACCATTTCTCTTATTTACTTGCTTATTGTCCACCTCCTGTCACTAGAATGCAAACTGCAAGAGAGCAGGGATTCAAGTTTGTTTTTTAAATGTTGGTTTCCTGGTTTATATAAGTGTTCCTGGCACATGATAGGCCCACAGATATTTGTTGAATAAATAAGGATCTGACCAAATAAACAAATCAAACAAGTATTTGATAAGAATTGGTGATGCTATGTTCTATGGGGAAAACACACACAGTATTTCCTCCCAGTTCCTTAAGAAACCTATAATTTAATTAGGTAAGAAGATTATCATCAAACTATATATCAATATTTTTTTAACCCACAGGACTGCATATCTTTTAACCTACTATCGCCTGCAACTTCAGAAGACAGGGAAATGTTTGATGGTGCTACATAGCAGACTCTTTTATTTCAGGTTGGACTTTAACAAACAAATGATTCTTCTCAGTGAAGGGAACAAATAAAAAAAAAATATTAACAACTGTCACCTTCCTTCTGGAGTCACAGAGGAGGTATGGAGAATATAGAAATTGTGGCAGGAAACCACAGTGGGCAGATAAAACATCTACGCCGATGACAGAGAGGGATTACACAGAGCAAGCAGCAAGCTTGCTGGAGAAATAGAAAAGCTCCATGAAGATGTATATAAACAGCTATGTAAGCCAACAGAAGCAAGACTTTGTAAAAAGAGCCCCCAAAGGAAGGCATCAGTTATCATAATCACAGGTGTGCCAGGACCATTCCCATTGGAATACAGAGAGAAAAAGATTTTTTTTAAAATAAAATAAACACATATATCCAAGACAGAGCAAGCATCCAATCTGTCCAAATTTGAGACTCTATAGGCCAACAATAGTGAAAGATTCTCAAGTTAATTTGCTTAGTGAGAAGAGACTAGGAGTTATTGATAAAATTATACACTGTAGGTTTTATAGTTTTTAAATGTATGGCTAAGTTAACTATGTAGAAAACTCAATATGATTTCAAGTTATAATACAGTACAGATTCTACAGTTCTCAATTGATACTTGGTCCTATTCCTTCTTTCATTTATTTGTCCATTGTTTCTTTTATTCATTTACTCAAACATTCTGAGTACCTGTCGTTCCCCAAGCACTTTACCCACCTCTGCTCTGGTGGAAGAGACAGACAGACAATAAATCACCCCGCATGTATAAAAAAAAAAAGTTAGATGATAATAAATGCTACAGAAAAAATTAGGAGAGGGAGTTCCAGTGAAAGCTAGATGGCCATCAGGTTAAATAGTTTGGGTTGAGAAGGTCTCACATGGTAACATCAAAGAATAAATCAAAGGAGGTGAGAAAGTATTTATTTGGAAATCTGAAGGGAAAGAGTTCCAACCAAAAGGACCAGCAAAGACAAGCACTGAGTTAGTGGCAGGCTTTCTTTATGTGAGGAAGAGTAGAGACGTTATCATAGCTAGAGCGTCATGCAGAGGAACAGTGGGAGATGAAGTCAGAAAGGTAACCATGAGCTGGGTTGGATAAGGTCTTCTTAGTTATTAAAGAACTTCGGTTTTTCTTCTGAGTGACATAGGAAACCACAGAATGCTTTTGAAGAGAGGAGTGCCATGGGCTGACATACATTCCAAACGTTTCACTCTGTGCTGTGGTTAGGTGCAGAGAACAAGGGCAGAATTGTGGAGGCCAGTGAGGAGGCTATCATGATAATCCTAGAGAAATGATGGTGGCATCGAAGGTGACTGCATTCTAGAAATAGTTGAAGGTGGAACCTAAAGAATTTACAAGTAAATTGGATATGGTTAGGAGAGAAAGAGAGAAGGAAAGGATGAGCCCCAGGCTTTTCGCCAGTGTTACTAGAAGGACAAAGTTGCTAATTACCAAGATAAGAAAGACTTCTGTGAGGAATAGGTTTTGGGGGAAAGCAATTCAGTTTTGGACACACTGTGTTTAAGATGTAGATTAGTCATCTGAGTAGACATATATGCAAGTCTGGGGTTCAGAGATGAAGAAATGACCCTTTCATGTTATTTTTATTATAACGTATGACAATTGGCTGAATTGATTCTTTCGATGTATAATAATCGTAATTCTGAATTCTCGATTGGAAAAAAAAAACAGAGAAGCTGCCCTTAGAATATTTTCTTTTAAGGTTTATTTCTGCCAGGATATGATACATATCATAACGATTAAGTGCTAAACTGTGTGACACCAACTCTAAATGTTAAACGAGTGTAAAGTGGAGGGAAGTCGATGGAAATTAGAGTCACCGAGAGAAGCTTCAAGGGATGTAGCACAATAGCATCGCTGTGCAGAGCAGGTGGCCTGGAAAGCATCACCAGGGCCATGGTTGAATTTTCTAGCAGGGGAACCAAATAGAAGCAGAAGCACAGGCACGCGGAAGAACAAGGTGCAGGGGTAGATATGAAGAAATACCCCAGAGGAGGAAGGGCTTTCTCCCAGGCAAGCATTCCTCACACATGCAAATGGCCCTGTAGGCTCCAGGACATGATTTACTATGCCAATGAATTCTTCAGGCAATTAAAAAAAAAAAAAACAGAATCTTTAAGGAGGAAAAGATTAGTATGGCCTTCTTAAAAAGCATAATTAATGCATTCATATTTTTATAAATATTAAAGTTATACATTTTAACATTATTCTCAAAGTGCTTTCCCCTTGCAACCTTCCACCTCCAAACTATTCTCAGATAATGGCGGAAAAGGATAGGAACCTTTCTCTATGAGCAAAACAAAGTTTGAAAACCAGGCATTTATAAGCTACCAGTTAACATATACTAAAATAGGCCCACAAATTATACAGAAGAGTGACCTGGGCAAGAAGCTCGGTGTGTGTGTGTGTGAGGATGAATGGGTGCTATATTAGTATAGTCGAGTCAATGCACTCTGGCTATTAAAAGCAGAATTAGTAGAGGATATTAGACAGTTCGTGGAATTTCCAGAAAAGCCAGAGAATCAGGCTCAGGAGCAGCATCTTCAGAAACAATTTGTAAAATATTCCACCAGAATGTGCATAAGCGTGGCCACACTGCCACAGAGCAGAGGCACTGGGCGTGTGCATCCAAAACCTCTGTAAGCTCAGTGTCCACCTGCTGTGCTCCACTACACTCACCAGGACACATGTGGCAAGAGCACCTTCTTCTCCACACTCTTCCAAATCCGGGTCTCATATGGATGGTGTGTCTGACCATGAGCCTAGACCATGGGACTGCTGTAAATGCAAGGGAGACGGAAAACCAATGAAGTTCTGGCTTTTTCTTTGGGGATGGGGGATGGGAAATATAGAAAAAAAATTGCTCAAAGATAGAATACCCAAGGAAGCTAACAAAGGTATTATACCCAAAGAAGCTAACAATGTCAACCCATCAAGCCTCTGAATGTGGGGGAAGGGACAGGAGGAGGAAGCAGGGTAACTGTGTGTGTCTCTCACATTTCGGCTCTTTGAATTTGGGCTTGGCATAAACAGACACATCAGATCATAAGGATAACGTGTGGAGAGAATGTGAGGGACTTCTGCCCCTGTTCCCATTTTCCTTACACTCCCCCTGTAAAGATCAGGATCACAGCTGTGCCAACAAGGTAGAGAGTTCGGTCAGGGAGCTGCAGGTCTTGAGATTTAGCTTCCTAGGCCACTTTCAATCCAGACAGACTAAATAAAATACTATCCCAGCCCCCCGCCCATTCCTCAAGTAGGAACACAGCAGACAAAATTAAGAAGATTTAATTTTCCCACGTTGACATGAGAATTAATTTTTAAAATATTTTAATTGATTTTTAGAGAGGGAAACACCGATGGGCTGCCTCCTGCGTGCCCCCTTACAAGGTTCAAGCGCACAACCCGGGCATGTGCCCTGACCGCCAACCTTCCAATGCATGGGACAATGCCCGACCAACTGAGCTACACCAGCCAGGGCATGAGAGTTGGTTTTATGGCTCTGCCAGCACCACCAAAGAAGGAGGTTTGCTCGCATCACTTTCAGAAAACATAAAGAAATAATCTCAGAAAAGATGGGAAGTTATGGATCAGAGGGCACATCTCCAGAAAATGTTTGATTCTTTGAGTTCTCTGCAAGAGGGTGATGTCCCTAAAAGATGAGAGAAACAGACTGAGTGCCCAGATGTAGCAGCAAAGTCTGCTCAAGGCTGAGAGGTGGTTCTGGGCCATGGTGATGAACTAGGTGAAGAGGTCTTGTGAGAAAAAAGGAAAAAAATACTCTGAAAGGAAGAGAAGGGGTGCCTAGATGGGCAGAGGAGCAACAGGGGGTGAGCTTGGGAAAAGACTGAAGTGGAGGAGGTGCAGAAATCAATAAAGGCCATGGAGAGGAAATTAAACTTGATGCAGAAGGAAGACAATCAGGTTTTTATATCAGAAGACAATCAGGATAGAATTAGCACTAAGAAAGATTCTGCTGCTGTGGATTGAGACTGTAGGGTCTGTTACAGAAATCCCGAGAAGGCCCATGAGATCTTGTGTAAGGTGGACACTGTGGAAGTAGAAAGAAGGTCATGTACATATGTCAAAAAATGATGTGATGCTGTAAGAGGGTGGCTCTCGAGCCAAATGAGTTGACAATGGCTCCAGAGATTCTATAGATAGGATGTTGGAGATGAAACTAATTTCTTTTTCATGGGCCTGGAAAATGATAGTGCTTAGTTTGAAGTGATGGTCAAACACCAAATTTTATTTGTAATGTAAATATGTTTATTGTGTATGGTTGGAGTCTGGGATGGAGTTGCACATATGTGTGCAGGCCACCCTCATCCCCAGACATGTTGGATTAGATTCAGTAGTATACTCCTTCTTCCAGACTCACCAGGATCCCTCTGGCATTGTTTTCCTTCTTTCTTCTTGGTGGAATTATTTATGGATAGAAATCTGGTAGAATTATTAAAACAGTTTAAAGACATGACAATCCAGAGACTTGGAAAACTTCATCTATTTGCCTCAAATCACACAGGGAATGGGGGTGGGAGACAAGATCACAACTAGAATTCTTTGACCTTCAATTATTCTCTTATAAGATCAACAAAAGTATCTTTATTATCTATTATCAGGATTGTAGTTACGTGCTTTTTGGCTGTGGTTCAGGCATGAATAGAGATTCCTACTTTGTCATGAATTTAAAGCCTACTGTGTGAGGCGGTCGATTGGATCTGTTGGCCCAACATCAATGCTGTATTCATTTCTGGGTTAGCCTGGCCCATGGTAAATACTCAACAAACGGTTGTTGAACTGAAAAAGACGGTCTTGTGTGACAGCTGTTAGGCTGAGTGTGTTAAACACATTATCTCATGGGATCTTAGAGTCATGCCTGGAACATTACAACACTAGGGAAGCTTTGCACAAAAGAAAGCTTCTTAACACACAAAATCCACACAAGAAAACACAGCTATTTTCATTTCTTTCTATTCAGTGCTTGTCTATTCAAAAACATAATTTTATGTATTTTAAACTATGCTATAGGTATAATTTCGTTGTTTAATCTAAAGTTATATAATAAATATTTTCTATGTTGAAAAATAAGCCTCGCATTTATCATTTTAATAGCTGCCTAATATTGTACTATATTGCATGATATTGTCATTATTTAAACATTTCTATACTGTGCAAATTGTTTTCAATTTCTCACTATTGTAAATAATACTATAATAGATTATCTTCATATATATAACATTTTCATTCTTTAAGATTGTTTACTTAGGTTATATTCCCAGAAACAGAATTACAGAGTCAATTTGGTATATATTTTTAGAGGTTTTTATTCAAATTGAGGTAATACTTTTTAAAAAATCCTACTAATGTAATATTGCTGTCATTTGAATGTGTGTAATAATTTCACCAAGATCTCACCATTTTAATCATTTTTTAAAACCCTCAGGATAAGCTTATTGGTTTGAGAGAGAGAAACATCAATTGGTTGCCTCCCGTAAGTGTCCCAACCAGGGATAGAACCTGAAACCTAGGTATGTGCCCTGACCAGGAATTGAACCTGCAACCATTTTAATACACCGGAAAATGCTTCATGTGGCCATGTGGCCAGGGCAAGATCTTAGCAATTTCAAATCTGGCTGGTATGAAACCTCATTTCCTTTTTCATGTCCCATCCATTTGGACACTTATTCTGACCACCTATTTTCCTGTGACTTCTGCTTATATCTCTCTACTAAGACATACTTTTGTTTGGTCTCCTACAGCGAGAGAGGCATTGGACGAGGTGCATAGAAATAGAACAGCAGAGAAAAATTGGTTTTCTGCCCTCAAGCACCTTTCCATCTAGATGCAGAATCAAATAATTTTTTCAAAAAGAAAATTATGATACAGCATGAGAAGGCTTTACTGGAAATAAGTTCAGGAATGAAGGGAGGAGTGATGGAGGGGCCAAATCAAATATTGAAAAAGAAGAAGTAACATCAAAATGGAAGCTTGAAAGACAGGTTGGAGTTAGAAAGATGAAGAAGGGGTGTGGAGGGAGATGAGTGTAACTGAGGGGATTGAAGAGCGCTGGGAATAGAGGCAAATAACATGGGCTCGGGCTCAGAGCCAAGTAGAGCAGCCTCAGCAGAAAGGAGTAGCTGCATCGACTAGCCAGAGCTCCTGGGCATCAAACATAGTGCGATGACTCCCAGATCCTTCTCCACTGCCTCCCAGCCACCCTCATGGATGCCACCTCTATCCCTTTCCCCCCTCGCAGCAGCCTCTGCTAACTTTCAATTGTTACTCACAAGTGGAGAAATTGAAAACCTGGGTTGCTCCTGCATTGATAAACTAGGGAGCGTCTGGACCCGTCTGTTTTTCTTTACGTGTTGGGACAGGAAAGAATCCTCGTAGTTAAGCACTGCACAGAAAATCGCAGACCCAGCAGTGACAATAAAAGCGTGGTCTGCCTTGTGTCTCCACCCTGCAAAGGACCTCAATTCATTTCTTCAGACATCTGTCAGAAATTGCCACAGCGGTTTCCCACGGCCAGACTGCACGCAGCCCTATCTATCTCTTCACTACAGAGGGAGGGATGAGACAGACAAAGAGAAATGAATTTAGTGTGCTGGGGAAGTTAAGCACACACTCGGTGGGAATTTCATTTCCACGGAATTAGCAGCTCTGGCTCAGCATGAGCGGCACAGTGATGCTCCTTTAATAACGAAGTCCTAGTAAATAAAACACAGAGACGTTTTCCCATTTGCTGTGGGGGACATTCAGGTACACATGCTCTGCCTCCCTCCTACCTTTTCCGTGAATGCTCCCAGCACACATACCTCTGAATCATCTTTATTCGTGTAAACCATCATCTGATTGACTGATGCGAGCTGTGCTTGGTGCTGGGAGAGCCAAAATAAAATAAAACAAAGTTCCTATCCTCAAGCAACTCAATTTTAATTGGAAAATGGATAAAACTCTAAGATAAACTATATCTGTTCAATAGATCCAGTGGTAAGGAGGGTGATGTGTAGAGGGTACATCAGGGGCCTCTGCCCCTGTTTCCTGTTTCCTTAAACTCCTCCTGTGATGATCAGGATCACAGTTCAGCTGGTGTGGCTCAGTGGTTGAGCATCTACCTATGAACCAGGAGATCACGGTTCGATTCCCACATGCCCAGGTTGCGGGCTGGATACCCAGTGTGGGGCGTGCAGGAGGCAAGCTATCAATGATTCTCTCTCATCAGTGATGTTTCTATCTCTCTCTCCCACTACCTTCCTCTCTGAAATCAATAAAAATATATTTTTAAAAAGATCAGGATCAGAGCTGTGCCAACAGGGTAGAGTTTGGCCAGAGAGCTACGGGTCTTCAGAGTTAGCTTTCTAGGCCACTTTCAATTCAAAATGACTAAATAAAATATTTTTTCTTCCAAATATTTTTACTCCAAAGCTGTAAGAACTAACCTTACACTCAAATGAAGCCACTCAATGGTTGAATTCCTTGGAATCAAACCCAAAGCCTCCACAAATCCCTAGTTTTATCAAGTCCCAGGACCTGGCAGAGCAGACAACACATCACACTTCTGGCAACTCGATTGGGTGACCCCTGGGGTAACGTCTGCTAAGTGGGCATAAAGGTGTTCCTTATAGTAGTGTAAGTCCTGGCTGGCAGTACTCCCCTGCCATCCCTTCCCAGCTTCTAGAGCTTCTGTCCAGGTCAAGGGTTGCCATGACTGCATGGCCTGGTACATTGTAATGTCCCATCTTCCCCTCTGCTTGCGGAAGCCCCAGGGAAGTCAGCACTTGGCAGGTGCCAGGACCCCTCTCAAGCTCATTCTCTCACTAGCAAAGGGGTTTTGAAAAGCACTGGAGAGTACAGGGGTTTTCTATCTTCAGTTTGTTGTTGTTAACTTAAGACATGTTTTGAATACATGTGTTGCCAGTAAAAGAGTATTTGTAATCCAATAACTTCCACCAAAATGTGTACCACTTGGTGTCTAACCCATTCACCTTCAAACTCACTCTCTTTTTGAAACTTTCCTGACCTCCTCATTTTCTCCAGGTACGCTTAATCAGGTGTTCCACTCCACTCAACACGGGCTTCTGTTTTAAGGTCAGAACCCCCCTGCATGGACTTGTTTACATGTCTAACTTTTCCAAAGAACTACTAAAGCTACCTGTGGCTGGTGAGGTTTCTAAGATGGCCACAAAAATATCTCCCATCATACATGTTCTTGTACAATGTGACTTCAACACATCTTCCATCAATAAATGGGATCTATGCCCTGGCTGGTTTGGCTCACTGGTTAGAGCGTCAGCCCGTGGACCTAAGGGTCTCAGGTTTGATTCCTGGTCAAGAGCATGTACCTCGGTTGCAGGTTCGATCCCCGGCCCATGGCAGGATGCATGTGGGAGGCAACCACTCAATGTGTCTCTCTCACATCGATGTTTCTCTCTCCCTCTCTTTCCCTCTTTCTCTAAAAATAATGGAAAAATATCAAGAAAGGATTAAAAAAACACACAAACAAACAAAGAAATGGAATCTATATACCCTTCCCTAGAATGGATTTGGGTTTGTGGCTTGCTTGTAACCGACAGGATGCAGTGGAAATGATGCTGCCCGACTTCTAAGGAAAGGTTAGAAAAGGTGCCACAGCTTCCACTGATAGCTAGGACATTCTCCTTTGGAGTCATTAGAAGTCCATCCATCAC
Source organism: Eptesicus fuscus (assembly GCF_027574615.1). Taxonomy (NCBI): domain Eukaryota; kingdom Metazoa; phylum Chordata; class Mammalia; order Chiroptera; family Vespertilionidae; genus Eptesicus; species Eptesicus fuscus. Next base: position 32,236,605 of record NC_072494.1, on the reverse strand, counting down.
GTGACTACCATGTAGTGAGAAAGCCAAACACATAAAAAGGCCACATGAGCACTGGTCAACAGCCCAGCTGAGGTCCCAAGCCAACCAACAGAATCCACTGCCAGACATGTGACTGCCAAATGCACCTTTAGATGATGTCAGCCTTCAGCCATATGGTCACCCCAACCCCCGGCCCCAGCCCTGAGCTTTGTCAGCTGAGACCAAAGACATTGTGGTATAGTCGAGCCACCCCCACCATGCCCTCTCAATTCCTGATGCAAAGAATCTGTGAGCAACGTAGAAAAAAGCACAGCACTTTGGAGGGGCTCATTATGAGGCAAAAGTTAATAGGAATACTACTAAAGACAGGATCTACCATTCTTATTTATGCTTTCAAAGTAAGTTTCATATATTTTGATTGTATGAATGAATGCACATAGTTGTTGTTTTTTTAAGTATGTCCAATCATGACCTAGTTGTGATCTGTGTCAACAGTGAACTTCCCAAGAAAGAATATCTCTGAAGATGCTCAGCCCCAGAAAAGAAAATGGGAATAAAAGCTAAAATATCACCAAAATGTATCAAGCAAATCTACCTACTGCTGGTTAGAAATGGGCCTTGCTTTAGGATGATATGGGTTCGCAAGCTGTATGAAAATGGTAACTGTTGCTGTTTAATAATTTATAGATTCCTTACTTTGCAGCTTACTTTATGGTTTCTTTAATTTGGGCTGGGAGTGCAAAGGAGCAGAGAGAAGATCAGGGATGGTACATTTCTCATCTCTCTTGGATAGGTTCCCAATGGTTCAGACTGGAATGGCTCAAGGTCTTTTGCTAAGTAAAAAGTTTTAAAACAGATGGCTAAGTGTTTGTTATTCTCTGATTAAACAACAAAAATATATTTTTCTTTTCAAGAGAAATATAGAGACAAAAAAGAGAAGAAAGAGAAAATGAAAAGATGCATTAAATTATATTAGTTTCTGAGTACATCTCTGTGACGCGATGGGGGATAGGACAAAGGAGATGGAAAAAAATCAACAACTGCAAACATGTTAGGACTACAGCTTTTTGTTTTTCTTTTTTTCTTATTCCCCCCTGGGCTAATTAGAAACCAGAGTGTGTCTAGTGGGAATAGGCCAGAAGACACTGCTGTACTTGGGATTCTGAGTTGGGCCACTGTTTCTACGTAAATCTGTGTGACTGGGCTCGTCAATTCTGTGATGTTGGAGATCTATCCCTCCAGGCAGAACAAATGTTCTCTAATTTGCTGTATGGAAGTTTTGTTAAATAAATCATGGAGGCAAAGGAAATTAACAAGAAGCTTTGCCTGGGAGGCAAGACATATTGTATAGGACTTCAAATAATCTGGAGTGCACTTTGCAATTCAGAAGATGTATATATGCCTGAATGTGCAGAGGAAATACTGTTTTATATATATACACAGTTGTGATATACAGGTATCTATGTGCATATAAATATATGCATATATATATATATGAATACAACTTTAATCTTTATGTATATATACATTTTTCCTTCTCTACAATAAAGAGCCAAAAGAAAGTCTGTATTTTAGTGAATGCTCACAGCACACATATCTCTGAATCATCTTTATTCATTTAACAATCACCTGATTGACTGATGGGAGTTGGGCTTGGTGCTGGGAGAGCCAAAATAAAATAAAGCATGGTTCCTTTTCTCAAGCAACTCAATTTTAATTGGAAAATGGATAAAACTCAAGCTGTCCCCGAGACAAACTATATTTGTACAATAGATCCAGTGGTCTCAGATTGCATTCAAGTATTTATTGAGCATCTATTATGTGCCTGTCCCTGCCCTTAGTGTTGCAGTTACAAAAGAATGAGGCACCATACCTATAAGATATTATAATATGAAAGAGGGAGATGAAAATACAAACAAATAATTATAATCAGTGAGAGATGTGCAAGAATAGAATTGTGTATAAAGAGGGGAGGCAGCATGCAGGAGGGAATGATGAACCTAGATTGGGGTTGAAAAAGGAAAAGGAAAGGGTTACAGGTAGGTGCAGAAAGCTTCATAAAGACAGTGGCATTAAAGCCTGGGTTTTGAAGAATAAATAGAAGTCTCTATGAGAAATCATTAATAGAACATTGTATGCTATGTTTAGGGAACAGGATAGGAAATGACATAGCGATATAAAATAGCACCATTTGTTTAGGAAACTAATTATTTTTCTTGTTGGAGTGAAAACAATGGGTGACTGTGGCAAAGGGTGAAGGCAAAAGAAAGACTAAGGGAAGATGTGGAAAGTGGGGAATGGCTGCAGAATCCGTAGGAGGGAAGCCATGCCACTTTTCTAGCTGTAAATAGCCGGCGGTTTTAGAGGTGGGTGAGGCATGCTGACTGGTCACCAGGACCACTTTCTCCCTCGCCTCCCAGTAGTGAGCAGCTGGAACACATTCTGGGGGCAGCTCCAGAGGCCAACCAGGAAAGCAATGAATAGGAAAAACAAGCAATTCTAGAAGCTTGTTTTGAATTGACAGCATCTATCTTTTTTAAATCTTTATTGTTGAAAGTATTACCTATGTCCCCTTCCCACCCCCACCCCCCAACCGTGTTTATCTTGAAGAAGAAACGATTTAGCTTAACAGTGATAGCTACTTTCAAATATCGAAGAACAGCAGTTAGATCACTTTCACGAACCTTTAGAGGACTGGGCTAGGAATAATGAATAAGTAGAATGTCCCAAGTGAGCATATTTTGACTCCTGAAAAGGCAGAACTTTCTAACAGTCAGAGCTGTCCAACTCAAGCCAGGCTGTGTTGAGTTGGTAAGCTTCCTGCAGCTGAAGTGTCCAAGCACAGGCTCATCACTCTTGAGTGTGTGTGTGTGGGGGGGGCAGGGGGGGGGGAGGGGGGGGGGGGCGGGGGCGGGAGAGGGAGGGAGGCGGGGCTGGAGAGGGAATTACTACGTCAGGGCTAATTGCATGTGGGTGACCAAGTCCAAGACTCCATGAAGAGGATCACAAATGCAAATACATTAAGGGTCCAGGAAGGCAGCCTCAGTGAATAAAGTGCCTACATAGGAAAATGGGGAGTCAGAGGGGCTGTGGCTAACTGTACACCCATTTTACAATAATGTTCACATTTCTTTTTAAAACAAATTAAACAAAATATGCATCAAACAAAACCTGTCTGTGGACCTAATTTGTCCTGCTAGCCTTCAATGTGTGCCTTCAGTCTGTTTTCTCAGTCCTAATAGGCTCTGGTCTAAGTTCTATCGCTATGTACACTGATCTCGGGTCTCAGTTGCTGCATTTGTTCTAGGAGAGGCTTAGATGATCACTGAGTCTTGCTTCAGTTTATCTCCCAACTGCAGGCAAAAGCAGAACCAGGAGGACAGAACACAGGCTTGGTAGACAGCAAACATTCTTCCTGTTAGTCTTTATTCCTTAAAGGGGCATTGCTTACTTACAGAACTCTGCTCCAGGATGAATGGAGATGAGCTTTTTGAGACAAGGGCTATATCATAATGAAATTTCTTGTTCTCTTTATTCTTATTTTAATATTAAGAGTACATTAAAAAGTACAAGAGAGTAATCAATCTAAAGTCCAAGTTCCATAAAGAAAATTAATAAAGTTCGATGCACATCATATATTTTTTATATAATAAAACATTAAAGGTGTGACTAAGCCTCCTCGGTATGTCTCTGGGGTCCCTTTACCTCCAGAAGCAGCCAGTGTTGTGAAGTTAGTTCAAAATCTGCCCTTTATGCATTACACATTGACTGCAGTATATGTACGTACCATAAATAATGCCTAGTCATTTTATGTCCTAAAAACTTACACAAATGTATTATATTTTACAGATCTACATGTACTACATAGTACTTTCACTCAACACTGCAATCTTAGGGACTCATCTAAGTTGATACATCCACATTTAATCCCTTCATTTTAATTGCTAAATTACATCCTACTTATATACAGCAATTTATTTTCTCCTTAATTTAAACTCCTTCCACTTGTTTACTTAAAAAAATGCATTGAACTTGCCACATTTTGTTTATATGTGACTGTACCTTGGCGTGGAATTGCTGGGTCATCAGCTGCCTACAGTGTCAATTTTACTCACCATTGCCAACTTATGATCCAAAGTTTGTGTGCCAATTGAAACTCCCTCCAGCAGGGTACATGAATTTCTGTTTTGTCAGATCTTGTCACCATTTGGTATTCTCAGACTTTCAAATATTTGACCAATCTGATCTGTGTGAGAAACATCATTCAGGTTTTAAATTGCATTTCTCTAATTAGTAAAGTTGAGCATATTTTCATTTAAAAATATATATATATATATTTGTATTGTTAACAGTATTACCAATGTCCCCTATCATCCTCTCTTTTCCCCTCTCTACCTAGCCCCAAGTCCCCTCCCAGGCCTTCACCACACTATTGTCTGTGTCCATGGGCTATACATATCCTACCTAATAATAGACTAATATGCAAATTGACCGCACCTTTGCTATGCCCAAGCCACGCCCACCAGCCAATCAGGGTGAATATACAAATTACCCCAACCAAGATGGCAGTTAATTTGCATATCAAGACAGCTTAGAAAGAAGCCAAAAGCTGCAGAAGGGAGCAAAGCTGCAGAGAAGCAAGCAAGCTGGGCAGAGGAGAAGGGAGGAGCGCAGGTGGGGCTGGCGGAGAAGGGAGGAAAGCAGGCGGGCTGGTGGAGAAGGCGGGGCGGGGGAGAAGGGAGGAGAGCAGGCAGTTCGGAGGAGAAGGGAGGAAAGCAGGCGGGGCGGGATAGAGTGCAGCAGGAAGCCCTATTGCAGGAAACTTCCTGCAACGGGAACGCTAGTATGTATATAAGTTCTTTGGTTTATCTCTTCCTGTCTCCCATCCTCCCCTCTGAGATCTGTCAGGCTGTTCCATGCCTCCATGCCTCCAGGCCTCTGAACTTATTTTGTTAGTCAATTTTTTTTTTGTTCATTAGATTCCACAAATAAGTGAGATCATGTGATATCTGGCTTATTTCGCTAAGCATAATACTCTCCAGCTCCCTCCATGCTGTCTCAAAGGGTAAGAGATCCTTCATTTTTTCAACTGCACAGTATTGTTTTGTTATTATCAACTCAGCTCCTTTCCCGTAAATAACCTGTTTATATCGTTTGCTTGTTATTCAGCTGCATAATTTTTCTTTTTTTTTTTTCAGGGGGGTGGGGAGGACAGTTCTACATGGTGGTCAGCAGGAAGCACTTTGGAGCCGGCCAGCATGAGTTTTAATTCCAAAATTGTCACTAATAGTTGTTGTGTATGTGGGGGAGTTACTTAACCTCTCTGTGGCTCTGTTTCTTCATCTATAAAACTGAGATAATAATAGTGTCTCATAGGATTATTATTATGGTGATTAAGAAAGTTAATGTATGCTACAGATCCTGGCATATAGTGATCTTACAGGTGGGAAAGTACACCTTATATATTCTGGATAGATTCTTTGTCTATTAAGCATGCTGCAAAATTCTTTGTTTTTTGGCTTTGTTAGCTTTTATTATGCAGGTTTTTAAATTTTTAATGTAAATTTATCAATTTTCTTTATAATTTATGCTTTTTCCCAAGTATCTAAATACTTTTTCCATAGGATCATAAAGTTATCCTCTTACATCTATTTTAAAATAATTTTTAACCAATTTAGGCCTTTAATTTATCTGGAATTTGCTTTTATATAGTAGAGGTAATGCTCTAATTCTCTTTCTTTCCATACAGATAGCCAATTATTCCAATAAGTTCTGATTTTTGAGGGCACCTTTAAAAAAATGTTTGTATTGATTTTAGAGAGAGAGAGAGAAAAAAAGAGAAGGAGAGAGAAACATCAATGTGAAAGAAACATCGATGGGCTGCTTCCTGCATGCCCCACATGGGGAACTGAGCCCACAACTCGGGCATGTGCCCTGACCAGGAATCAAACCAGCAACCTTTTGGTGCATAGACGATGCTTAACCAACTGAGCCACACTGGCCAGAGTGAGGGCACCTTTATAGTAAATCAAATTTCCATATAAGCCAAGGCCTATTTCTAAGCTCTCAAGTTAATCCAATAAATCTGTTTTTAACCCTGCAAAATACCACACTGTTTTAATCATTTACATACAATTAAATAATTAAAATAATTCTTGATATGCAGAAGAGCAAATTCTCCTAGTTCTCATAATTGTCCTGCATATTCCTGAATATTTACTTACACAGAAATTTTAAAATAATTTAATCAAATGTCTTAAAAAAATCTTTGGGATTTTCATATAAATTACACTAAATTTGTACTCACTTTGAAGAATAATTTACAGTACATGTTCATGATGGTGAGCTTGTATATGCATAAACAAAATAACTTTTGACTTTGTATAGTTTTATAATTTTCTTCCATAAAAGCATTAAATATTATTGTTAGATTTCCTTTTCCTTAGTTACCAGGTATATTTGAATGCAATCATGAATGAAATCTTTTTTAAAAAATAACATTTTCTATTTTCTAATTACTGGTAAATAAAATCACACATTATAATCATTTTTGTATGTTGATCTGATTTCCAATAACCTTCTCCAATACTTTCATTCTAAGTGGTTTGACTGTGGGTTCTTTTGTATTTTTTTGCAAACAATGATATCATCTACAAATAACAGTTGTGCCTTTTTCTTTCCAATAATTATACCATTAAATACATTATCTTGCATTTTCTAATCAGCTAGAGCTTCCTGGCCTGGCTATACAAAAGGGGTCTTAGTAACTAGTTTCTTGTCTTGAGTTTAATGTGAATGCTGCTCTGGATTATATTAAGCAAGTTTCTTTCTGTTGTTAATGTATTAAATTTTTCCCCTTAATTTACAACTAGGTATTGACTTTTACAAAATATTTTCTACTTCTATTGAGATGCTTACTTTTTTTCTATTTTCTCTTAATATGTTGAATTACATAGATTTTATTTTTTACCTATTTTATTTATTTATAATGTTAATTTATCTTTGTATTCTTGGAATAAATTGTTTTATCATTATGTACTCTAAGTACAGTTCTGGATTTGCTAGTATATTATCATGTTTTATTCATATGCCATAGCGAGATTGGACAATAAATATCATTTCTTATACTCTGTACCTAATTTTGATATAACAATAGGTAGTTTGTTCTCTTCACCTATTCACTGAAATAGATTATATAAGATAGGGATTATGAGTTACAACTTTTGGGAAACTATTGCCATAAAATGTGTGGGCTTAATAACTTTATAGGGAGAATTTTTTTATCACTGATTCAATTACTTTTACTATAGATGATCATTTTTCCAATAAATGTTTGGGAGAGTCAATTTGCATTCATTTTATTGTACTGTAGTAAAATAAAATGTTTTGTATGATATTAATTATTTAGAAGTTTTGTGACCTTTTATAAACTCATATATGATCAACTTTCTAAAATAATATATGTGTGCTTTAAATTTTTATGTGTTCCCTACTTTTTGGACATAAGAATATAGCCATGTTATGTTATGTTATGTTATGTTATGTTATGTTATGTTATGTTATGTTGTAATGTTATGTATGTTACATTACATTACATCACATATGTTACGTGAGAGTGAGCAAATGTTCAAATCTTTTGTATTGTTACAATATGGACCTCTTGGTCTATCAGTTTCTAAAATAAGTGTTAAAATCTTTACACAAGTATTATATAGTTCTAGATTTCTTTTTGTAATTCTATCCACATTTATTTTATAAATTTATATAAATACAGGATGTCCCCCCAAAAATGTATACACACTTTAACAACTCTAGATAGCTGTGGATTCTATTACATTTTAAAAATGTATTTTAGTAAACACTGCCTTCAAAGTGTGTATACATTTTTTGAGGCACCTGTATATATAAATTCATGATAGTTAATAGTTTCAGTTATGTTATCAGTATACTATGTTGGTACAGCTTGGGTTCTTTGGGAAGCAGACACCCAGATAATTAACATGTATGACGTGTATTATGAAGGACTCTTGGAACCAAAACCTGTAGAAGGGCAGGGAAGGAAATGGGATTGGGCCGAAGGAGATGTTGAGCTGTGATGTCAACTCGATGAAGATCTAAAATGACCCCATAAGGAGCTCTGGAGGTGGGACCGTCCTTCAGAGTTGTCTCAGTTAAGGCAAGGGAGCCAGGACTTTATTCCTGACAGGCTTCCCTGGAAGGAAGTGTGCCTTTGGGTGAAGCAACTTTTTCAGTGGATGTAATTCTCTAGTACAGGCTAACCGGTGAGGGCTGTCTTCTAACAGTACTCCTAGAAGTTTAGGGAGTAAGTCCTTCATTACTAAAGAGAGATCCGGGCAGAGTATCACAATATTTATCACAATCTACCTCTTATGCTGGTGAGATCCATTTTTTTTTTTTAATGTAGATTCTGGGAGCAGCTCTTCTAGCATTCCTGTGGGCTCCTATTCCTGGGGAAAACTTGGAAAACCATGAGTGTGATAAACTACAGTCCCCGCCTTTGGAGCTTGTCTCAGGGCCATAAGTTATCCTCATTATCTCCTTTCTCTACTATCCATTAATTAATTCCTCTTATCCTCAGCTAGCACTTCTTGTGGTCTTGGAGATGTACCTGGTGAAGTGAACTAGATCTTTATTCCTGGGGGGGGGGGGGGCGGTCTAATTTCTTCCCTGGTTACTATGACATTCTCAAACCAGAGTTATTACACTTGTTTATTTGCTGTCAAAATTTGTTATAGGAGCACTAAAAGATATCCAAATGTATCATCTGGTCACTAAGTATATTCATCTTCTCATTATGTAACAGCATCCTTATCTACTCCTGCCAAGATGATGATTCATTTTATTACCTGCTGGTTTCTTGGCGTGAGCTGATCTAAGTGCCCAGACACCGGCCAAAAGTAGAGCCCATTCAAAGTTGACAGCTTTCATACCATCTGGTGTATGGCCCAGGCTAGTATTCCCAGATAACTTTCCCATGTATGGAATATAGTCTAAAGTCCAAAGAGACATATCAGGCATTTTGTGACCTTCTTTAAGCTGCAAGTATGAGTTTCAATAATTTGTTCTTTCTTGGGGTGGGAAGGGTGATTCTCATCATGCAATAAACACAAGACACCTACAGTTTTACTGATGTGTCAGGTCCTGAATCTTCAAAGGGTTCATCTCCAACTGTCTGGAGCACATCTTAAATCCTTCCACTAGCATCTAATTTTGTTCATGTGACTTCATTAGCCTGATATAACCAATATAATGAACAAAAGTTAGATTCTATGTGTATGTTCATATAGTCTACATATCTTCAGACTATATTTTGACTGAGAGCCAGTGTTAAAAAACACACACAACAGTTCTAGAGCAAACCTGTATTGTAATCCCATTATTCTTTTTAAGTAAATGAAACTCTTCCAGACCCCCCCCCCACCTTTTTCCTAAGGATGGAAAATAATTTGTTTGCTAGATCAATGACTGCAGATCCTATATCTGATACCTATTAACCTACTCTAGCAAAAATACCACATCTGCCATTAGGTTTAATGTCTGCTGTGTTTGTAGTCATCCACTCTAATACTTGAGGATATGTCTGTATTTCAGTGTCCAGATTGCTAAATTAAATGGAGACATGAGAATCATCATTCCCCTATCTTTTAATGGATTTAAAGGTGGTACTAATTTCACCCATTCATATTGGACTATTAACTATCTTGAAACAGGGGTGAGGGGATAAGGTAGTTCAATTGGCTTCCAGTTGACCTTTTCCACTAGAAAATTCTTATTCTTCATGCCAAGGACCCAACATAAGTGTTGTACCAAATACCAAATATCTATAATAATAAAAGGGTAATATGCTAATTAGACCGGATGTACTTCCGGACGACCTTCTGGACGTCCTTCCAGACATAGCGGGACTGGAGAGAAGCCAGCCCAGGGTCCCAAGTGCCTGCAGGTGGTGAGGGGGGGAGGAGGGGAGCCAGCCCGGGTCCCAGGTGCCTACAGGCAGCCGGGGGGAAGCCAGCCTGGGTCCTGGGTGCCTGCGGGAAGCCGGTGCTGGAAGCTGGGGGAAGGAAGGCCTACACTTGCATGAATTTCATGCATCGGCCCTCTAGTATCTATTATAATTGCAAATTGGGGTCTAGGGAAATGACCACTGGTTGGGTTCACATATACTGTGACCCACTATGAGCTTATCTTGGTTATCGCATGCCCCATTCTAACAGAGGGACCATGATGACATTTTGGCATCAATATCAACTTGGACTCTGTATCCAACAATCCTCAGAATGCTTGAATATTCCTCTTTCTCTAGTTGCCTGACAAATGGCAGTAGGTCCCTTTGAGATAGGTCTGAAGAAGCCATTGCCATGTGTATTTGCCATTATGTTGCAGAGGCCTTCACGGAAATAGTCTCCTCATTAGTCAGTGAGGTCTGGGTCTGAAAACTGGATATTGGACAGAGGATTATAATTTTTATCAGAATGATTGCCCTTAGCCTTCTGATCATCATCTTCAATTTCTTTTTATTTTGCAGATACACTAGTACTCATGTTGGAGCCCATATATATTTGCCCCTAGGAAAGCCCCATTCGTTTAGCCATCTCCACAGCTTTCTCAAAGTCAGCTTCCTGGCTGGTCTTTTAACCGTGCCTTTAATATAATAATTGTACTCATTTGGCTTCTGGGTATAAAATATTGCCACCTGCCCTCTATTGTTTGCAGTCAACGTGTACTAAGATCCCTTTCACTATTAATTAAAGGAGCCTACTTCTGTAATGGCTTCTTCTACCATCAGCCCGACTTACAGAAGAGAAGCACTATTGAACTTCCTACTGATGCTGGCGCTTTTCCCACCAGTACATTCCTTATTGTCTTGTAAATAATATATCCTCTTGGCCGTCTTGAGATATAGTCATCTAATGAGTTTTTGGTCTTTTATTGTATATCTACTCTAACTTGTCCAATTCTCCGAGCCTTTTAATTGCTTTTTTCCACCTCCTATCATGATCATTCTGGCTTCTATTCCTCACTTAAAGTAGAGCATCCCTTTTTCTCTGTTTCTAGGAGCCATCACACCTGCTTGTTCACAACTTCTCCCAAGGTCCTGGCCAGGAAGTTAATGCCTGCATTCCTGTAATGCGCTCTCACATTGACAAAGTCTCTTTCATCCAAATTCATGTTCCTTTCTCTCAACATAACAGCTTCAGGGTGCAGTCCCAAGTACCTTTCTAGATCCTGCTGGTACAAGCTGGTAGGTTCTGAAGTTCCTTTGTTAGTCTCTTTCCCTTCCCTAGTAGGCTCAGGTATACTATAATCTCCTATGGCCGATTATGTTCTGACTTAATCCTGGCTATTGGCCTACTAACTGGGTTTAGGGGGAGTAGGGGTGAGAAGAGATGGGTACAGAACCTGGAGACAGGGTGGAGGCGGTGACATGTTGTCCCTGCATCATCTTCAAGCAAGAGGGAATGCTAGCTCTTTATATAAAGCATATGATCATTTCAATCTGATTATTTCAATAGATGCAGAAAAAGGCATTTGACAAAATTCAACATCCTTTCACGATAAAAAATAAACTTTCAAAAAATTAGGTATAGAAAGAATGTACCTGAATGTAATAAAGACCATATATATGAAAAGTCCACAGCCAACATTACCCAATTATGAAAAGTTAAAAGCCTTTTCTCTAAAAAATGGAAATAAGATAAGGATGCCCACTTTTACTACTTCTATTCAACATAGTACTAGAAAACTTACACAGCATTTAGACAAGAAAAAGAAATGTCATCAAAATTAGAAAAAAAGGAAAATTTTTTTCTAATTGTCATGTTTGCAGATGTTTGCAGATGACATGATATTATATGGAAAAACCCCAAATACCACCTCAAATCTGTTAGGACTGATAAATTCAGTAAGGTTCAGACTACAAAATCAATATACAAAAATTAGTTTCATTTCTATGCACTAATAATAAATTATCTGAAAGAGAAATTAAGAAAGTAATCTCATTTATAATAGCATCAAAAACAATAAAATACTTAGGAATAAATTAACCAAGCAAATGAAAGATCTGTACACTAAAAACTACAAGATGTTGATGAAAGAAATTGAAGAAGACATTTATTTAAATGAAAAGAAGCCTGCATTCTTGTATTGGAAGAATTAATATTGTGAAAATGCCCATAATATCAAAAGTGATCAATAGATTCAGTGCAATCCCTATCAAAATTGCAATGACATTGGTCACATAATAAAAAGAAATCTATCCTAAATTTTGCATAAAACCATAAAAGACCCAAATAGTCAAAGCAATCTTGAGAAAGGAGAGCAAAGCTAAATGTACCACATTTCCTGACTTCAAATTATATTACAACGCTATAGTAATCAAAACAATATTATATGGCATAAAAACAGAAACATAGACCAGTGGAACAAAATACTGGTAGAGATCCCAGAAACAAATCCAAATATGTATGGTCAACTAATTTTTGACAAGAGTGCCCAAAATATACAATGTTGAAAGAATAGTTTCTTCAGTAAATGCTGTTGGGAAAACTATATCCACATGCACAAAAATAAAACTAGAACCTCATATTATACCACTCATAGAAATTAACTCAAATTGTATTTAAGATTTAAATGTTAGACCTGAAACCATAAATCTCTTAGAAGTAAACATAGGAAAAGCTCTTTGACTTCTAAGATAAGACACTAAAACACAGGCAATGAAAGCAAAAATAAACAAATGGGACTATATCAAACTAAATAGCTTCTGTACACCACACAAAACAATCAATAAATTGAAAAGGCAACATTCAGAATACAGTTCTATGGAATGCAGAAAACAGTATGTCAGTTCTTTAAAATATTACAAATTAAATTACCATATGATTCATCAATCCTACTTTTGAGTATATAACCAAAGGAAATGAAAATAGTATACAAAATAGATTATCTGCACTTCCATGTTCATTGTGGCATTATTAGCCAAGATATAAAACAATCTAAATATCACTCAAAACATAAAAAAATACAATGTATATATATATAATATTTATATAAACGTATATGATTCATATATACAAATGTATATACATTATACAATTCACATATATACTTATATAAAATCATATATATGTATACACATACATATATATGTAATTCAGCCATAAAGAAGGAAATCTTGCTATGTGAGACAAAATGGATAAATCTGGACCACATTATGCTAAGTGAAATAAATGAAGAAAGATAAATACTGTATAATATCATTTATATGTAAAAATCTTTTTTAAAATGTTGATTTTATACAAACAGAATAGAATGGTGGTTCCCAAGGGCTGGGGATAGGGGAGAATGGGAGATGTAAGTCAGAAGATATGAACTTTAGTTATAAGAAGAGTAAGTTCTGAGGATCTATTGTACAGCATGATGAATATATTTAATAATATAATATTGTGTACTTAAAAGTTGCTGAGAGTAGATTTTAAGCATTCTCACCACACACACAAAGAGTTAACTGTAATTATTCTACAGCACATATATATATATATATACATCAAATCATCATACTGTACAATGTAAACATACACAATTGTATTTTAAATTATTTCTCAATAAAGTTGGAAAAAATAAACCAATAGGGAGTATTCTGAAAATAACAAGGAATTCAGTGATGCATGGCTAAAGATTTGGTTGGAGCCACATGATGAAGGTACTCACATGCCATGTTGGTCCTCTGGGAGTCTTCGAATATAATCAGGGTATAAAAGTCATCCTAATTTACATCCTATAAGAGAAAGAGCTATAGATGATTCAGGAGGGAATGCAACTAAATCCTGATATGCTTCTGCTAATCCAAAAATAGCTCTATTTCTATGGCAGAGTTAAAAGTCTCATCCTGAGATTGTGTATCACCTTCCTGGAGGCTGGGAGAGTGTTGATGGCGCCTTGTCTTTCATGGGATGCAAAATGACAGTAAGAGCAGAGTTCCTGACTAGAACCAAAATAGGATTTTCATTCAACAAGCTTTTTAAAAATGTGGTTATAATGTGCCATGCTTGATGTCAAATAAGAATGACAGCTACCATCAACCAGCTTAAGGACTCATAGGGATGCAAATACATAAAACAAAAAATAGACACAGTGTTCTGTGATAAGAAGTTCAATAAGAAGAAGTAAGTATAAGGCTTTCCATTTTTAATTTTTTGGGGAAACTTCTTACTGTGTTCCACAGTGGTTGGACCAGTCTGCATTCCCACTAAAAGTACACGAGGGTTCCCTTTCCTCTATATCCTCTCCTATCCTCCTTGTTGATTTATTGATTATAGACATTTTGACAGGTGTGAGCTGGTATCTCATTGTGGTTTTAATTTGCATCTCTCTGAAGATTAGTGATGTTGAGCATCTTTTCATATGTCTATTGGCCATCTGTATGTCCTCTTTGGAGAGGTCTCTATTCAGGTCCTTTGCCCAGTGATTCCTGGGAATTTATCCAAAGAAACCTGGAACACTAATTTGAAAGAATATATGCACCCCTAATGTTCATTTCAGCATTATTTACAACAGTCAAACAGCCCAAGTACCCATCAGTAGATGAACAAATAAAAAAGCTGTGGTACATTTACATAATGGACTACTACTTGGCCATAAAAAAGGAAGAAAATCTTACCTTTTGTGACAGTATGGATGGATCTAAAGAATATTATGCTAAGTGACATAAGTCAGTCAGAGAAAGGCAAATACCATGTGATTTCACTTATATATGGAATCTAATGAACAAAATAATCTAACAAAAAATAGAAATAAGAGTATTGATACAGAAAACAGACTGACAGTTGTCAGAGGGGAGGAATTTGGGGGCTAGATGATAAAGGTGAAGGGCTTAAGCAAAAATAAATAAATAAATAAATAAATAAATAAATAAATAAATTAAAAAAAAACACACAGACACAGACAACAGTATGGTGATTGCCAGAGGGAAAGTAAAGTGGAAGAGGGCAAAGTAGGGATAAATGGGGGCAGAAAGAGAGTTGACTTTGGTCAGTGAATGTACAATGTAGTATGTTGATCATGTGTTATTGAGTTATAAACTTGAAACCTGTATGATTTTATTGACCATTGTCATCCCAATAAATTCAACTGGAAAAAAGTAAGAATAAATAGTATAGAAGCACAGAGGAGGGAAACAACAGAGCTACAAGGAAGGGGCTCCAATTTTGACTCTGTGATTAATTATTAGCTCTATGACTTTAGGCAAAAAATGTAATTTCATGGGTCCTCATTGCCCTTATCAGCAAAATGAGAACATTGGATGATATCCAAGTAAGCTCTCAGTTTTAAAGTTAAGTGATTAAGAATGCAAGCATTTTATGATTCCAATGACTTAAAAATATTTGATTTATAAATTTCAGCACATAGAAATGTAAGCTAAGCCTCAATTTTTTCTCCAAACCCTGACCCCCTCTACAGTATCAACTTCTTTTAGTATATTTGAGAAAAAGTGATCACAAAGAAGTTTTGTCAGTTGAGGGTGTGGAACTCAAAATTCTAAGCTGCATTGTCCTACTGTAGCCCATAGAAGTATAACATAATGCTTTTTAGCTTAAGTTTTGGAGACCAACTATTCTTGTGACCATGGGAAAATTATTTAACTTTGGGGCTTCAATTTCTTTATCTGTAAAGTTAGGAAAACAATTGGATATACTTTTTAGTGTTGCCAAGAGCAATGCTAAGTTAACACATGTAAAGTGCTTAAAATACTACCTGGTATATTGGATGTAATAGACATTTAATAAATATGAGTTATATCAAACTATAATAAAGCTCAGTGGTTTTTTTTATCTTTCCTTTTGTGGCAGTATGGATGGATCTAAAGAATATTATGCTAAGTGACATAAGTCAGTCAGAGAAAGGCAAATACCATGTGATTTCACTTATATATGGAATCTAATGAACAAAATAATCTAACAAAAAATAGATTTTTTTAAAGTTTTAGGTGGGGGCTACTTTTTACAAAAAAAAGTTTATATAATTAAAGTTGTATATTTTAAACCCTATGGTAACCATTAAATTATTTTTAAATGATTTAAATAATGTCAACTGAGGAAATAAAATAGAATAATAAAATGTGCAGTTAACTCAAGAGAAGGCAGATAAAGAAGAAGAAAAATAAAGACCAGATGGAAGAAACAGAAAATATCTAGCAATATGGTAGATTTTAATTCAACCATATCAATAATGATAGTAAATATAAATGGCTGAATAAATAATTTTTTAAAAAATTGTTGGATTAAATTTTTTAAAGCCCCAACTGTATACTTTCCTTGAGAAACTAACCTTAAATATAAGTGTGTAAATATAATTTAAAAATAAAAGAGAAAATAGCCCATGCAAGCATAAACCTAAAAGAGCTATTTCGATATCAAACAAAATAACTTCAGGAAAAGTAATATTACCAGGGATAAAGAGAGATTTACATAATAGGGATGGAATCAATTTTCCAAAAAGATATAACAATTTTAAACATGCATGCCCATAACATCAGAGCTTCAAAATACATGAAACATGATCATACAACTGAAAGAAATATAGACAGTTACAAAATTGATTGAAAGTATATCTAGAGACAAACTCAGTAAGAATATAGGAGTCCTGGACATCATTAGCAATTTATTGGACCTAAATGACATTTATAGAACAATCCTTCCAACAACAACAAAACACACTTTTTTTAAGTGAACATGTAACATTCCCCCAGATCAACCATATTCAGCTTATAAAACATACCTCAACAAATAGAAATGAATAGAAGTCATACAAAATATGTTCTCAGACTATAATAGAATTAAACTAGAGGTAAATTTACAGCAAAAGAAACCATCAACAAAACAACAAGAAAGCCCACTGCATGGGATAACATATTTGCAAATGCTATCACTGATAAAGGTTTAATCTCCAACATCTACAGGCAGCTTATGCAACTCAATAAGAGGAAGATAAATGATCCAATAAAAAAATGGGCAACAGACCTAAACAGAATATTTTCAAAAGAAGACAGAAGGAAGGCCAAGAGACACATGAAAACATGTTCAAAGTCACTTATTATCCGAGAGATGCAAATCAAAACAACAATGAGGTACCATCTCACACCTGTCAGAATGGCTATCATCAACAAATCAACAAACAACAAGTGTTGGCGAGGATGCGGAGAAAAAGGAACCCTCGTGCACTGCTGGTGGGAATGCAGACTGGTGCAACCACTGTGGAGAACAGTATGGAGTTTCCTCAAAAAACTGAAAATGGAACTCCCATTTGACCCAGTAATCCCACTCCTGGGAATATATCCGAAGAAACTAGAAACACCAATCAGAAAGGATATATGCACCACTATGTTCATAGCAGCACAATTTACAATAGCTAAGATTTGGAAACAGCCTAGGTGCCCATCAGCAGATGACTGGATCGGAAAACTGTGGTACATCTACACAATGGAATACTATGCTGCCATAAAAAAGAAGGAATTCTCATCATTTGCAGCAACCTGGATGGAATTGGAGAACATTATGCTAAGTGAAATAAGCCAGTCAATGAAAGAAAAATACCACATGATCTCACTCATTTAGGGATAGTAAAGAACATTATAAAGTGGTGAACAAAAAGATAGATACAGAGACAGTAAAGCATCAAACAGACTTTCAAAGTACAGGGGGAAAGTTTGGGAAAGGTGGGGGAGTTATGAAATCAAACGAAGGACTTGTATGCATGCATATAAGCATAAACAATGGATGCAAAACTCTGGGAGGGGAGGGCATGTGTGGGTGTGGGGTGGGGGGGGTAATAGTAAGATATGTACACATATAATACCTCAATAAAAATATTAAAAAAAATAAATAAATAAACTAGAGGTAAATAACAGAAAGCTATATAGAAAATCTCAAAATATTTGGAAATTAACAATACAATTCTAAATAGCCTGTGGGTCAAAGAGGAAGTCTCAAAGAAAGGTAAAAAATACTTTGAAGTGAATAAATGTAATCATACAGCAGCACAAAATGTGGGAGATGTAACTAAAATAGTGATTATATGGATGTATCACATAAAATGGCTATAACATAAAATGGTTATAATACAACATAAGCATAAAATGGTTAAACAACAAGAATAAAGATCTCATATCAATATCTTAAGCTTTTACCTTAAGAAGCTATACAAAGAAGGGTAAACTAAACCCAAGGCAAGCAGACAAATATATAAATGATAAAAATAAGACCAGAAATCAATGAAACTTTTGAAAAGAAGAAAAACCATGATCACCAATAGATGCAAAAAAAAAAATCATTTGAAAAAATTCAATATCCATTTATGGTTTAAAACTGTCAGCAAACTAGAAATAAAAGAGAACTTCCTTTTAAAAAATATTTATTGTTGAAAGTATTACATATGTCCCCTTTTTCCACCCACCCCAGGCCTTCACCACCTGATTGTGAGAACTTCCTTAACCTAACAAAGTGTATATGGACCATTCAGCAAGCTATAGCTATATTATACCTAATGATGAAAGACTGAATTGTTTCCCCCATTAGAAAAAACAAAGTAAGGATCTCTCTCTTCTCTCTCTCTCTCTCTCTCTCTCTCTCTCTCTCTCTCTCTCTCTCTCTTTATCATCATCATCATCATCATCATCATCATCATCATCATCATCCTGGAAGTCCTAACCAATGCAGTAAAGCAAGAAAAATATATAAAAGTCTTGCACATAAAAATTAAAAGAAATAAGACTATCTTTGTTTACAAATAACATGACTATTAAATAGAAAATCCTCCCAAAAGTCTACAAACATAGTTCTAGAACTAATAAAAAAGTTAAGCAAGGTCACAGGATGCAAACTTAACAAGTGGAATTCAAAGTATTAAAAAAAATACAGTTTAACATACACCAAAGAAAACTTAGATATGAATCTAAGAACTTACGTTTAGGATTTGTATGCTAAAACTATGAAATGCTGATTAGGCTTTTTTTTTTTTTATCCAAAATACATTTAAAGTCATACCTGGGTTTACAACTGTCTACTGCTAAGATGTCAGTTATTTCTATTCAACCTATAGATTTAACAAGATCCCAAACCAAATCCCAGCAGCTCTTTGGTAAATATTGACAAGGTGATCTAAAATTTATATTGAAAGGCAAATGAACTAGAATAACAATAACAATTTTGGGGGAAAATGTCAGAGGACTCACTTTTTTCTATTTCAAGATGCACTGTAAAGTTACAGTAGTTACACAGTGTGGTATTGGTAAATCAATAGAACAGATAAAGAGAGACTGGAAATGGATCCACATGAATAAAAATAGTCAACTGATTTTTTTTAAAGGTACAAATGCAATTCAATGGAGATAGCATAGTTGCTTCAATAAATAGTACTGGAACAGTTGGATGTCTCTATGCCCCTCAAAAGGAATCTGAGCCTATACTTCAAAAATTAACTCTAAATAAATTGTAAATGTAAACATAAAATTTAAAAATAAGAAAAGCTAGATCCCAGATCTTGGTTTCTGATTATCATTCTCTAATACAAGGAATTGGGCTCCATGAAGAACTGATTGATTCCAGGTTTAGAGCAGGGAAAATATAAGATAAACTTATATGATATTCCTATGGTGCCACAAAGAAAGAAATTGCTGCCAGATGGGGTTCAGATGAGGAAGGGGATGGGAAATCTTTCTTAATCTTAGACATAGAGTGGGCCTAGTTCTTAGAAGAAATCCTCACTGGACCAGCACGCTCCTTCACTTCTAACAGAAGACAGCCAGCACCTTGGAGTACTGAAGAGTGTGATCTGAACACTAAGCTGCACTGCACGAGACTGGATTCCTGGTCTGCCTCTTTCTAGCTGTGGACTTGGATGTCTGTGTCCCTCCAGCATCTTTAAAATGCAGGTAATAGATATGGTCTCAAAAGTTTGTGGTAAGGATTGAGATGGTGCACCTAACCCACTTAGACCATTGCTTAATATTCAGTATATTGTAGCTAATATGATTCATAGTTATTTTACCAAGGCCTCCATGGTAGGTTCATCTACTAGTCTTTTGAGTTCCCCGGAATTAGAGAAGTGAGACCCTTGGGATGATGTGCGGCATGGTAGGTACAGATTTTAGGGCTTCATTCTTTCCTGGTGACTTTAAGTGGGCTTAATCAAATTTAACTTCAGACCACTCTCTCTGGTCCTAAAATACCCTTTCTGCCAGCTGACTCCTAAAAGGGAGAACTGAGCCTTTCCTCATACAAGAGTATATTGAAAAGGCAAACTTCTGTAACTGAAAGACAAACATTCACTAATGAGTGCTGGTGAGCAAAACCAGGCCACTTTCTTCTCTCATGACGATTTCTGTCTCATGGCAGACAGAGTAATAAACGATTACCCAGATAAGGGCAAAATTACAACTGTGATGAATATTGCAAAATGAAATTACAGAAGATGGGGAAATGCCATTCCTAGCATTTTATATGAGCTAAAATATGCTGGGTGCTAAACACTGTGCTAAGAAATCTATATGCATCATCTCCATGCTTACCACAGACTTTTAAGACAATATCTTACCTGCATTTTACAGATGATGGAGGTGCATAGAAGTCAAGGTCCACAGCGAGAGAGTGGCAGACCAGGAATTCCGACTAGAGCAGTGCAGTTTGGTGTCCAAACTCAAGGACTGCAAGGCACTAGCTGTCTTCTGTTGGAAGTGAAGGAGCTCAATAGTCTAGCAAGAATTTCTTTCAAGAACTAGACCCACTTCGTCTAAGATTAAGAAAGACTTCCCATCCCCTTTCCCATCTGAACCCCTTCGGACCCCCACTCCCATCAGAACCCACGCCTCTCTCCTGAACCCTCAGGCTGCCAGATGGACATTTTATGTTCACTGTCTTGTTAGAGAACACTCAACCTGAATTCTGGGGCCAAATTACCTAGCTTAGAATTCTAACCCTACCACTTACAGGCTGTGCTAACTTGGGAAACTTACCTAAAACTCTTTGAACCTCAGTTACCTGTCTGGCAAATGGGATTAATATCTATGTGGTGTTACTGGGAATATTAACTTAATTAATGCATACGAAGGTTTTAGTGTAACACCTGCCCCATAATAGGCACTGAATCCGCTGCAGCTATTACTGTTCGACAGAGATTTAGTTAGCTTTCGGTGACATTCTTTTCAACCTATATAGTAAACCTACTTGTCTGGTTTATAACAAGATTTTGGCAATATCACCTTGTTAAGGGCATGTTTGTTTATGAACATAAGTATCACTGTGAAGGAATACATGCACGTTTATTAACAGAAATAATTTTTACTCTAATGGTTGGGTCCACGTGCCCTTTGGTCAGCTGGATCACTAAGGACCTAAAGGAGTTCAGAGTTGGCCACTCCAAAATATGCAACTCGGACATAAAGACTATTTTGAGATGAAAGCGATTGAGAAAAAAAGCAGACACAGGACAGTCTCTTTACCAGAAAGGAAAGGATGATTCGTAATCACTGGAGACAATTGTGGACTCTTGTGTCAGCCCAGAGATGGCACCCAACACTGTTACACAGCAAACCTCACTAAAACAGCCTTATTTTCCCCCATGTGCTTACCTTTCCGCAGCTTGCCACCCAGAAAAGCCTAAACCCCTTGCCTTTGTCTCGCTTCTCCACAAACTGATCGTTCTTTTTAAGGTGTGATACAAGCCACGAGATCTAACCACCCCTTTGAGTTCCTCATTGCTTGATTTCTCCTGCATGTGCGCACGCTGCTCGTGTTATCAACTTCTGTGTGTTTTTCTCTTGTCAATCTGCCCTTTGTCCATCTAATTTGCAGGGCCCCCATCAGAGAACCTAGGAGGGTAGAGGAAAAGTTTTTTGCTCCCCTACAGGACAAATCACAATCCTGGTTTTGCTGCAATTTTTTATTTTTATTTTTAGAAGTACATTTGCAGCTTAGAAGTCAATGATTTTCCTGATCATCAGTGTTGAAAGCTGCCAGCTGCCAGCTGGGGAGGTTTCGTGGGCCAGTCCCTTTCCATGCATCGTTGGCATTTTCTGATACAGGAACCTTCCTGGGGCTGGGGAGCAACATCAAAGGAAAGTTATGGAGCTTGTTACTGTGTGTAAAGCGCCATGCAATCCCTCACTGAAAGCAGCTATGGAAATGCAAAGAATTCTGTGTGATTTTATCCACAGAGTAAGTTTAGGTCAGAACATCAGCCAGGGTTTAAGCCATATCTCTTGCTTCCTTTGCTATTGTGGATGAAAGTCAGTCTATTTTAAAGTTCCAAAAATGTGAGTCCCACCCCACCCCCCTGCCCCTGGAGATAGCTAGACATGCAATGCTGAAAAGGATTTAATTCGCTGTGTTGTCACAGGGATGATGATGTTGGCTCAATTTTGGATGTTAGGATAAAGCCATGGGATGCTAAACTCTCCCACTGTTGCAATTCTCACCGTACAATATAATTAAGGGGAAGCAGAAGGGCACCTAAAGAAAATGTGAGAATGCTAGACAGTTTGAGAGTGGGGTCAGAGAAGGTTGAACTTGGCAGAATGGCTCCCTGGTGTGGGGCGTTATCAGGCCCCAATGAATGAGGAAGATCTACAATCAGGAGTGTGGTTAACGGCTGGAGGGCAATTCTCAACAAACCACAGAGTATTAAAAAGAAGGAAAAAAAAGACACCCTGGGATTAATTGTCATTCCACTGGCCTGTGAGGCAACTGATACCAAACATAATTGAATTACTTTGTAATTATTTCTTCTGGAGTATTAACCTAAGCTAGGCTTCGGAGATGGAGTTTTCTCTCTCTCTGGCTTTGCACTGCAAATGGTTTTGCATTACGAATATTTTTCTGCTTTACTGTATTATCTTGTGCAAACTACGCTGGTTTGTTTTCCCCCCTCTTCCTTGCCAACAGGGTTGTTTACTTATCGGAATTAAAGTCAGAAGCCAGAGTCTCCTGCCAGCAGGACAGAATTTCTAATAAATATGTAAATAACGCCCCTCTCAGCTGTGGCTGCGGGCAACGCTCTCACGGGGCCCGCCCAGGCCACACAGTCTGGGGCTCAGGCAGGCTTGGAGAAGATGAGAGATTTTCATCAATCTGTGGATCAGAGAGAAATAAAATTAAACCTAACCTGAGAGGGCAAAGGAACAAAGGTGAGATGGCAAGGAAGGGCATCCGTCCTTGTCGTTTTGGAGATGGGTCATTTTCTTTGGCCCTCGGGTGAAAGTGTCTGAAGGTTGACACAGCCTGTTATCAGAAAGGAACTTAGGACATTTGGGGGTGGCTCAGGGTGGAGAGAAAAAAAGTCTCTCTTCTCAGGCAGTGGCAATGCCACCAGCTACACCTGTCACCAGCTACACCTGTCTCAGACCCTGATTCTACGCCAGTGGGGATTAACACCTGGTCTCTAAGTTGCACATTGAGCTCGACATTTTGAGGACATTTGATACACTTACCCTTCTGCTAAGAAGGAAATAAAACCAATTCTTGTGGAGGTCAAGGTTACACCACGGAGAGACGCTTAACAGCATGAGCTCTGGGACCAGAATTCCAAGGACTGAATTTTACTTTGCCACTTACCAGCTCTGTGCCTTCGTTTTCTCGTGTGGGAAGTGGGTATTCACCTGTTCAACAGTATTGATTATCTACAACATGCCAGGCAAGTTCTAGGGTATGGAGATATAGTGGGGAACAAAGCAATGACTCTGCTGGCCGAATGCCTGCTCTCCTTAACAGTAGTGGTACCTCCCTCAGTGTGTGGCCATGAGCATTAAGTAAATATTTATCCCGGGCATGTAGTAAGTTCTCGATCAATGTGAACTAAATTTAAATGTAGTGTTTAAACTCACACAAAAGGACAGATTACAGCCTTAGCCAGAGTTGCTCAGTGGATAGAGCGTTGGCCTGTGAACTGAAGCATCCCAGGTTTGATTCCAGTCAAAGGCACATGCCTGGGTTGCAGGCTCAATCCCCAGTGGGGGGTGTGCTGGAGGCAGCTGATCAGTGATTCTCTCTCATCATTGATGTTTCTATCTCTCTCTCCCTCTCCCTTCCTCTCTGAAATCAAAATATATATATATATATATATATATATATATATATATATATTTAAAAAGGCAGACAGTCTCCTCAGCCCAGGTTCTGATCACTGAGCCATGTTCAGTCTTATGTTACCCCAGGGCTACAGCTAGATCATGGAAAGGCCTGTGTTGAAGCACTTGGATGTGGTTAGCAGGCTCCAAGAGAGAGTGGTGGCTGGGGTCTCATGTAACCGACTAAGTAATGAGCTGGGCAGATGTATAATATGCAGATGTGCTATGGAGAGCCATTTGATTTTCGGATACCCTCCTCTCCCCCTCCTGGGGACTGGGCTCAAGCCTTGGGAGCCCAGAATATCTACTCTTGTTGTTACACCTTGTTTATTCTCAGGTCCAAACTGGGTCCTCTTGAAGGAGCAGTGGCCTCAGGTAAATGGCACGGGCAGATTTGTTTTCTGTAAGTCCACTTCTCCATGAAATAATGCTGATCAAGGGGAGGAATGCCTTCCTCTCTAACTCTGGATCCTTTGCCAGCTTAATGGGTTTTGCAAAATGAGTTCCCGGCAAGGAAATCCAGGGGCTGAGTGGAGCAGTGTATCTGAGCTTTGTCAGAATGGCACGCCTGGGTGAGTCTCTCTCCAAGAGAGAGGGAAGAATTAATTAGAGCCATAAATTATGGATTACTAATCACTGCGCATTGTAAAGAAAAAAATATGCAGCTAAATGTAGGGGTTTTTTTTTTTGAGGGCCACATGTGAGTGTGCATACGGTAGGGCAGCCTGTCCCCTCTTCCCTTCTCTTGGGGTGCCTGACCTGAGTGACATCCTAGAGGCACTCATTATTGGCTTATTCACTAGAAAACCAAGAGTGCATTAGCTTTAGAAGCCTCAAGGAGTGAATACTGTTGGGAAGTGCTGCAGTCACAAAGCAGACTGGCTGCTGCTTTTTGGATTGAGGCCACGGCTAGAAAGAGAAATGCAATTTTGTTAAATACTTAAACAGCATCCTCCAAGTGCCATCAAGTCCTGGAGACAGACCCCTACCTCCCCTCACCCCCGCCCCCAACTACTTACCCCTTAAAACTAAAATAATTTGCTTAATATTAGGCAGGAAGAAAAAAGTTTCAAAATGATGTTTCTAATATCATAGAATGTTAAGCAGCTATTAAAACGATATTTACATAGAGTTTTTAATGATATGGAAAGAATCTTATAACCTTAAGCACAAAAACGGAATAGAAATTACATTAATATACAGAATGATCTTAATAAGGCTTAAAAGCATGGAGGGGAAGTTTGAAAGAAATAAACCAAAACTTCAGGATGGTAGATTAAAGATATTTTTCTTTCATGCTCTTTGAAAAATTGATGTATTTTCCCAATTTTTAAAACATGAGCATGTATTGCATTTAAAAATGATGTGAAGTATGAAAATTAAAAAAAAAAATCCAAATCAGCAATAACAAGTTGATCAAAGGCCGCTCTCCCATCCCACATGGTGGCCTTTGAAATTGTTCAGAGCGGAGACAATGAGCAGCTTGGGGGGAAGACACTGTCCTATGGTGTATTTTCTTTGTTGCTCTTGCCTTTGGGAGAGTTCTGGCTCTCTGGGGATCCATGCCAGTGCTCCCAGCTTAGAATTGGTGATTAGAGAGTGCTTTTGAAATATTAGGATCATCCTGACAGCGATGGGAAGAGTGTGTCAGAGGGGTGCCAGCGTCAGGTGAGGACTGGCTATCTGACCAAGAAAGGATGGTAGTTTGGACAAGTGAGGAGCCAATGGAGATGAGAGAGAAGTGGACACATTGGAGAAGTATTTATGAGCTTAAATCAGTAGGACTTCATAATGGGTTTCAAAGAAGACAATGACTAAGAGAGAGTTAGTTGTCAAGAGTCACACCTCTTTTTCTGACTGTGCAGTAGATGCCTGACCTGAGTGACATCCTAGAGGCACTCATTATTGGCTTATCCACTAGAAAACCAAGAGTGCATTAGCTTTAGAAGCCTCAAGGAGTGAATACTGTTAGGAAGTGCTGCAGTCACCAAGCAGACTGGTAGTTTGGACAAGTGAGGAGCCAATGGAGATGAGAGAGAAGTGGACACATTGGAGAAGTATTTATGAGCTTAAATCAGTAGGACTTCATAATGGGTTTCAAAGAAGACAATGACTAAGAGAGAGTTAGTTGTCAAGAGTCACGCCTCTTTTTCTGACTGTGCAACAGATGGACGGTGAGTAATTTACCAAAAGAGGAAGCCCAAGAATATGACCTGGTTGTCTATGGGGGAGTCAAGTAGGGGTTATATTAACTATTTATCATTGGGAAATGGATTGTCCCAAACGTAGTAGCTTCAAATAATAAACATTTATGATCTCAGTTTCTGATAAGCAGAAATTCGGAGTGGCTGTGTGGTTTGGGCTCTGGGTGTTGCAAGCAAGATGGTGATCAGAATTGCATTCATCTGAAGGCTTGACCAGGGCTGGCGGATCTACTTCCAAACTTTCTCATGTGGCTGTTGGCTGGTCTTCACTTCCTTACCACATGGACTTCTCCACAAGGGGCATGGCAGCTGGCTTCCCCAGCATAAGTGGTTCAAGAAAGAGAGGGAGCAGGAAGCTGATGTGCTTTCTATGACCTACTTTCTGAAGACACGCAGTCCTTTCTGTTTCTGTTGTACTCATGATGAGCGAGTTAATAAGTGCAACCCACACTCAAGGTGGAATTAGGGTGTGTCAAATAATTTGTGGGCATATTTTAAACCACCATGAGAAGTAGGTGGCAGCTTGTTTTTTGACATACTAACTTTGAGGATCCATGAAAAATCCATATCTCAAGTATAGGTAGATTTAGTGCTCAAATAAGAAACTAGGGATGGAAATATAAAATTCAGAGTCTTCTAGATTTACATCTTTGAGCATGAAGGAGATTGCTTAAGAAGGATGTGTAGAATAACATAAGAAAAAAGGCTAAGGAATTCTGATCTTGGGATGCCCTGAATTAAGAAAAATGAATTTGTAAAAGAAACAGAGAAGAAAAGACCAGGCAAGAGAAGGAAAACCCGGAGTGCTGTATCTCACTATGAAAGCCAAGTAATGGACCTAGGAAAGAGCAAGAGCTGAGTAAGAGCTAATTTGGTGGTTATGAGACAGGAAGCCAGACTGGAGTAGGTTGAATGTCTAAAGATAGGTACTGATTACATAAATTTGAACTTTTGATTTGAATTAAATGTAGACATGCAAAAATGCAGCTAGCCCCCTTACATCCCTCACCTAACCTTCTACTCATGTTAACTACTCTATTTTGTATAACTAAAGTAAAATTACCAAGTTCATAAAGTCAACCCTGGTACAATACTGTTAACTGAACTACACACCTTATGCAGATTTCACCAGTGTTATTACCAAAACAACTAAGAAATGCTGTTTCCTTCTCAAGGTCTATAGGCCTTGTGACTGGTAATGTTGATCTTGAGCACTTGGTTAAGGTGGCCTCTACCTAAGTTGTCCTCTTTCAAGTTACTTTTTTTATACTTTAACAAACACCTGTAGGAGATACTTATGATTATGAAAAGATTTTGTTTCTCAAACATTATCCCATTTATTTTAGCATTCATCAGTGGATCTTGTTTGCAACAATTATTACTTTAGTTTTGCTTTATGGTTCTTTTCTACTTTCCTATTTCCTTCTACATGTATTCATTGTACATTTTCTCTAAGAAAAGCTGTCCTTTTCCATCATTTATTTTTTTTTCAAATAACTGTATCAATATGATTTATTTAATATATTAGTTAAAACCCAATACTGTCATTACTTATTGTTATGCTCAAATATTTCCAACTTTAGTAGTAAGAGATGTATTTAGTTTCCTCTGACCTTTTAAAATGTCCCCATCCTTTTGTGAGCATTCACTTATTTTGTGGCACTAGAGATGCTCTAAGTTCATCTTGCTTTTTTTGTTTTATTTTTCCTGCTCCAGACCCCTAATATCAACTATTTCTCAGAGAATGGTGTTTAGAAACCAATACATGGACACTAAGTTTGCTCATTGTAATTGGAGTGTCAATGCTTCTAGACCCTCTCAGCAAACAGAGGTGGGAAATATATGTATGTATACTCATCCGCATGCACACATCTATATTTCTCTATCTATCTGCATATATATATATATATATATGGAAAAATAAAACAAAATACAGTCATATGTATTTGTGTGCACATGTGTATATAGGTTGGTATATATGTGTGTTTATATGTATGTGTATATATGTATGTGTGTATGTGTATGTATATGTATATATATATATGTTCATATATATGTTCATATATTTGTTTATATGTATGTGCATATAAACATATGCATGTTATTGCCCCTGAAGACCTTCCACTGGGGCAACTCGTAGAGATGGAAGACAGTGACAGTGATAATCCTGACCCTGGGTAGGTCTAGACTAATGTGTGTGTTTGTGTCTTACTTTTGAACATAAAAGTTTAAAAAATAAAAGAAAAAAATTAAAAATAGAGAAAATTTTATAGAATAAGGCCATAAAATGTTTTTGTACAGCAGTACAATGCATTTGTGTTTTAAGCTAAGTGCTATTACAATAATATCCTATGCCTTCACATTCACTCACTGGCTCACCCAGAGCAACTTCCGACACGGCAAGCTCCATTCACGGCGAGTGTTCTATACAGGTGTAGTGCTTTTTATCTTTTATACCATATTTTTACTGTGCCTTTTCTATGTTTAGATACACAAATACTTTCCACTGAGTTACAATTCAGTAGATTAATATACTGTATAGGTTTCTAGCCTCTACCAAATAACTAGGTGTATAGTAGGCTATACCGCTGATGTATGCACAATGACAAAATCACACAACAAAACATTCCTCAGAATGTATCCCCGTTGTTAAGCAGCACATTACTGTATTGACAAATTTTACTTAGGAAGAAATGAGAGTGCCTGTGTTCCTACAGCTGCAATAGCAGAATGTGTTGTCATATATTTTTAAAATTTTTGCAGTCTGACAGGTGAGAAACAGCATCTCAGCGTTGCTTTAATGTGTATATCACTTACAATGAGGAAGTTTGAACATTTTTTTTATCATCTGAGGGCCTTTTTTGTGAATTGTCTTTTCCTGTCTTTTTTACACTTCTGTATCAAGTTTTGGTTCCTTTCCATTTTAAAAACTCTTTATTTATTGCAGATATTAGCTCTTTGTCAGTGTTAGATGTTGTGAATTTTTGTCCAAGTTATGTTTGTCTATGCTATTTTTTGTGATGCTTTTTTAAAATTTTAGTTGTCGAATTTACCAGCCTTTCCTTTTGTCACCTCTGGAATTTTAGTCACTTGTTACATATTTATTGACTTAACTCCTGCGTCTACTCCCAATGCAAGTTAAAAATTTTCACACTAAAAACTTGTAACCATCCAAGGAATATATAGCCTATATTTAGTTCTTGGTGACCTTTTCTCACCTTCTTTAGAAAAAACTAGAATTATCCTGGTCTCTAAGCAGAAGATTTATCAGTTTGCTAACTTCTATCCAACTATTTCTCACTTGCTAACTAACCATAGATTTCTACTCAGATTTTTTTTTTTAATCCTCACCCAAGGATATTTTTTCCCATTGATTTTTAGGAAGAGTGAAAGGGAGGAAGGAGGGGGGAGAGAGAGA
This sequence comes from Eptesicus fuscus, assembly GCF_027574615.1. NCBI lineage: Eukaryota > Metazoa > Chordata > Mammalia > Chiroptera > Vespertilionidae > Eptesicus > Eptesicus fuscus. The sequence continues at coordinate 32,206,868 of NC_072494.1, read as the reverse complement.
GAAAGAAATATCGATGTGAGAGAGACACATCAACTGTTTGCTTCCCACACACGCCCTGGCCGGGGCCAGGGATCTAACTGGCAACTGAGGTACCTGTCCTTGATCTGGAGTGGAACATGCAATGCTTTGTTCCACGGACCATCCCTCTAGCCACTGAGCAAACTGGCCAGGGTTCAGGTTTTTTTGACTGTTTAATATGTGATTTCACTGTGCTCAGAGACACTCTATCTCCTGGAACCATGGTCGGCAAACTGCGGCTCGTGAGCCACATGCAGCTCTTTGGCCCCTTGAGTGTGGCTCTTCCACAAAATACCATGGCCTGGGCGAGTCTATTTTGAAGAAGTGGCGTTAGAAGAAGTTTAAGTTTAAAAAATTTGGCTCTCAAAAGAAATTCAATCGTTGTACTGTTGATATTTGGCTCTGTTGACTAATGAGTTTGCCGACCACTGTCCTGGAAGAACAGAAAGCTTTTAGCAGTGAACTGCCACCCATCGATCTAAGAGTTGGCAAAACAAACTTCTAACCCAGTTTATAGCCAATAGATTATATTATGTACACATGCACATTGTACAGAGGGCCCTGGTTCAGCAACAATCTTGAATTCCAGCACGACTGATTTTCTGCTTAAAAATAAGCTCTGTGCCAGGAACTATAGATTCTACAAGAAAATCATAACACATAGTTCCTGCCCTTATGGAACTTGGTCTCATCAAAAAGCAAAAGTGAAGCCACATGAAAGCAGTAGATCCAACAGGACATTGTCTATAAAGGAGAGCCTAGAATGAAGAGCACAGATACTAGGCACAATAGACATTAATTCAAAGAAGGGGGAAATCACTGAGGGCTGAAATCATATGGAATCTTAAGCTGAAGGAATGGATAGGGTTTGAATGGGTGATGGAAAAAAAAAAAAGAGCAGGCCAGAAAAGCATTATTCACTCATTGCATTGAATTGTATTGAGCTGAGTACCCACTCTGTGCAAAATGTAAAAATTACTTCTGTTACAACCTGACTTCCTTCTCAGAAAGTACACATACATACACATACCACAAGATTTCTTCATTATTTGAATATTTTCAAAGTACTTTTTCCTGAAAATTTTAAGATGAAATTTATCAAAGCATATTCTATAAAATATTATAGGTGGTCTGATCTGGTATATTTTCAAAACTTAATAATTCATTTCATATTTTTACTCTTCAAAAGCTCTTTCACATTTATCCCCTTCCGTTCCCCTTTTCCCCTTTAATAACATCATAGAATAGTGAGTATTATACTCCTCATTTCCCTGGTGAGGGAATTGAGATCTAAGAAACCTAAATTTTTTTTTTAACAGAGGAGATGAGAGAAGGATCCAGGGCCAGACTTGTGAACATCTAGCTCATGCCAGTTCACCATTTCTCTACTTGAGATGATTGTGGAACTGGGATGAGTCTAGACAATTCCCAAGCACTAGTCTCAACATCTATAGTCTCAACGTCTGTAGTCTCAGCCAAGTACAATCCTGGCTTAGTCATGGATTACTTCTGTGAAATGAACAAGTCCTTTCCTTTCTTTCCTAGGTCTCAGCGCCTTCATCTGAAAAATAAGAGGTTTGGACTTGGCCATTCTCTAATGTCCCTTAAGTGTTATTCTCTGCTTCTAAGCGCCCAGCCAGCTCATACTGCCTCCTGCTCTGCTTGACCATCAGAACACTCAGTGGGGCCTGATGATGGGACCCACTGACCTTTAGAATCGCTCTGTATCTCCATATCTATGACAGTTGAGTCCCCACAAGGATGCTGCATTCACATCACTCACTCCCCGAGCCTTTGATGTGGTAACTGGAGAGCTGTGAGCAGCCGAAGGAGAGGTAGGAGCACAGTGAAGGAAAGAATTTCAGGAAAGAATTTGCCTCTGATGTAGATGTCTTAGGTTAGAGGATTTTGCACTCAAGTAGCAAGAAATGTTATAAAAGAATCACTGGGGAAAGTGAGGTCTCCTAGCCCCTGCTCTGAGCAGCACTGTGAAAAATGAAGTGGAAAAAGCCAAATTTACAGATCATCTAGGGAAGCCGAAATCCAGCAGTAGGATATGAAACACAAAAGAGCCGAAGTGAACATGAAGCGTTATTGGTTTGGGGAGATGGGCTATTTCCCCAAGGTCCATAATTAGAACCGGGAACCTTTTGCATGTAATTAAGAGTAAGAGATTGGTTTAACAACCACAGTTGAGCAAGTCTGAAACATTTTTTTTCCCCCATGTAGCATTTGGGATTAGGAATTCTTTTTTCTCCCACTTGTAAAATGTGAGCGTTTCCTGACTATTTAAGAAATTGAGGCTAATTCTACTTCCACAAGCATTTTTGTTGCTAATAAGAATAGGGTATGTTTTGCATATGTGATGTGAAATCAACAAGGTGCCCTACAGGAATGAGATGGCCTTTGAGGCACTTTCCTTCCCCCCCTCCCTCAAGGAAGTTGTCACTGAGCCGCTGATTAATGACTGTAATAAACATAATTTTTAAAAATTAAAAAAAAATTATTAAGTACACTGCAGAAAGGTGCCAGGGGTAATTATTGTCTAGAAGTACTTCCTTATTATCTTTTCTAATCCAGCCATGCTGACATTTTTGAGAGGGAAAAGAAGTGTTTTGTCTTTCCTCTTGTGAACCGGGTGACATTTGAATATGCAAACAGTGTCAAAGTCTGCCCTGTGGATGTTTTTGGGAGCTATGATTTATGAGGCCAGCCTATTGTATTTACTATCACGCTCAGAGAAAGGTCATTAGACAAAGAAGCTCTACCTCCTGGGGTCTACAGCTCATCCTGTGATATTTTAATTGTGGCTCTTGGGCTGACTTCCAGGCATGCCTCATGGGGTGAGCTATGTGGACTCTGGTTTGCCCGGGCTTTGGGTACACTCTCTAATGTTTGTGGTGTGGTTTGTGCCAACCTTCAGCCACTCCTGGGACAGATGAGGGATGCTGAGCATAAGGGAAGAGCAAGGAAATGTAAAAATCTCATTGGATTCAGTGACTTCAACTTTCTCCCCAAGACAAATAATTGTTTCTGACATATACAGTATAGACTAAACTTGAGGTCATGAAGAAGGTGAGCTGTCTGTTGGCAATGCGTCTTTAGGGAGCCCGACTCGGTGTGGTTCCTTTGCATGGGTTCTGTGGTAAATACAGCTGGAGTCAAATCATCCAATCTTAGCGTTGTAAAGACCTCAGCTGTCATCTTCTTAACCCCTTCTTACAACACAACTCTCCTCTCTAACATTCCCAGAGAGGCCATTCAATCTCTGCCTAAACATCTCCGATGATGAGGGATTTACTGGCTAGCTTATCAGAAGCCCCAACCATTTTGAACAGCCCTGAAAGGGTACTTATAATTTTCTCATACACTGAAACTTGACTCAATGCCAGTTTTGTCCTAGCCCCAACCCCTAGAACTATGTAGAAGAGTCCTTTCTCCTATATTTCAAAGAAGCTCAAAGAAAGCTACCCCATAAATCTATCCATCTCTTGGTTAAACATTCTCTCAGCTGAGCATGTAATATCTTAATAAGCATAATAACACCTGTTAACCACTACAGTGGACATAATGAATTATAGTTACACTAGTGGCCCGGTGCACGGATTCATGCACATTGAAAGGAAATTAATTATAACGTGGCTGGCAGGGGGGTGGGGAGGGGGGACTGGGTGAGACTGCTGTACATGTCCTGGAGCCAACCTCCCTCAGTCCCTCCATGGCCGGCTGCACATGGGGCAGCACCAAGGCTTGGCTTGAAGGGCATCTATGGTCACCGCAGTTCAGCAGTAAACCAGATTTGGGCTGACAGTGCCCCTGAAACAACATAACCCACAGCCCAAGGTGGGATCATGGCCCCATGAGGAATTGGGCTCCATCCTCTCTGGTTCCAGGGTGTGTCACACAAGAACTGCCGCTGCCAAGTCACTGCAGCTCAGCAGTTCCTGTGTTGAACATCTGCCCCCTGGTGGTCAGTGTGCATCATACCTACTGGCCAGATGGTTGAATGGTTGCTTAGCCTTTTATACCAGTATATATAGATATTGGTATGCCTGGTGTTACATACTCTCCCTAATGTCCTAGATAGAAGTCTGCCTCTTTATCTCCCACTAGAACAGTTTACCAAAAAGGGTGGGGGGAACTGACATTGTTATAGTTTTGAATATACTAGTATTTGTGCCTGTTATGATGATTTTAGATGTAAGTAATCAAAACCCAATAACTCAAATCAGTTTAAACAATAAAAATATATATTAACTCAGATAATAAGTAGTTTATAGGTGGGGTGGGACTTCAGATTAGAAATAATTTGGTGGCCCAATTATTTCTTAAAGGATCCTGTTTTTTCCTGAGCTCTGTTTGTCCATCTAACACTGTCCACTTTAATTCTAATTCCTCTCACACTTGCAGAGTAGCTGCATTTGCTCTGTTTTTCTCCTACTGACTAGCTCATTTTTAATGCAATTCTTTATCTTGCTTCCTTGCTTCTCCATATGTATTGTTTCTGTTTCCTCACAGTTTAGGTTCCACTTGACCCCTGAGACCCCAAATCTGTTGAATCCCACAGTATTTCTCAATTTGGATTCTAGAGGAAGTGACTCTCATTGGCCCAGCAACTGTCTCTTGGCCAAGAAATGCTAGAGGCCTTTGACTACCCTGGATATGAGCTGCCCTTAGGTCAGATTCCACCTGTGGCCCAGCCAGCTATGCCTGGGATAAGAGGAAGGTACTTGATCTAAATAAAGCCCAAGAGCTTCTTTCACACCGAGGAGGTAGAAACAGTGTTGACATGTCCAATATAAGCCTCAGTGTAGACAGAGCACACTCACAACCACACAGAACACACACTGAATGCTATGATTTGTTATTTTTCTTCTTTGAAGGCCAACATGTAAATATGTATAAAATATAAAATGAGGACAAATAGGGATTATTGTCTCTGATGTCAGGATGTGTCCTAGACCTCGTATCTCAACAAACATGACCCTGACTGCAGATATTAGATATTTAGTTGGCAGTGTGGACTAGTAAAACACAATAAGACAAAGAAACAAAAAACCAGAATCAGGCAGATCTGAGTTAAAAATAATAAATAATTGCTTTAAAAGTGTTTTATATGTTTAAGCCACTGAAATGTACAGTACTTACCCCACTGATACTCATAGCTTAGTTTAAAGGGAGTGACATATAACATAAATAATATTTTCCTATGTTGAGATAGGAGTCTCCTGCTGGATCAGCTTTTAAAAACCAACTGCATCCTGAATAGAAGATATTCATGATGTCCTTAAAATCTCTGAAAAGAAACCCTGTTTAAAAGGTGATTAAATTTATTCAATTGCTTATTTTTCAAACCTGCAAAAGGTCAAAAGAAATCTAGATCTGCAGGATTGTACCTAGTCAATTAGACTGGACCTCTGATACCTGTCCTGCGCAAGTCTTTGCTTCCTGCCACCTGTTATTCTTGAAGGCCCCTTCCCTTGCTTTTCATCCCTGTCTCTAACCACCTCCTTTTCTGACACCTGTTAGTGAACTCTGGCATCACTCCCTCATAGCCACTCTTGCCTCCTGGATCACCTTAGACTTTCTTCTTTTCCTTTGCTTTCAGCTACTCTGCACTTGGATTTCAGTTATGCTGCACGTTGCCCCACCCAGTGGCTGGCTGGGAAAACAAAAATACCAACTGGATGCATGAGACCCTGGGAGTGGTTCCAATAGATGAATAGATGTGGAGACAATGAAGCTGGCACCAGATCACTTTTAGAGTACGCCTTCTGGGCCAGGTCAGAGAGGACCTGTCTAAAGATGGGGATTGAGATTAAAGCCACATTTTCATTCTGAGCCTGGGCTTTGTTTCCAATGTTGATTTTAGGGGAACTTTGTTATATTCCTTTTCTCCATTCTCATGCTCCTGTGTTGAGCATCTGCCCCCTTTAGGATTTCACTTGCACAAATAAATGTTTCAAAAATTCCCAATAAAGCTCTCTAAGCTCGTTTCCAGTTCCACCATGTCTCTTTCCCTGTAACTCAAGGCTGCCACCATTTTTTAAAAAATTCTGCTATCTTATCTTGCTCAGAAGAATAAACAATCTTAGTCTGGTTTCAATATTTTTCTTTGTTTTTTTTTCCTTCTCACTTGCCTTCATATTCCTCTCATAACATGGACATATCTTGCTCATTATCTCCTTTTTTTTTTTTTTAATCTGAAGATCTGAAGAGAAAAGGTGGGTGTTCTTGCCAGCAATGTAAATCCAACTTCCTGGTCATTCAGTTGAGATCAATTTCCACCTGGGAGACTGAACATACTGAATCTATAAGACATGCAACCTCTGTCGATAGAAATGAGATCGACAATCTGTAAGGCAGCAGCCAGCCAGCACATGGACCGATGCCACAGGCAGGACCCTCAGGAAGCCAGCCCTTCCTACCCCAGTCTTCTTTCCAGAGGTGCAGGCTGTTGACATGCTCTGCAGACCCCAGAAATTATCCCCCTAATCCAAACATAAAATCATTCCTGTGATCCATTAAGTAACTAGAACACAATGGCCCTGCCCAAAAAAAGGGCTTTCACAAGAGTGACTGTGTCTCATCAATACACACTAAGCTGTGTCATTCCCAGGTTGGAGCTAAAGGGAAGGGGGATGGAGACTGACTGTTGTCTGGGCAAGATTTGGGTGAAGACCCGCTTCATGGAGAGCAGAAAGCGTGGGCAATGCATTGGATGGTCAGGCAGACTTCCTTTCTGGTAGATGCCCCTCAGAAACCTCTTGCTTGGGACCCCTAGACAAGTTAGAAATAGGAACCAATTGGAAGCATGTTTATATACAAAGACATCATATTCATTTGTCTCTTCCTTTAGTCAAATATTATTTAGAGAGCATCTATCATGTCCTAGACACTAGAGATAAAACAATGAATGAAATCGAGATAATTCCTGCCCATATGGCAATTATATTCTAGTAGAGAAGACAAACAATAAATAACTAAAAATTTAAAAGGTGGAGGTGGTTACTTGAAATAGGGTTGCAGGAAACTCTCTGGGTGGGTGGCACTTGAGTAATGAATGGAAGAGGAAGGGAACCATGTAGCTACTTGGGAAAGAGCAGTTCCTAAGTAGGACTAGAAAGGACATAAGGCAGAAATATGCTTGTTTTGTAGGATCTGCAAGAAATAAGTGTGGTTGGGCATGGGCGACAGTGAGAAAAATAATGGCAAACAGTCTAGGGAACAGATGGAGGCAGGACTTATGGGCTTTGGCAAAGAGTTTGGACTTTATTCTCATTGTGTTGAGAAACCATAAGATGTCAGCATGGAGGTACTGAGATGATGATGGTGGTGGCAATCATGGTGATGTATGTATTTACTATTCAATATGTGCCACACTTGATTCCATTTCTATAAAAATGGGGCCATACAAGAGCCCTACCCCCTGCACTTTTATGATGATTAAATGATCTTGTATGCAAAGCACTTGAAATTGTGCTCAATAAGAGTTATTACAGTTATTATTATGGTCATCAGGGACCGAGCTGCTTGGCCTTACCATTTCAGCCTCATTTTGGCCCTAACTACATTTAAAATACAAATATTTTAATCACAATTATGCTAGCATCAATAAATTTTTTTGTGGAGAAAGTATTTTTCCAGTGAAGTCCATTTAGCCAATTTAATTCCTTGATCAATGTCCTATATAGCACAATTTAATTATTCGTATTTTCCCCATTTTCATTAGCATTATTTCTTTTCCATTTTAATTTTATAGCAAGATGAAATATCTCTAAAGTTTAAATAATGGAGCCAAATGGCAGTTTCAATTTGATATGGCCACAATATCCCGCTACTTAAGAACCCTCAGATCCTGAGGCCCAAGAAGGTTAACTGATTTTCCCAAAGATATATAGCAAGTAATTGAGAGAGGTGAGATCAGAACCTAAGTCCATTGAATTTTGATACCATGGTCTTTCACCATGGTACTTTTCTAGGAGTGGAGAGGGAGGAAGGAAAGGAATAGAAAAGCAGAGAAAGAAAATAAATTAATATACTAATTAATACCTACTTACCAGGGTTAATGTGAGGTTTAGCTGACATACCATATAAGAAAGTACTTTTAAAATCTGTAAAGTACTATGTTATTGTTAGTAATAACAATAAAAGTGAGACCCATTTTGAGTCTAGAAGGGCACATTGAAGGCATTAATTGCTAGTCAAGTGCAGATAGGTGAGTTTCATTTCCTAAAGGTATTGATTTGTCAAATGCATCAAAGACCCACTTCAGCATATCCTGAGAGCCTCCACCAAGGAGAGTATATTTGGGAGCCTGTTGGGATTGTGCCAAGATGGGTATAAGAACAATCGACACAGTGGCAGAGATGGTCTTTAAGAGGATCCCAGAGATGGCAACTTCAAGTAGTGCTCTAAAGTCCAATTGGGGCCCATTATCTGTTAAAGAGGGTCTGATGCAAAGAATTCAGCATCAAGACTTCAGGGAGATGATAGTTCTTGGCTTAAGGGCCATTCAAACGTCCTTCTTGTAGTACTTAATACTACACTATGCCGGAGGCCAACGGTACAAAAAAGACATTATCTCGGCTTCGAGAAGCTCACTGTGTCCTAGAGGAGATAGGCTTGCCAGAAAACAAGCATGACAGTATCAAAGCTATGGTGGAGGCAGAGGAGAGGACCACCTACACAAAATGAGAAGATTTCCTATGGAACATAAACCTTAATGATAATTTTCAAGGACAAGTGGTAGTATTCAGATAGACAAGGTCAAGAGAAATAGCATTGAGAAATAACATTGCATTCCCGAGAAATAAGATTGCACATGCAAAGGGATAGTGATTTTTTTAAAAAAAAGTGCTATGAAAGGAATGTGTGCAAGGGGGATGTGGCAGGTGAGGCAGGGAATGGCTCAGGTGCAGAGAGAAGGAGGTAGATGGGGCAGAGAAAGCCAAGTGCAGAGGGAATGGACAGGTGAGTCAGATGGCTCAAATGCAAAGGGAACAGGCAGATGAGGTAAGGAAAGAGGCCAAGTGTAGGTCCCTGCAAAGCAGGGTGGAGGCCAACTAGAAGCAGACACGTGCCTCAGGGAAAGAAACTGACAGCAACCAGGATTGCTCAAAATCCATGGCAGACACTAAAGATAGAGACAGTGACCAAGGCCAAAGGTCATTTAGATAAAGCAGATGTGTGCAACTGTTACTAGACAAACCAGAAAACTAAATCCATCCCAAGACGCTGGGAAGTGAGCCTAGAGGTGCCCGTTGCTCCTGAAGGCCACTCTCTTGGGCACAGCCTCTGAAGGTATGGTCCCAGATGGAGTGGGACTGTGGCTGCAGGTGGCAGATGTCTTGATACACAACTGGCATGTGTTTCCCGGATGGCTGGGACAGTTCGGGATTGAGACTGTTTATATCCCAGCAGTACCTGTGGGCTCTGGGAGATAGGATCGTTCCAATTCATTAATAGCAATAGTTTCCATTTTCTGTGACCTAGTCATTATTATTCTTGTTCTGAATAAAGAAAGTGAGGCACTTGCTTGAAGTGAATTGAAAGAGACACCCATGTCCTAAACCTCCGGATCAGTGAATATTATTGTAGGTGGATACAATGCATTTAAACTAAGGATCTTGAGAGGAGGAACTTACCCTGGATGGTCCCCATGGGTCTTCAATGCAATTACATGGAACCTTATGAGATAGATACACAGAAAGGAGAGGCAATGTGATCAGAGCCAGAGCTTGGCGTGGTGCGGCCACAAGCTAAGACATGCTAGGCAGCCCGAGCCTCTGTATGGAGTGCAGCTCTAACAAAGTGATTTCAAACTGTGGCCCTAGAACTGTGAGAGAATACAATTCTTTTGTTTTAAGCCACTACCTTTGCAGTAAATTGTTATAGTAGCCCTAGGAAACGGATACATTTTCCCCTCACAGTGCTGAAGGTGGAGCCGCATTCGTACTTAATTCTGTCAAACTCCAAAGCGCTTGCTTTCTCCCATACCATCCCAGCATACAATGGCGCTGAACCAGTTCAAAGTTTCTACAGAGCAGAATGGAAAGGGTGCACGGAGAAGCAGGAGCTCATGGAGAATGAATGGAAGAGCTGGTGCCCATCACCCTGCACTTGACCATCAAGCGGGCAAGCTGCAACTTGGCAGCTAATAGGACCAAGGTGGGAAAAAGACTATGGGACCAAGGAAGTAGGTCAAGTGTGCCAGAGCTGGGAGACCAGGGAAGTGCTGGGAGTCCTTTTTTCTCTTTTTTAAAATATATTTTTATTGATTTCAGAGAAGAAGGGAGAGAGAGAGAGATAGACACATCAATGATGAGAGAGAATCATTGATTAGCTGTCTCCTGCACACCTCCCACTGGGGATCAAGCCTGCAACCTGGGTATGTGCCCTTGACTGGAATTGAACCTGGGACTCTTCAGTCTGCAGGCCAACACTCTATCCACTGAGCCAAACTGGCTAGGACAGCTGGGAGTCCTTTTTAAACCATCTTATCTCTAGAGCACAGAATACACATGCTCAGGATACCAGCAGTGTCAGGAAACAATAAGATAAATTGGAGGTGACATGAGGATAGAAAAGAATTTCTGTATTATTACAACAGCTATGGAAGGGAGACTAAGAAATTTGTGCCCAACACCCAAGTCCTCGCCCCCAGGGGAGCCGGGAGGAAGGAAGAAGGCCCATATGTTGTGGGTACTGAGAACAAGTAAGGGAAGGCTCTGATGTGAGTTGGTGGGGGAGGAATCTCTGGGCACACTTATGTTGCACATCTAAATGTGGTCTCAATGAGGCTGAGATTGAGCAACAGAATGGCTAAAATGGGACACATGAGGTCACAGGGATGCTGGAGAAAGTAGGCGACACCAAATGTATTCATTTTTTAGGGCTGTCAGAATGAAATACCACACACTGCATAGCTTAATAGAATATACTTTCTCAGAATCCTGGAGGCTGGAAGTTCAAGATCAAGGTGATAGTGGGATGGGTTTCCTCTGAGGCTTCTCTCCTTGGCTTGCAGGTGGCTTCCCTCTTGCTGCTTTGTCCTCACCTGGTCATGCCTCTGTGCATGAACATCCCTGGTGTCTCTCCCTCTTCTTAGAAGGGCACCAGTCATATTGGATTAGGGCCCCACCATCATGGCCTCATTTTAACTTAATTAAAGGCCCTGTCTCCATATACAATCATATTAGGTGATACTAAGGTTTAGAGCTTCAATGTATGCATTTGGGACGGGGGACAAAATTTAGTTCATAACACCAAGAAATCAAGCTCAGTGTGGATTGTCAAACTGGACAGAAGGAGGAGGAGTGGTCCCCATGTGCATAGTGGAAGGAAGTCTGAACACATGCTGAGAGGGAGAAAGCTGAGGTGGCAGAGGACACCCAACCCCAGATTGTACATGCTCTCAACAGGAGTGTACTAACGTGAATGTGTTTATTTAAGGGATTCAGGGTAAACAAAAGGCACAGGAGTTAGTGCCCTAGGCAGGAAAGCTGCCAATTCAAAAATGGCTTTGGTGATGATGGTAAAAATAACAAGCTTGTACTGAGCACTTAGTATGTGAGAGGCACTGTCTATTCACTATTTAACCCTCTGAGATAGGAACTACTATTTTTCTCATTTTATAGTTGAGATAACTAAAGCACAGAGAGGGGAAGTAACTCACTCTAAGTCACACAGCTAAAAGAGGTGGAGCTGTCTTTTGAGCGCAGACAATCCAAGCACAGAGCTGCTACATTTGAGGACTACGCAACAGTGACAGAAGATATCCTGATAGAGAGGCTTCCGTATCAACCAGAGCTGGGTTCAAATCCTGCCTCTAGAACTGATTAGCAATTGAACCAACTGTTTAACTGCCATGAGCTTTGGTTTCTTAACCATGTAGTAGAAGAATAACTCCCTTTCAGGTTATTTTGAGGAATATATAAAATCATAATAACAAATAAAATAATCTAGTCATACTACATGCCAGGAATATTGTAAACACTCTACATGTGCTACCTCGATTAGTCCTGACATCAACCTTGTAATGTACTGTACCATTATTATCTCTACTTGACAAATGAGAAAACTGAGGTACATAGAGGTTAAGTGAGTTGACCAAGAATACAGCCAATGAATGTCAGAGATTTGGGTTTAAAGTCATGCATTTTGAATCCAGAATCCTTGCTCCAAATCTCCTATGAGACCAAAAAGGAAGTCAGTAAATAATCGCCATTACTACTACTATTATTATTCCTATTATTATTAAGGCCAAACTCGTATAATTTGAGGACACTGAAATACTAACTTGCCCCGAGTATTCAATTTATGGTCAAGGAGAGATTGAACCATGGGGACTAATATTTTAAAATATCTGTCAGGCCGAAACCGGTTTGGCTCAGTGGATAGAGCGTCGGTCTGCGGACTAGAAGGTCCCAGGTTCGATTCCGGTCAAGGGCATGTACATTGGTTGCGGGCACATCCCCCGGTGGGGGTTGTGCAGGAGGCAGCTGGTCGATGTCTCTCTCACATCGATGTTTCTAGCTCTCTATCCCTCTCCCTTCCTCTCTGTTTGAAAAATCAATAAAATATATTTTTTAAAAAAATATCTGTCAGTATTTACATAGAGGAGAATATGAATACTGTACTGGGGAGTGTGGAGAAGTAGAACCAATGATAGCATCACTCAACTTCTCTTCTGCTTTCTAGGGCAACTCAGCTCTGGTTCTACACTTGACCTAGCAAACAAAAGAAAAGTCCCAGAGTCCGTTCTTCCTGGAGGTTGTATGTCAACTGTCTGTGGTGCTTGCCCAAGCTCATTCCAAATATCTTAGTCATCTTCCCTCCAATCACACATGATACTGTCCCAGAAAGGTGTTCTGCTAAATACCATTTACCCATCCAACTGGTCACATTTCCAGGAGTGTGTTAATGCCCCTTAAATAGTTGCTGCCTCAACAGCTACACACCTGGCCTCCCCTTAAAACAACCTGAAGTTGAGAAGCTACGCCCCCAGCCTTGGCCTCCAGGTAAAATCAGAGTGCATCTAAACAATGGAAGACAGCATCCAATGCACACACAGCACAACCCTGGGGGGAGTAACTTCTTTAATCTCTAGTTAGCTCAGATCATTCATCAGTTTATACAGAAGAACAGAGTCAAAGGTTTTGGGGGCTGGATGGGAGAGAGTTAGATGGAAGACCAGGACACTGGGGCTGGAAAGCTGTAAATATTGCCATGTTTTAGTACATTAGCTGTGATTATTTTTGGCCTAGGACTTAAAAGCCATTATCTCATGCAGGGTTTCTAAAATCTTTACGTCTCTGCGTCCCACTCGCTCAAAAAAGGAATGTTTAAAGCAACCAGCTGGCAAAGATTGCTTGTGTTGCCTCAAGGCCTGGATAGTGCCAATGTCAGGGCTGTCAGCAAAGCCTAATTGAGCCCAGTTTTCATAATGTGGGCTTGTTGGCCATCCCATCATGGCGGGCAGAGTGGGTGTGATCGGAGTGACTACAAAGTCTTGAATCATGCCTCTCTCTCTCTGAATGTTCTGGGTCTAACTCACAAAGGGGATTCAATTTAAAATTAGAAACCTTTATTAACTGAACATATCACAAATTAAAGGTTCTTTTGCTTCTAGGCACTCAGAAATTAATTATCATGTGTTCAAGTATTTTCATGTTTGTGCTACATTATAAAATAAAAACCTATTTTTACTAACTTAACTCTTAGGCTTATTAGTACCAATTTTCTATTAATGAACACTAGGCTGCCTACTCCTTGGGGACAAGGAATGCATTGAATTCTCTGTATCTTGAGGAACCCACACATAATAGATGCTCATTAATGTTCCACTGATGAGAGGAAGAATGATTTTTGTCTTTTATGTTACATGTACGATATTTCAAAGCGGTCAAATTGTAATCCTTATAAAACATTGCTATTCAGCCTTTTCATGAAGTTGTACCTTGCTCTGAGCTGCACTTCACCTGTTTAGTATTCCCAAATAGCAACCTTTTATAGGATGTACATGACTGCTTCAAAATTTAGCAATTAACTTTACTTTTATTTCTGTGGTATCCTCTGTGGCCTAAACAATTTGATAAAGTCATGAGGATGCCCAAATTGATTCCATTATTAGCATTTATCAGGTAAAGTGAGTGTCTTCAGTGTGTTTTTCTCCGTGCAACGGCCCACCCCATGGGCCTGCAAGCCTGGCACCGCTCCTCAGTAAAGGGTTAAGGCAACATTTCTTCTCCAAGCATTTTGTTTTCCCCAAGACCTCCCCATTACTGCTATAAATTTTTCAGTGTGGCTTTTATGTAAATGTAGCGAGAAAGGCAAGACAGAAAAATTTATTTGTAAGCTTTAGGGGAAAAAAAATAAGGAATCTGAAACTGTTTATTGAAAATAAATGAATATGGAATGTAGGATAGAGGCCAAAAAAGAAAAAAAAGAAATGAATATTTTGTCTTAAGAACCACACGAACAAATCCCTCGAGTAGCAGAGAGAGGTGGGTGGGGACTGTTTCAGGGGCAACCAGGCATGCTTTGTGTCCTCCTCCAGCTCCCAAGCCTCACTCACTCTAAGAAGCCACGGTCCCTCTGAAATAGTTCGGGGCTCTGGTCAGCAGAGCCTTGAATTTGAGTCCTTCTTTGCTCCACAATGTCTGTGTCCTAAAGCGGATCATGTACCGCCTCTGCAATCTTCCCACATCTCCATCTGCCATAGAAAAATATCCACGACCCACCCCCACTTCTGATAGGTCGCTATTTTCTGTACGCTTAACTAGGTTCTTTGAGAGAGGAACTAGGTAATATTCATATCGGTGCACCCAGGGACTTCACATATAGTAAGCCATGAATGCATGATGTTATGGGAAAGAATTAATCAAGAACCTTTATGTGTGAGGTGCTTTGACAAGCACACTTTTTTGTTTGTTTTTTAATTATTTTTTATTGATTTCAGAGGGGAAAGGAGAGGAAGAGAAAGAGAAAGAGAGAGAGAGACATCAATGATGAGAGAGAATCCTTGATTGGCTGCCTCCTGTGCAGCCCCTACTGGGGATCGAGTCCACAACCTGGGCATGTGCCCTTGACTGGAATTGAACCTGGGACCCTTCAGTCCGCAGGCCTATGGCGAGCCGGCACAGCCATGACATACTCAGCCCCAGGGCGCCTAATGTGCCGCACCAGCTCAGCCAGGTTCGGTGAGCCTGAGAGGGGGCGGTGAAGGATTGAGAAAAGACAGAGACGAGAATAAAAGCTGGGTCTGGGTGGGACGCTGTCCTCTCTGATGGAGAGCTGGCGACAGCGTCACGGACTACAACCTGTGTCTTTATTTTATAGCAGATGCCACGAGGCAAGGTAAGGGCGTGGTCAAGATGTTTACAACATTCTCGTGGGTTTCGATCCTACTCAATTACATGCACCTGAACTCTATCAAGCCCACATCACTCAGGCACGTGGGGCCACGTGTTCAGACCATAGGTTCAAGCTTACAACTAAAGCTGTTGGCTATAATTGTGCTGGGAGGGCTCTGCCCTCCAAGCTGGGACTTGCACGTGGCCATGAGAGGACTGTGCCCTCTCATTAGTCCAAGGCTTGAACCTGTCCAAACACTGTAGCCGCTCTCCACACAGGCCAATGCTTGATCCACTGAGCCAAACCAGCTAGGGCAAGCACACTGTTTTAAAATATAGGTTTTATTATTATCCAGGTATAATAAAGCCAACAGATCAGGAGACAATTGCCATTAAAGAGATAGTTTGTTACTCACAGATCCCAAGGGGTTGGATGGGGGTCTGCCATGTCCTGGAGGCCACAGAAGGACCAAGGTCAGGAGCCAGAGGGAGGGAGAGGAAAACATGGGCAAGAGCCTTTGGTGTGGTTTCCACAGGACAGAACTGGACAGGCAGGTTTAGGATTGACTAAATTAATTTCATCGGATTCTGGAGCCTACAGGCTGTCCCTACTTGTCTGGTACCTGGCACTAGTTTAGAGCAATTAGAACAGGGGATTGGTGGCCCAGAAGCGAGAGCTCAGTAAAGGAGATGGCAGGTGTGGGCTCTGGATTGGTTGGTTTGCATCTGAAAGGGGTTAGAAATTAGCTCCCCTGGGAGGGGCAATCCCTCTAGGGTCCTGGAGGACTCAAGATGTCAAAACATTATTGGAAAATAAAAGCGTTTGTTAATATATTAATTCTGGCCCAGCTGGTGTGGCTCAGTGGTTGAGCGACGAACTATGAACTAGGAGGTCAGGGTTCAATTCTCGGTTAGAGCACATGCCTAGGTTGCAGGCTCGATCCCCAGTAGGGGGCATGCAGGAGGCAGCCAATCAATGATTCTCTCTCATCATTGATGTTTCTATCTCTCCCTCTCCCTTCCTCTCTGAAATCAATAAAAATATATTTTTAAATATATAAACATTGCATATATATTTTAAGGTAAACATTAAGCATTTTACTATACATTTGTATAATCATTTCAAAATTATTATGAAACTGAGCCATGGGCACATAGTGAGCTGAAGGATTAAGATTCATATCCAGGTCTGTTTGAATCCAAAGGGAGTTTATTTCTAACTCTGACATGCTGCCTTCAATGTTCCCTATTATCAGCCAGGATTGCTATATACTCTCCTGGCTACATGCACACAATTAAAAGAAACACACACACTTGCATACCAGTCTAGAAGTTATGATAATAAACCAAACTTTAGATTGGAATTGTGGAATGAAGTACTACAAGGGAATGGGGTCCTTTAGCTTTTAATTCTATCTGTCACCAATAAGTTGTGGGACTTTAAAAGAGTCATTTGATCTAAAAAGGCTGAGCAATTCTTTACACATAGTAGATGGTCAATAAATATTTGCCAAATTGATTTCAGTTCCTTTTCCTACAATAGGAAGGAGTTAACACAGGTAAGTTTCAAGGTAATTTACATTATTAAAGCTAATGATCCTCTGATGTGTTGCAGTGCTAGAAAAACCTAATATCTAGATTACCTGAAAGAAGATTTTATCAAAAACCCCATTATCTCTGCTAAGTTATTCCCTTCTCTGTGCTCAGACCAGCAAGACTTGGTCATCGTGAGGTCAGCAGGCCAGACAAGTTCATGACTATGGGCATATGAAACAACCTGGGCTGTGTTGGAAGTGAGTCACTTGGGCAGGTGGCATCCTGAGGTACAGTCTCACCATGTGCCCAACACCCTGCTTCTGTAAGTAGCACTGTTACAGTGGCAATTACAGGAAGTCATTTGGCACTGAGCAGTCCTGTTGAGTCATCACTCTTGTTATACAAGAGTGGATTTTTTTTCCCTCCCTTTAATTAAAAAAAGAAACATACTGGCATTCCATAAATAACATCATCGGTGAGGCAAAAACAGGAAAGACACAAAGGAAGGAGAAACTGGAATAACCAAACCCTAACACAGCATGTCCTTCTGAAACTGTGTCTCCTGTCCCTGCTCAGCACCACCCCAAATGCCACTGCTGGGCAGTCTCCCCGCTCAACATGCCCTGCCCTTGTGGCGGTGCAAGGGAAGGGAGAAACATTCTCCACCATGGAGGACAAAAGAGACAGGTTTTGTTCACATCACACGCTAACAGAAATAGCAGACAGACAAGGCCATTGGTCATTTGAGTTGGAACTTGAACTGTCTCTGTGTTAAGTCATTAGGATGGAGATGAACAAATGATAGGAAGTGAGAGGTTGAGTTTGGACATTTTTATTGTTAGTTAGGAGTCAATATATGGCATAATCCCATCTAATCCATAATTGTTCTCATAACTTTGCCTTCCTTTTTACTCTGTGACCTTGGGCCAACACTTAGGCCACTCGGAGCTTTGTTTTTCCTCCCCACTCCATGGAAGGCTAATCCTGATTAATTTCTTTGTTCATTCAGCAGATACTCTTTGATCATCTACTGTGTGCAAGGCCTGGGGCTAAGTGTTTCCTTTGGGGAACTCATGGCCCAGAGGAGGTAGGATCTATTCAATGAGATCTTGTGCATTTTCAAATGACATCATGAACCACACAGCAAAGCTGCTCTCTCCAAAGAAGCGGGCTGACTCTGAGCTGCTTGCAGATTTCATGGTCTGTGATTTGTTAGGGAGATGGGTTTGTTCATTCTCCTGGGCTTCTGGCAATGTTTTGAAATAGCAACTCCTTTGATCATTTAATCTTTTTAAAGAACTTAAACCTTTCTAATAATAGTATCATACATAGGATTCCAATACATTCAACAGTCAAAAGCGAAGTTGCTCTAGTTGAGACAGAAGGCCTGGTTGTGTCTCCCCTCCCTGGAGTACCTTCTTCTTAGTGCTTGGGCACAGCAGAACACAGTATGAAAACCACTACTCCATTACCTTTCAAAGAGACTTGCAAGGTGAAAAAAGTCTCAATAAATATAGGGCCTGGACACCTGAAGAAGCATGAGTTAGAGCAGAGTACATTGTTTTCAGTCCGTGTCCCTGCCTTTAGTGTCTTGGGTGTATCGGTGGCAGCCCAGTAATATGCAGACTGTGGTTCACAGAACCTCCAGATGAGCCTTGGGCCCAAAATCCAAATGGCGGAGGATTGCCACGGGATCTCTCCCTGAGCCTTGGGCAGTGTAGTAGCCATTCTTTCAACTTAACGCTAGACTCCCACACGATACCGGCCAAGTACTAAAATAAAATTGCTGCCTTAGTTTGATTGAGAAAATGTCCAGGGAGATATTTACTGGAGATAGCATGGAGGTATGAGAACAAACCATTTAACTACCCTCTAAATTCTTTGAGGGCAGGATTGATGTCAATTTCATTGTTGTATTCTCCATAGCTCCCAGGACAGGTATATGTAGTACACAGATACTTAATAAGTACTATTCACGGAATAAATGAATGAATGAGTTAATCAACAATACATGTACTATCTGTTTCAAAAATATCATAGGAAGTCATCAAATGCAGATGGTATCCACCCACAACTTTGGAATAAAATGCATTGTGATATTATAAAATTGGGACCATGACATAATTACTTTTAAATGCCAACATCTCTCATAGTGTCTAGCACACGGTAGGCTGTTTTAGAGCAGTTAGGCTAGTGTGGTAACCTTTAATGGAACATTCTGAATTATTTTGGCTGTCCATCTTCCAGGCACATGGTAGCGTTGCACTTTCTGGCTTGGATTGGGGCCATGTGACCAAGTATGACCAATGAGTTCTGGATGGGAGTGATTTGTATGACTTCGCTACTTGTTTAATGTCTGATAAAAGACTCCCAGAACACTATTCCCTCTGTCATGGTGACTTGCAATGATCCAGACCATGGTTGCTCCATTAGGATTGACCCAGGAAAGGGTGACCAAGTAAGAATAATATGGGAGAAGATCCTTCTGACAACCTCCAATAGTGAAGTGGAATGAATAAGAAATGGACATTTGTGGTTCAAAAGCACTGAGGTATTTTTTCCCATTAAAATCAATAACACATGATAACCTAGCTCATATTAGTTGCTTATAGGTAGGCTACACAAATAAATAGATCTAAACACTTAATTGTTTAATAGACTAGAAATTGAATTTTTGCTCACTAAGTGGCAGATTGGTGAGATGAGAGTGAAGGGCACACTGGCCAACACAGTTATTCACAACCCAGGATGATGGCCACTTTGCCTTATTAAACATGTAGTTTTCAAGGTCACTAAGGGGCCTTCTCCATTCCTGTCATATTAGAGTCTAGTCACATGGTCACACCTAATTGCAAAGGAAGTGGAGAAATGTATAACTATGCCTAGAAATAAGAAATGGATTTTGGTAAATAGTAATCCCTGCCACATGGGTAGGGACGAGTATTTGCTGAACAACTGAATAGATAAGTAAACATTATTGCCAAAAAAAAAAAATAGCTAAATTGATAAAAGGATTTTCTGAGTTTGCAGACCATTTCACGTAGACAAAGAAGTATAAAAACACGGATGGTACTACAGTGCCCTCAAAGTCCCCGTTCCCTCACCTAGTGTTGTAAGTTTCTATTTTTCTGAACCCAATCTACATTTCCATGTATGCCCTATACCTAGAGTAATATTCAAAATAGCTAACAACTTTCATTGCATGGGCTCCGACCAATCAGAAGGAACTTTTCTTAGTGAGCAGGGATGCCCACTGTAAACAGCTGGTATACCTGTCATTTCAGGTAAACATGCACTGGCCTCTGACTAGTCACAGTGACCACATTGTCCAAACCAAAGGTCAGGCTCAGAACATGTGGTCTAACGAGTGGCAAGGTCTAAATATTAAATTCACTCCATCAAAAAAAGAAAAAAAAAAGAAATACAATTACGTGAAATGGAGACTGTCCAGAAAAATATAGGATGAATGGTAATGGCAGGAAGTGCTTTCTAAGTAAAGACCCCAGCATACAGGACATTTTGTTTTTGCCTTTCTTAATGCATTTATTCTAGTCTATCTTATGTTCAACTTTTGTGGTTATTTGTCTTATCCTCTCTGCTAAATTGTGATATCCTCAAGGGCAGGGGGAACTCTATTCTTTCCATTTAATCATTTTGTGCAGGGACCTAAAGCTTATAGTTATCTAGAAAGTATATATTGGCTGGATAATAAAAGATGGAATCATTGACCAGTGAATAAAGCAAATTTAAAATACAGTAACACAGCATCAGCAGGGAAGAAACCATAATTAGGAAATCTCTACTTTCAGAAGTCAACCTTAAAGATTCATGCACTTAAGGAAGATGCAAACCCTTAAAAATGAGGTCCTAGCTCTTAAAAATAACCACTATTAAGGAACTTCCCACCACCACCGCCTGTGTCTACTGTTAAGGAGCGTCCTCCCCACCACCTGTGTCTGTTTTCTGTCCTTTGGCTGTTAGTTCATTTCCAGCCTTGATCCCACAGGCATTTGTTTCCCTCAGACCAACCTCACTCCCCTTCTCTATTCTCTGCAAACTCTAGGCCTTGCCACTTTGCCTTTTCCTCACACTCTTCCTTTTTCTGGTCTCTACCGATGGATGTACTTCTGACCAGCTCTGGCAGCTAAGTCGAGGACTGGCAGCTAAGTCGAGGACTCTTCCTGCAGCTTCACCCAGCTACTTGATTCTTACCTTGTTTCTGAAAGAATAAACTGAACTTGGTAAAATAGAATTAAGAGATGCAATTATTGCCGAAACCGGTTTGGCTCAGTGGATAGAGCATCGGCCTGTGGACTGAAAGGTCCCGAGTTCGATTCCGGTCAAGGGCATGTACCTTGGTTGCGGGCACATCCCCAGTGGGGGGTGTGCAGGAGGCAGCTGATCAATGTTTCTAACTCTCTATCCTTCTCCTTTCCTCTCTGTAAAAAATCAATAAAATATATTTTAAAAAAAGAGATGCAATTATTTCTATTTCAAAAATCTTTTGACTAAATTACACACTAAGTGATACTTTCCCCTAAAAATATCACAGAGTTAAAGTGATCTTTTTTCTGCATAACTAAAGAACTAGCATAGATTCGGGAATAAAAGGATCAAAATAAATGAGCATTCTGTGATGAAATGTGAATCACCAAGATATTAGTTTCTTGATTACTCTTATTTACAAGTTTAGCTAATGAAGCAGAAGAGGGAATATCTAGTGAAATCTCCAAGTTTGCAGATAACATTGAATTTTTTCATATGGGAAAAAGAAAACTGCTGTGATGTACTCCTAAAAAGCATCAGGAGACACCGAGTGGAGGTCAAGAGGTAGAGGTACATTTCCATATGAACAAGACTAAGGCAATGACTTTAGAAAAAATGATCCATCTAAACTCAAAGGACACTGGGCTCTGAGTGATCATTAGAACTTGATAAGGGGATTCAGGAGACATTGTAACCATTCCCTGAAGAGAGCCTTTGGCCTTTAGGGGCAAGAAGATATTGTAATAAGACAAAAAACATTGCTGCTCCCTTGCACAAACCATAAATCTTCCATTCTTGTAATCCTGGATTCAGCTCAGGCTGCCTAACCTGTCCTCATTTCGTAAAAGATGAAGTAACACTGCAAAGCTCCAGAGAAAACAAGAGAAATTATCAACAGGATGCAATATATGAAAATGAATCAGAAAGATTCGAACCATCTGGAAAGAAAAGAAAGTTGAGAGATGTGTTTTGAATCCTTTAAAAGACTACAGAGTGAACAAATTATCACATGAAGTCGCCATTGTCTATATGGTGAAATAGGATATAACTCTTGAATCTTAAAAAAATAAAAGTGAAACCAGTAAAAGACACAGTATTTGCCAATATTTGATTTTTCTTGTTTCTTTTTCTAAAGACTTACTGAGCACCTACTATGTGCCAAACACTCAACCAGAATACACAGATAAATGGGATGTGACTCTGTCCTTGATAGGAAATTTAACAGAAGAGAGAGAGGAAGCTATAGAAAAAAGAGGCACGATTACATTATTACAAGTATGTGGTAATAAGAGAAAAGGGTCACTGGAGTTTACAGTTGAGGTGACATTTGATCTGAGCTTTGAAGAATGAGTAAGATGATGTCATCAGACAAGGTGGAAAAGAACATTTCAGACATAAAAGAAAGAGCATACGTAAAACACACAGGGATGTGAAATACATGATCTGTTCCAGGAAGTGTGAGGGACTGATGGTGCACCTGCAAGGTGATCTCCAGCCCAGGTGGGAGGAGCCTTTGGAAGCAATAGCAAGGGATTTTGAGTGGCTCCGCCATTGGAGTTTTTAAGTAAGGAGATGACACAATCAAACTCACCGTTTAGAAACATAGCTCAGCATTTGTTACCCTGTGGGAGTAATGCAGAGCCTAGAAGAGAAATGTGTGAGTCCAAAAAGTTTTGATGAATTCATAAATAGCAGAACATTAGAATTCATGGTGTAGCACAAATCGTTTAAGGTGGGCATCACCAGAATGCTAGGACAGAATAAACAGATGTCATGACTTGATTCTTGCCAAGCAGAAGCCAGGGCCTGAGCAGCACTGAGTGGACCGTTTTCTCCACCTTGATCACAAGGAACAGAGCCAGCTTGGGCTGGTGTGTCCATGAGTGCCATAGAAAACCAGAAGCCCTCTTACCAAGGAAGGCATTGCCGTCTTAAGGCACTGGACATTGGTGAGCCTGAATGGCCTTTGCCCAGCCTGACGATATCACCTGTGAGATTTCACATGGATCTGCAGCTCCTGCTCAAACCTGTCAAAGTGCAGCGAATACAAGGACAGAGAGTAACAATCTCTGAAAAAGAATCTATGGATGACAGCGAGGCTGGCACAAGGGTACAGAGTAAAGCCACCTGGCTACTAACTACGGCCCTTTTTATAAACGTGGAGCACGTTCATGTAGTTAGGATGGAAGGTAATGGATTCTAGGTCTGTTTTTGCTAATGTTTGCAGGAATTGGGTGGCACCTCTAATTGGGTAAAGCGGACGCTAGTGAGAACCAGTGATTTCCACCTGCTGAAAAAGCAAGTCACAAGACAGTTTTCTATCCTCAGGTTGGGGTTGGAGGAGATGTAGTAGAAGTGGGGGTTCGTGAGGAAAATTTAGAATAGGAGCCTGAGCCAAGATCAATGATGGATTATGGAGCACATGAGTGATATCCAGATGAAAGCAGTTGGAAACTCTTCCCAAAGACAAAACACTTGTTG
This sequence comes from Eptesicus fuscus, assembly GCF_027574615.1. NCBI lineage: Eukaryota > Metazoa > Chordata > Mammalia > Chiroptera > Vespertilionidae > Eptesicus > Eptesicus fuscus. The sequence goes on along the minus strand of NC_072494.1, from coordinate 32,183,211 downwards.
GTGACTAACCTCTCTTGTAAATAAAATTGTTCTGTGTATAGCCTACAGAATGCTTTCACGTAGTTTATTTCATCCTCACAATTTTATTTTATTATCGTCCCCATGTCACAGATAGATAAGCCAGGACCTCCATGAAGTCAATGGCTCAGCCAAGTCTACAGAGCTAGTTAGCAGAACTGGAACTAAAGAGCAGGTCTTCTGCACTCTTTCCTCTGCCCTGCCCCCACACGGAATGAGATAGCTCTGATTCCCCACGTTCCCGGGCACTCAACAAGACAGGCCTCGTGTGTATCCCCGTTAAGATGTCTCAGTCTGACTAAGGGAATGGTAACAGAAGGGCCATCTCTTCCTTGGCCTGAGAGCTGATGGAGGATTTCTGAAGGTTCTCAGGTGGCAGCAACAAAGCCAGAACCAATACCTTCAAAGCACCTTGACCTTCCTAAAGGTTAAAAGTATTCTTTCTTTTTCCTGGTAATTGTAGGTTTAGACCAACCGTTGCCTCACTTTGACAAAACACACTACTAATCTCAGAGCACATTCATTAGTCACCCTCCGACTATCTCTATGAAACATAGACATTTCACCAGTGGTAAAAACACAGCAAACAGGTGAAAAAGTTGATCCGGCCATCACCTAGATCTTTGGCAGAAATAATAAAGTACCACCTAATGTCTCATGTCACCTAGATCCTTGTCCATAGCTTCTTATCTATGTCACTTCTTACGCTAGATGCTGTTCTCAAACACCATACATATCATCCAATGCATGTAGATGGAGGACAATGGCTAAGGATGTCAGATAAGTGCCCCTTTGGATGATTAGAGGGTAGTTCTGCCATGATGGCCAATAAATATAAAAATCCATTTTTATCAGCAGATGCGTTTCAACAGGGCTATGCAATAATATCACTTTAAGAGAAAGCAGCATGAATTTCCTTTTATTTTGCTACAATAGATTCAATGATAGCAGCTACCCTATCAAGAGTAACCCTTTACTGTGGAGCATTTCCCCACATTGAGAAAGGGGACATTTAGACGCCACTTTGGACAGGCACTGCTCTTTGTATACATTGACACTTGGAGCTTTTGGTGCATTTAAATGGCTTTTTGCAGCAGTCAAAGGGATCAATAGCTCTTAGACTCTTTAAGGGACGAATAATTTACAAGATGGACATTTTAAGCTCTTTAAAAAATATATTCATGAGGTCGTCCAGTTTCCCCTGGTACCCAACTTTGCTAGTGACATTTATTAATGCTTTTACAGCAAACAGGAGGTGGAGTTCTCCAAAGGCTCTCATCTCTGTTTTTCCAGAAAACATTGATTTTTTTTATATGATTCAGGGAGAGGGGAAAGGGTAAAAAAAAAAAAAACCTGCTCAAAGCAAAAAAAGAAATTTCACAAAAGAATAACTTAGTTCAAAGCTGGCTTGACAAAGCAATTCTATCTAAATAGCTTTGTGCCACTTGATAGAGACAATTTTTCCTGATTTTCCCCTTTGAACAATTTTGTAGTCTTCATGAGAGGCATGCTTGGAGAATATTCTGTTTTTAATGGTAATGCAGGACTTTCTACTGAATCTTCCTATGAGGGAAAGAGAACGGCTTTACATTACTGTAAATTTGGAAAACAAATTTAAATTCTAATTAATTAGGGTTAATTAAGTACACTTTTGTTTAAAAAAAAAACCACAACTCTTTGAGATGCCAGATTGGAGAAAAAATAACTACTTCACGATGGCTGCTTGAGATAAAAGCCTGGAATGCGTTAGAAAGCTCAGTCTGACTCAGAAAGGCCTGGAAGTGTTTGTGTATGTGATTAAGTTTGAGAGAAATCAGACACTGGAATTTCTTCCTCCAAAAAAGGAAATACAAGTTAATTACACTGACCCTCTTCTATTAAGCTGATGTTGTATGAGACTTCAGAAAAGAGAAGACTAAGCATGTTTGGATGAACCAAGCATGACAGTGGTTGGAGAATGGGATTCATAGGTATCTGTTCACCATGCATATTAGAGACAACTAGGTACCAGGCACCAGGTGAGGCTGAAGAGATCATGGTGTACCAGGCACCAGATGAGGCTGAAGAGATTAAAGGGCCCTATTCTCACTTTCATGTTGCTTTCAGTCCTGAGCTAGACTGCAACAGGTGACTCCCATAGTCTACAAAGGGGTATTTTTTAGACCAGAAAGTGTTTGTTTGTTTTTAATTAGTCATTAACATTTGAAAATGAGTAAATTTCACATGAAACTCCAGGTATTTTGCTTATCTTAAAAAATGATTACACATGATAACACTAGGCTGTATTCCTGAGTCTCCTGGAGCTCAGCGATGTCCCCCTTGAATTGATGGTACATGCCCCAGTCCACTGCCCCTTCTTGTGGCATTGACTTTTCACAGTTATAGACACACATATAGAATGGGAAAATACTTGTGTTCAATACACAGAGTGAGGACTGAGTGAGACGTGCGTCTGGATATCTGGAAATCCTTGGCCAAGCTATTGTGACTGGTCTGTGCATTCCCCCATTCCATGTGGTCATTTTTGTGGATGTTGTTTTAGTATATTGAAGATCTTCTTTCTCCTCAAGGACCCTCTACACCCCCAAACCCTTTCAAGTCACCATTCACTATTGATCATAATACTCCAGGTAGGGTTCTCCTGGGCTCTCACCCTGGAAGCCCTTCTGGAAGAGAAGACAGTGCTCCCCCACCTGTATACACACACCTGTGTTAACCAATGGTGAGGGATGGGGGAGGCTGAGCAGTGCTGCCTAGTTATCAGTAAGTCTGCCCTTTGCCTGACTGTTGTTATCCATTAGGCTTCAGCTTAGATGCCAGCTTCTGAGATAATCCATCCATGACCATCCTGCTCAGAGAAGGTCCTTCCCAGTTGTTCACTCTCACATAGCCTTACTGGTTTAATATTACTTGATATAAGATAGAATTGTTCCTTTTATTATTTTTTAAGAATTACAGTAAAGGAAGAGACCATATTTGTCTTGCTCCTTGTTGTACTAATATGCATCCTCCATGAATGGTTTAATGCCTAGTATATGAAGGATACAATATTTCCTGGCTTAATAATTACAATCCTAAAATATTGCAAGTATGAGAGACTCTTTTGGCAATTATGGGAGAGAGTCAAAGAACACTTGTGGTTTAGAACTCAACTCTCAGGAACAAAATCCAAACTGAAGTGTATCTAAGCCAGTTTACTGGTGAGAAAATGGTACTCTAGACCTACGTCAGGATCAGAGGTGGGGCCACTGGAACATATTCTTGCCCTGGCCTACTTGTCACTGAGGATCTTTACTACCATAATTAGTAAGGATTAGGGGTCTGTCCAGACAGAAGATGCCAACTATGGACACACCAGCTCACTGGATTTAAATGATCCTTCCCAGCCTGCTCCATTACTCATCCCGGGGTCCCAGCTTTTGGCTCACTTTGTCAATCGTGAAGAATGACCCACCCACCCCCAGCAGAACTCTTCAACAGTAAGAGATTTCCTTGGACTCAGATTGTGAAAGACGGTACTATCTTACCACATTCTATGCTCTATATTAGAAAAAATGGTGAGAAATTTGGCCTGTTGCTTTGTAGTTAATAGATCAAATAAATGAACCCATTTCCACTGTCCAAAAATGTAATTTCCTCAAATGAAAATAATCTTGCATTCCTTTATGTCTGGAGGGGTGGAAATTATAAAATACCCTAATGTTTTATTCCAGTCATTGTCAGACACTATTTCTTTCCTCTTTTCCAAACAATTCAAGATCCTATATAGGAAGCAACTACATTTTTTCCACTTCAACAGGTACTTCTTTTTTTTTTTCCTGCTGCTAGGCACCAATTAGTTTACATATGAAATTCTATGAACTGTTGGTGTCCAAAAGAATACCAAGCCCCGTGGGTGGGGAAGTGCAGAGTGGCTTTCTGATGTGAGTCTAGAGTGCTACAGAGAAAGAATATGAAAGGACCTGAGGCATCAGAAAACCTGCTTCTACCCAAGACTTCGCGATCTTTCTGAACAAGCAAAGAATATTGGAAACATAGGAGGGAGGCCAGCTCAGGGCTGTAAAAGAGAAAGGTTTGTAACTGCTACTTACAACGGAGGATTCTGTGAAAGATCCCTGGTGTGCAAGGAAGACCCCGAGGTAAGAGGGAAGGATTCAGAACCAGTCATTGCAGGCATCAAGCACAGGAGCCAGTCGTCCTCGTGAGCGGAAAGGGAGCTCCACTTGGGCCCCATTATCTCCTTCCTGCCTTTAAGGCCCTTCTTCGTTGATGCCATTCCTTTGGCTCAAAGACAAGCTGGAAAGAAAAGAAAACAAAACAAACAAAAAAACACCTTTCTTTTTAGAAAGGACAATTTTTTTAAATTAAATGATGACTAGTATTTTTCCTTTACTTACTAATTTCCACCAGCATTAGTTTACATATGAAATTTTTGGTTTTTTGGACATAATTTTTATACTTTCTCAAAGACTAAAGAATCCTTGCCTTTCCAATTACAACCAAAATCCAATCGATCTAGACTCTGCCTCACCTGTTAGGCTCCCACAATGGATGCAATGATTCCTTCAGAGGATTCTAGTCCTGGAGATGAGACAGGAAATGTAGGCAACTGGTAGATATAAAACAATGTGGTATATACACTGTTGGGAATTCAGAGACTGTTTAACATGCCCCTGCTGTCAAAGAGCTTATAGACTAAGTACAGTCAAAATAAATCAAATTGTAAAACAAGGGGTAACACATGGCTTTATCAAAGGGATATTAGACATGTCACCTAAACATGAGGACTATGGACATAGCCACATAAACATGGGTACATTAACCCTTGAAAAACATGGGTCTCAACTGCACAGGTCCAGTTATATGCAGACTTTTCCAATAAATACTGTAAGTGCATCTTCTCTCCATTATGATTTTCTTTTTTCTAGCTTACTTATTGTAAGAATACAGTATATAATACATATACAAAATGAATGTTAATTGTTTATGTTATCTGTAAGGCTTCTGGTCACTAGTAGGCTATAAGTAGTTAAGGTTTGGGGGAGTCAAAGTTTCATGTGGATTTTTTTACTCTGAGGGAGGAGGATGTTGGTGCCCCTTACCCTGTGTTGTTCAAGGGTCAACTATACTAGGGATCTAGTCACACAAAGATAAGTACCATGGACATTTGAAGGAGAGAGATTAGGTTTGGAGGGACAAGAAAGACTACATCAAAAAAGAAGAGAGATGTACTGGTCATTGGAGTAGGGGGAAGATTTAAGTAAGTTTAAAATACAAGAAAATAAAGTCAGGAAATGCCATTCCATGGGTGAGGGGACCGAGCGAGGGGAGTGGGGAATTAAAGCAGTAGATGTGTGCTTTCCTCCAGTGTCCCCAGGAGGCCCTGGGTCTGCCTGCTTGTTACCAGCCCCTGAAGGACTTTATTATTTTATTAGTTCCCCATATAAATTATTTATCTGAGAGATTGCTGATCCTGACCTGCTCTGATAAGGAATGTCTTCTATGGGAAATGCTGCTGGAGGGACAGAAGTTTCCTGTGGCTGCCAAAACATTGAAGATCAATTTTAATTATCTGTGTGTGTGTGTGTGAAGAGAGAGAGAGAGAGAGAGAGAGAGAGAGAGAGAGAGCGCCTTTTGAGGTTGGGGTTGTTCATGTGATGGCTGCCCTTTCTATGCGTTTTCATCAGATCTATAAATTAGATTTCTGGGGGCAACATCAGGGAAGTTGCCTAAGGACACTACTCCTGGTATTGTTTGCTATAAAACAATTCATAATAACTTGGCTGGGAGCAGAACATTAAAAGGTCACCTCATTTTATCTCCAATATGCTTCTTTCAAAAAAGTCACCTCACAGCCACATGTGGAGAACAATTTGTTAGTGTATTTACCTTCTCCATGTCATTCAGGCTGAGCTTAGCAGTCAGAAAGATCACCATGTTTCAGACTATTTCAAAAAGCTTGCAACATCTTTGCACAATTACTTTTGCTTCCCTTACTAATAAGTGCCTCCATTAACTGCTCAAATGCTAGTTGGCATTCTATGGGGCTGCCTTGTCTGTTCTCAAAGGCTACAAATAGTTGCCCATATCATGCCCCTTTTAAGGAAACATGAGATCTAAATATGTACAAAGTAGGTAGGTAGCTTGATAGAGGAAAATTAGAAATTAAAATGGAGAAGAGGCATTGATTTACTTTACAAAATATTCTTTATGCATCTGGCATGTTTCCTGTGAGCCTTTCAATTTTGACTCCACTTACAAAATTAGACACAAGTTACCTCCTACCAGGTAGAGATATCACACAGATATTGCCGACCTAATAACAACTTTGTCCTATAGGAAGAACAGTTAATGTTAACATAGGTGCAGCATTTGACCCTATCAGATACCCTAGAGTCTTCAATGCCCCAGCATATATGTGTTTGGTATTATGTCTGAAATATTCTAAAGAGACTTCTCAATTGCATGACACCTCACAAAATTTTGTTGAGTGCCTACTGCATGCTTAGCATGAAAATACCTAATAATGCTTCTGAAGCTGCCATCAGACAGCTGTGACTATTTTTCTGCAATATTCCCAAAGATGATGGCAAAGGGTTTAGTCCATGTGTCTGAGCTTGGATTCTACTATTTCATAGACCATGTCACCCTGCAGGTTTACTGAGAGGTCTACAGTTGCCTTACCTCTCTAATTCCAATAGAGGCATGAAGTCAAGGTCTAGGAGGAGGCAGCCTTTTCTCCTGGATACTGCTACCTTGGGCTGAGGGTGCTCAGATCTGAGAAGAATCCTAGCCACCAGTGATTCCACCTCAAAGGAAGTCGTGATGAACTTGCTAGCTTGGGTGCTTTTCATTTTTCTCCACATGCACCTGGAAATCAAAAATTGTCACTCCATCAGTTAGAATTGGTTTCAACAGACAAATGCACAAAGATGGGTTGATTTTCTTGTGCAAACAGAAGTGCAGAGGTAGACTGCTGAGGAATAGTACAATGGCTCAAAGATGCCAGCAGAGACCAGGTGCCCTGTATTTCTGCTCAGCCACCTCAGTGATCAACTGTCACTCTCATGGTCACAAGCCTCCCAGCTCCAATTCCTGTAAGAGATTAGAAAAGCAAAGAGCAAGGGCAGGGGGAGGTGAGACCCAATTGCATCCATGAGCTTTCCCAGATGTTCCATCCAGTGACTGCATTTACTAGTACATCTCCCTGGTAGGAGCTGTTCCATTCAGCACCCCTACGTGCAAGGAGGGGCTGGGAAACGCCTGGGCTTGCTGCCACCCTAAACAAAGTCAGAGTTGAATTATTAAGGAAAAGGAGAGAAGGGGTGTTGGGTAGATATCAGCCACAAAAAGTAAGGATCTTTTTCCTTCTGTATACCCAAAGTACAACATGAAAATTAATATATGTTACCAAGGCTTCAAATGAGAAATAATTACATTTGTTATAAGGACAACTAGAAGCTTCTATTCCCTTGTTTTTCCTCTACTGGCCTTGCAGATTTCTTACAGTTGGTATTTACTGTTGCCAAATCTAATTCATTCATTTATGAAGCTATCTCAGGCACCAGCAGAAGTCATAAACTATTCATCTCTGCAATGTTTATATTTGAGAAGGTCACAGTATTGAGTGTGTCTATACCCCAAGGCTGCCCTCTCTCTGTTTGAGCCTCTTGTGGCCCAGGCCTGCTATTTTTCTTTAAACAGTGAAATGAGATGTACACAGCTCAAAATACAATTGTGTTTTTCCACAAGCTCCAGAGAAATCCCAGTAAAATAGGTTTGGGCCTTCTCTGACTCCTGGTTTTTCCTCCCCTTCCTTCTCACTCTCCCTCTGCTTTTGGCCATAAGCAAGTGTCTAGTGATTAGAACAGCTTTACTATTTTTCATCATTTTTTCCCCACTATGGATATCTCTGGAGTCTTAACCTCAAAATGCAGAAGAGAGAAGATTTCAGCTCCTCAATCTTTCTTTCTTTTTTAATATATTTTCATTGACTTCAGAGAGGAAGGGAGAGAGCGGGGGAGATGGAAACATCAATGATGAGAGTGAATCATTGATCGGTTGCCTCCCGCACACCCCACACTGGGGATCAAGCTTGCAATCCGAGCTGGAATCGAACCTGGGACCCTTCAGTCTGCAGGAAGATGCTCTATCCACTGAACCAAACTGGCTAGGGCTGAACCTATTTTTACATGAGGAGAGTGAAGTTCATCAAAGTTAAATGACTAACCAAGTACTCAAAGCCAGGGTCACCTCTGATAATTGCCACCTGGACAACTTCTGGTTTCCTAAAGCAGAAACTAGTTTCTCCCACTTTTCACTCCAAGCCCACCACCCCTTCAAGCATCACCTTTCCCCAGGAGGCTTGGTTTTGTTTCAAGTCTTTCCCCCCGCCCGCCCTCACTCCCATGGCTTCCCACTCCTCTGTGGCCGCCTGGCTCTTGGTCACTCCTGCCCTCTCTTCCTGGGGCGTCCACTTGCTGGTCGGCTGCCAGAATCCTGGGGTCAGTTCTCCCTCCATGATGATGCTATCACTTGCAGGCCTCCAAGTCTCCAAGGAGGTGGTCTGGGAGGCTCCTTTCCTCTCCACTGCGCAAAGGCCCTCATACTGTCTTTCATTCCACCCAACACCATTAATGCTCTGCTCTGCTCTGCAACAAGCCTTTTATTGAAGGCTAATGGGGATGATGTCGGGGAAATATCAGACATTCTGCCTAGTAAAGTTCTAGAACCACCTCCACTGCCAGGGGGGCCACTGTTCCACTCCTTGTCTCCATCTGTAGAACACACAGCCAAATTTCACTCAGTCTAGCCCAGTGGTCGGCAAAATGTGGCTCGCGAGCCACATGCGGCTCTTTGGCCTCTTGAGTTTTTAGCAAAGGTCAGCTTAGGAGTACCCTAATTAAGTTAATAACAATGTACCTACCTATATAGTTTAAGTTTAAAAAATTTGGCTCTCAAAAGAAACTTCAATAGTTGTACTGTTGATATTTGGCTCTGTTGACTAATGAGTTTGTCTAGCTCATTCTTCCTCTATCCACAATGAAAGAACCAATCAGAATTCTACTCCAGAGGAAACCTACCCCCTCACTATCTCCAATCAGAACACATCTGAACCACCTCTCCAGCCCCAAGGAGAATACACTTTAACTTTACTATGTAGTTTTACACAGTTGACTTAACTTCTGCAAAACTGTGCCTTTTATTACAAAAAAAAAAAAAAAAAAAAGAAAAAGAACATTAAAGTGTGTTCCTAAACAAAAGAATAATTTTCCCCCTGAGGTAAATGCTTCTATGACTCCCCTGGAATGAGAAAGGCAACATATCTATAGTTAGTCCCTTTTTTAATAGTGAGTTCCCCTTCACCGCATCTGCCTGGGAGCAGAGTGAGGATTCAGAGGCCCAGATTCCAGTGCAAGTGCTGTCCCGAGCTGTATGGTTGGGGACAAAGGCTCCTATTTCTCTGGCTCTTAGTTTCCATGAATAGAAAGTGGGGGGTAGCACTAAATGGGCTCTCTAAGAATTCTAGCATTAAAATTCAAAAATTTCATTCCAAACTCGGTCATAATTGAGAACTATAAAAAAAAAAATCCAAATTCACATGTCTCAAAGAATATTCCTGGCTTGGGAATAAGGCTACATTTGCCTATGATTCCCCTCGGGCAGAAGGGCGGAATTAGAGGGTTTGAACTCAATGGAACACAAAGCTATTTCAGCAAGTGTGGGTTCCAGCTGAGAAGCCCAGCAAGCAGGCTTCTGCGAGCCTCCGCTGACCCCGTGGAGAGCTGCCTTTCCTCCCCGGGGTGATGTTGGAAAGCGGATGCCTTGCAGGCAGCACAAGGAATTTTTATTATTATTGGTTTTTCAATTTGTTCACATTTTGCTGTCATTTGCCTTAGTGGCTGTGGCTCTCTGCATTAAGATTTCGATTCCATTCCCCCCGGGCTCTGGTGTTTTATGGAGATCGCTAGTATTTGCTGTCTTTATTGAAGTTGGTGTTCAGCCCCTGGCTGCTGTGTTGAGCATAATCAAATGTCATTTATGAAGCCCTCCTGCCACAGGAGGACCGAGGGAGGCTCTGTGGCCTGTGCCTGAGCGACTCGAGGAGACAGGCAGCCTCGGAAGCACACGTCCAGGTGCTGATAAAATGCGGGATGGAGGCTTGATTACTTCTGACCCTGGCTTGCTGGTGGTGAGTTATAGGTCACGTACGTCTGCTCCAATGAGTTTTGTCTAGATGGGAGTGTCAGGTGCTGCCTGACGACTGAGCCATAGTCCTCGGCCTGCAATAAGCAGAACACGGGAGGCAACACAGCAGGAAGAGCAATGGACTCGGGTTCTGGACAGGGTTCTAATCCTGGCTCAGCCCTTCTTTACTGCGTGACCTCCACAAAGTCATTCTAGGGCTCAGCTTACTCATCTAAGGAGCTAAGGCTTGATTAAATCATCACGAAAGATCCTTTTACTCTAAATTGTTCTTTATTACTTTGGTGTAGCATTTTGCCCTGGCTGCCTTTTGTATGCTCGATTATTAACAGATGTCCATTCTCTACTTCCTGAATCTCACTTTCTAATCATGTTATCACAAACTCTGTAATTCTAGTATTTAATCTTGAAATGACTGTTACCCACTTAATAGCTTTTTGTCAAACTCTTTTCCTCTGGCTGCTGACAGTACCACCCCATTTCTCCCCACCACACTAAATGTTTTAACTAAGATCAATAATGGCTTCCATATTGCAAAATCCAATGAACGCATTTTAATTCCTTTCCTTCCCTGCTATCTCAACAAAATCTAAAGCAGTTGGCCACCCATTCTTTCTTGATACATTGGTTTTGATCATGTCAGATGCTCCTGGTTTTCTTCTCACCTCATCAGCTCCTCCTCTATGCTATTTCTAAATGACAAGTATATGCCACCAATTTCCAGATTTTTATCTGCAGTTCATACTTCTGAGTTCCAGATCCACATATACAACTGTCTATGTAGCATCTCTGTAAGATATCCCACAGACTCCTCAAATTCTGTGTCTTGAACAGAAGTCTTTATCTTCCTCCCATCCTAACTAGAGTTCCCTTATTAGTAAGTGGATTATCTGTTCATTGTGCCCATGCCAAATACCTTTTCTTTCCTCCATCCAATTCAGTTCCAAGTCCTTTTGTTTGTATCTCCAAAATATATCCCAAATAAGCCCTCTACTTTCTCTCTCAATTACCATCCCTGGTTGAAAGCACGTTTCTTTTGGATTGCCACCAAAGTGTCTCTTCTAGGCTTACTCCCAGTCCTAAGTCATCCTCTTTGCAGCAATTAATGTCATCGTTTCTAAGCACAAATCTGATCCCCTCACTCTCCACTTTCAAGTCCTCTAATAGGATCCTATTGCCCTAAGAATTAAAGTCCAAACATTCTACCTGGCTTCCGAGGCATTCGTGGCTAATCTCCTCTGGCACACTGGCTCTGGTCTTCTGTTCATTCTTCAAATTTGCTGTGCTATTTATAGCCTCACAGACTTCGAGGATGGTCTTCCCTTTCCCTGTGACACTCTTCTCACAAATTTTTAACTGGCTACCTTCACCTCCTAGTGAATTTTCCTTAAAAACACTCTAATGTAGCCTGGCTGGTGTGGCTCAGTGGTTGAGCATCAACTTATGAAGCAGGAGGCCATGGTTCAATTCACAGTCAGGACACATGCCAAGGATGCGGGCTTGATCCCCAGTGTGGGGCAGGCAGGAGGCAGCCAAACAATGATTCTCTCTCATCATTGATATTTCTATCTCCCTCTCCCTCTCCCTTCCTCTCTGAAATCAATCAATCAATGTGTGTGTGTGTGTGTGTGTGTGTGTGTGTGTGTGTGTATTAAGAACACTCCAATCTAAATCAGATAGTTTTTTTAAAGTATGTTTTTATTTAAAAACCAAACTGAATCTGTGTTTGCAATTTTAAGTAAACATAGGACTTTGTCTTTCCTAGAAGTGACCAGAAAAATTATGAGGTTTACTCTAATTTGTGTCTATGGGAAAGGAAGAATCTCCACCGCTGAACAGGTATAAATAAATAGTGCAAAATAAATATAAGAGTGTTTTTTGATAAAATCCTATGGGTCCTGCTTATTCACAGCAACAGCTATATCTCTAATGCTATGGGAAAATAACCCTTTTGAAGGCTCATGAAAGAGGCATTTTATGCTTCTGATAGGCTTACCGCATTTGAAGTATATTGGGCTAACTGCAGTAGCAAATAACCCTTCAAAAACGTGTAGCACAAACACAATACAAGCTTATTTCTTGCTGGTTGGGTGAACAGTGGCAATTATTTAAGGTCTCAGACAAGTGGAGGCTCTGCCATTTTTAAGACTTGGATATTAGTTTGTAGAGGTATTCACCCCTCCCATCTAGAAGAAATGTAGATGAAACTTCCTCCTGGGAAGTTTTCATGGGCCAAGCTGGGTGTCGCACACATCATTTCCATGTCACATTCTACCAGCTGGACCCCTTCACGCAGGTGTACCTATCAGCAGGAGAGGTTGGCGTCATACTGTCTGACCAGAAATAAGAGGAAAGCATGGACATCAGTGAGAACTAACAGTTTCTGCTGTGTGGCGCCTTATAGAACAGTAATTATAGGTTATAGCGATGCACATCAGCCAATGGATATAAATGAGATTACATTAATATTTATGTCTAAATTGTCCAAGACTTTTATCAACTAATTGACTACAGACCCTCAATGTCCTTATAAAAGCATATGTAGATTTTTTGTGGCACTATCAGCAAGATTTGTAATGAGCTCAGAAATAATTATATTTTTATTGGTTATCCTATTCAGAATTCCTCATAGCAACAACAAAAATGATAGCAAACCCATATTAGCAAACACTTGCTAAGGACTTTCTACATGCTAGTCACTCCTCTAAGAACTTTACATGTATCTGCTTACTAAATCTTCAAATAGTAGACCCATTTACCAGGTGAGAAAATCAAGGCACAGAGAGATCTAGTAACTTGCAATGTTTCAGAGCAAGTGAATGGCAGAACAGGATACAAATTCACTGTCTGGCTCCAGAGCCTTACTGTTACATCTCTATACTCTACCCTCCCATGCCTCTATTGCCTGTATATAATACAGGCATTATCTTCATTTGCTTCAGCTGCCATCTATAATAATAAAAGCATAATATGCTAATTAGACCGGACAGCCAAACGACCTTCCAGACATCCTTCCTGATGAAGCATGGCAGCAGGGGCCAAGGCAGAGGCAGTTAGGGGTGACCAGGCAGGCAGGCAGGCCATCGATTAGGAGCCAGCAGACCCAGATTGCGAGAGGGATGTCCAATTGCTGTTTTAGGCCCAGGATCAGGCCTAAACCAGCAGTCGGATATCCCCCAAGGGGTCCCAGATTGCGAGAAGGTGCAGGCTGGGCTGAGGGGATCCCCCCACCCCACACAAATTTCGTGCAATGGGCCTCTAATAATAAAATAACTTAGATAGGGTGGCTTAAACAACAGATATTTATTTTCTCACAGTTCTGGAAGCTAGAAAAGTCCAAGATCAAGGTTCAGACAGGGTTCCATTCCTGATGAGAGTTCTCTTCCTGGCTTGTATGTGACCACCTTCTTGCTGTCTTCACATGGCAGAGGGAGAGGAAGAGAGCACGTTCCCTGGTATTGCTTCTTCTATGAGGACACCAGGTCTATCAGATCAGGGCTACACCCTTGTGACCTCAGTTAGCCTTAATCAGCTCCTTAAAGACCTTATCTCCATTACAGTCGCAGAGAGGTTATAGCTTCAACTTATGAATTTAGGGGTCACATCCACTCCATAGTAGGAGCTCTTTTCTGGCACTTCCCAAGCCATAAATCCTTAAGGTGCCTGAACTCCAAAAATTAAAAGATAGCCCCTCTCCTAAATTCCATCTTCTCCTTTAGCACCTCGATTCTATGCAACAAAGCTCATGTGCAAAATTTCACAAAGCTTCCTCAGAAAACTGGTCCTGTAGCTCTCTCTGTCCAGAATATCAATTCCAGCTCCTCATCTCAGTCTAAAAAAGTGAGCTTGCACCCACCTTTTGTTCTCATGCACTCCTCTCTTTCCCCAGAGGCAAAAGTCCTTTCTTTTATTCCCCAAATAGAGTCTCCATTCCTACCCCATAAAAGTTAGCTCATGCTGGGAGAGAGATTGCCAGTTTATCATAGTCTGAGTTTCAATGTGGCTAGGCTGGCACAAGGCATTCTGGGGTATACCCCCCTCTTTCCATGTACAGCCAAATTGACCTGTAGAAGTGGGCGGAGCTGGGTACACAGCTTGTCAGTTGTCTCTGTGCTGCAATCAAGTAGTGTTGATCCCTTCCAGAGGAAAGGGGGATTTACTAACGGGTGACCCAAAACAGGAAGAGACAATATCTGGGGCCATCAGATGAAGCTGTCATGATGCAGATGGCTTTGGGGAAGATAGTGTGTGTTAGCTAGGCCATTGGCCATTATGTATGACAGCCGCATGGCCTGAATTTTCTAAGTCAGTCCAATTCCAAATATTCTATCACCTTGTCAGACCACATAATCCAATTTTTCGTTTGGAAAATGTGGCCACCAAATCTTTAAGACTTTAGATCAGCATATTAGTTCAGGGGATAGAACCAACCTTCATAATACTGAAGGATATGCTTTGGCAAAATAAACCTTCTTCATGGGCAAAATTAAAGCTAATAAACTAAAGCCATAGAGACCTCTGGAAAGAGGAATGCCATTCTCTAAAGTCAGTGTAAGAGGTTTGCCTGCCCTGAGAAGCATTTGTAAAATCAGACAGGATGGGAACCTCTTCCCAGTAGATGGGAGAGAGGAAGCCCTGAGGGAGGGCAATGCGGTGGGCAACCCCCAAACTTCTAACCCCACCCTGCCAGGCCAAAGAGGAGGGTCTCAGGGGCTAGTCAGGGCAATTAGCCCTAGACAAAGGTTTAGGGAGGGAAACTGAGGATCCCATTATAACCCAAAGTTGCAGTAACTGAAATCTACCACAGGCCAGAAAGCTGAGCATTGCAATTTAGTATCCGTCCCAGAGAGGAGGGATGGGAATAAAGAAACTGGTGTTTACACACTCTGAAAAAACATTCTACCATTCCCTGGCTGAACAAAATTGTTCAGCCTGTATAAAAATTATGTTCAGATGTCAATATTCTGCAAAATACCTCTATACTTGTTTGTGACACCTGGTTTTATTTTACTTTCCTGATTACTATCCATTTTTAAAACTCTAAATCTTATTTTTCCTTAAAAAGAGGATTTTGTATTTTCCTTCTCCTCGGTCAGAATAGAGAGAGGGCTTGGGTTTCTATTAGAAAATACAGTTTATGGTGTAGCAGTGAGTTTGATAAGCATAGGTGTTTGGGGATTCAACAAAGCTTAGCTAGATCAAGTAAGTATGCATCTGTGTGCACATGTGTGTACATATACGTGTCTTGCATGCATGTATGGGGGAGGGGCACGGGAGTACATATGAAAAGGACGCCGGGGGTATTGATCTCTTCCAGGTCCAGACTGAAGCTGACTTGATATGTCAACCCCAATCCCTGAACTACATATTCTGATCAATGAATCACAAAACTCTCAAATCATAATGAAGGGGAGCAGTTGACTGAAATTGGCAGTTCTTAAGCACATCTACTTCCCTTTGTCTATAGGTCAGTGTAGTTGTGTTACCGCTAGGAAAGGAAGGGGACCAGGAAGATCAATGTTAAGTTTTAATCTATGTGTGTCTGGTGTTGGTGGGTGCTAAACCTTCTCTAAGACCCACTGCAGTCTACCCTGGGAGGACAGGGCCCATTTCAGCAGACACATCTGCCCACAAGCCCCTTGCCCTTTCATGCTCCTAGCTGCCTCTTCCTCACATTAGCCAATTGTGTCTCCTCTCTTACAGCTAAAGTCAGACATGTTTTAAGGGAATATTTTAATATTTTAATTGTATTGATCACAGTTGTGGGTTGAATTATGTCACCTCCAAAAATATGTTTAAGTCCATCCTCTGTACCTGTGAATGTGACCTTATTTGAAAATAGGGTTTTTGACATTTTAATCAAGTTAAAATGAGGTCACAAGGGATTCCGTTGGGCCCTAATCCAGTGGCTTGTGCCTTTAAAGAAAAAGAAGAGGGGGGTTTGGACATACAGACAGAAAAGAAACAGATGGAAGGGGAGCACTGGGTGACAATGGAGACAGAGATTAGAGTGATGCAGCTACAAGCCAAGGAATGCCAGCAGCCACCAGCAGCTGGGACAGGCCTGAACAGATTCTCCTGCAGAACTTCTAGAAGGAACCTCTGTCCAGAAGGTACCAACACCTTGATTTTAGACTTCTGGCCACAGTAGTCACAGGAAATGGGGTAAACAGCATGTACCAAAAGCTATGTTTTTTAATTCACCAGTTACTGTGTGTGTGTGTGTGTGTGTGTGTGGGTGTGTGTGTGTGTGCACGCGCGCGCAAAGAATGGCAACCAGCTGAAACCGGTTTGGCGTCCGTCTGCGGACTGGAAGGTCCCAGGTTCGATTCCGGTCGAGGGCATGTACATTGGTTGTGGGCACATCCCCCGGTGGGGAGTGTGCAGGAGGCAGCTGGTCAATGTCTCTCTCTCATTGATATTTCTAGCTCTCTATCCCTCTCCCTTCCTCTCTGTGAAAAATCAATAAAATATATTTAAAAAAAAAAGAATGGCAACCACAAAAGATGTCTTAAAATTGACAAAATTGAAGGGTATTGATTTCCCTATCAGGCTAGGGTTCAGAGGCTAGATGGCCAGCAGTTAGGACATTGTAGGGGGGACTCCTGCACTGAAAGGCAGACTACATGACTTCCTCACGTTCATAATCACTAGGAATCCGTGAGTCTCTGAGGCAGAACAGTATCATGCTGAAGAGCAAAGATCTGGAATGAGAAAAAACTGGATAAGCATCCTGGTTTCACTAAATACTAGCTACTTGACCATGAACAAATTTCTTCATGCTAAGAGCCCCAAAGTAATAAAGCTTTTTTAATGAGTCAGCATTCCTAGATGGAAGAAATTGACACCAAAGGATAATTTGAGGAGAAGAGAAATTTGTTAGAGGATATTGGGCACCAGTAAAATCCACTGCTGCTTCTGATGTCTCCAGAAATATAGTTGCTGCTGTTGCTTCTGCTTAATACTATTTAAAAAGGGGTTTTGCAAAATAAAAAGGGAAAAATAGAGAGAAATAACTCATGGACATGGACAACAATATGGTGGAGGGGGGTGGATGGAGGGATAAAAGGTAATGGGAAATTTAATTTTTCAATTTAATTTTAAAATTGAAAAAAAAAAACCACACACAAAATCAGGAATAAATAAATAAAAAGGGCTTATTGGGATAACTTCTGCTTTTCCTTGTCAGCTGTGAAGTGAACCTTTCTGATTGGTGGAATGTAGGTCATGGGCCTATGCCCTACCTGCAAGGGAGGCTGGGAAAGGAACTATGATAATGGTTGCTATGTGCCAGGCACTTTTCTCTAATTCCATATACTAATTCACTAAATCTTCACAAGTCTGTATGTCATCTCCATTTCACTGGTGAGGAAAATGAGGTACAGTAGAGGAGAGTAACTTGGCTAGTACAAGCACACTTCATTTTACTGAGCTTAGCTTTATTGCACTTCACAGGTGTTTCGTGTTTTACAAATTGAAGATAAAACCCTCCACTAGTAAAAAGATTGCAACTTGTTTTGTGGCCATACTTGTCTTTTTGTGTTGATCTGGAACCAACCCCGAGATCTCTCTGAGTTATGCCTGTACATGCAGAACTGGCATTAAACCTCATTATCTGGTTCCAGAGCCCACCGTCTTTGGGAATATTTCTTTCTGTTGTTCACCTGCTATTTCCAGCTTCTACAGAGAAGGCCACTGTCCACCTCCAAAACCAACAGACTCTTCAAAAGAAGGGGATTCAATTCAGCATGACCAACTTAAAAGTAAATAGAAGTCCATTACAATTTACAACCTACCTCACAGAACTGCCACACGTATTAAAAGAGAATAATGCACATATAATCCTATATAATAAAAGCATAATATGCTAAGTGTCCAACCTATTAGTCAACCGTTTGGTCAATCGCTCGACCAGTCTCTATGACGCTCATTGACCACCAGGGGGCAGACACTCCGACCAGTAGGTTAGCTTGCTGCTGGGGTCAGGCTGATCTGGACTGGGCAAGAGGGCTGGACATGCTCTGGAGCCCTCCCACGGTCCCTCCCCAGCCTGCTGACCCCAATCGGGACTAGGCGACACTGCCCCAATCCACCTTGATCACCGGCCAGGCCAAGGGATCCCACCTATGCACGAATTCGTGCACTGGACCTCTAGTTATTACTATAGTTATGGTGCCAAGTAAGGACTCTGACAGTGGACATTTTTATTTTTTATTTTTTTACATATATTTTTATTGATTTCAGAGAGGAAGTGGGAGGGAGAGAGAAATAGAAACATCAATGATGGGAGAGAATCATTGATTGATGGCTGCTTCCTGTACACTCCCTACTGGGGATTGAGCCCACAACCCGGGCATGTGTCCTTGACTGGAATTGAACCCAGGACCCTTTAGTCCGAAGGCTGATGCTCTGTCCACTGAGCCAAACTGGCTAGGGCTCAGTGGACATTCTTTATAATAATGATTATTGCTATTACTACATCATTCTTGACTTTGCTCAACCACCTCTTGGCTGCTTCTGCCATTTTTTACTTATTTTATTATAGTTCTGTCACTCGTTCACCCTGTGACTCCAGCTAAGTGACTTTACCTCTCTGAGCCTCAGTCTCCTCACCTGTAAAATGGAGTTGAGTTTGGAAAAGGGCAAAAAGTTTGAACTACATGATTTCCAGGGCTCGTCCAGCTTTGACATGTTTTTCCACTCTGATCTTCCAGCCCACAGAGCCCAAGCCCTTCCAGTGAATTTCTGTGATTCACATCATCCGTAACTCACAGTTTCATTCCAGGTTACATGCCACATTTTGTTGTTCTGTAATTGTTTCCTGTTGTTTTCTCTCAGAATCTGTTGCCCAAAAAATGGCATGTCAGAACACACAGCATTTTTTTTTTTTTTTAGAAAATGGATCAATTTTATAAATAAGAGATTAGCTGTAGCAGCTCTTATATGTACACACACACACACACACACACACACACACACACACACACACACACACACACAAAACATGATACGATGCTCTGGTGGGCAGTCCAGTGTGGCAGGACCAGGTCAGTTGACTGTCAGAGAGAAAGAGATCTATATCGTTCGTTGCCTCACAAAAAGTCCTGAAGATTTTCTAGAAATAGCAGATTCTCCAGGTGTCCTGGGACCTGAGGGGTGTCCGGGATGCAGGTCCTCTGCAGCTTCTTAGAGGCATGTAGCAGCATTGCCTCCACTTTCTCCCCTTATCCCCCATATTTATCTCCCTAGTGCATTAACAAGCAAAGGGTCCTTCCGTCTTTGTTCTCAGATGAGATTCTTACAGTTGAGATATTTTGCTCCCCTTATCTTGTAACTTTTAAATTTTTGGTATCTCCATTTGAACATTCATCCAACTACACATTCAAAGTACCCTAAAAACCATGAATTACTTTGCCTTAGTTAACGTTCTGCCATGATCATATTCATTATTTTGGTGAATGGCACCACCATACAAATAACTGCCCAAAGCTGAATCCATGATTCCTTCTTCTCTTTCATCTCTACCTATTAATAGTTCAAGTATTTTACAGCCTACCTCTTAAATATAATTTTAAATATAATCTATATGCTCCCCTCTCTTTAACAGCTGCCACTGCCTTATTCTAGATACCATCTGGATTACAGCAGTAGCCTCCTAACCCATCTCTCAGCCTGGAGTCTGGTCCCTTTCCAACACATTCCCCTCCCTGAAGACAGAGTAAATCTGTCTAAAGTGAAATCTGACCCTTCCACTCACCCCTATTAAAATCTTTCAATAGTTCCCCTTAGTTTTCAAGATAAAGTTCAAACTCCTTAGTTTAGCACATAAAACTCTGTGATCTGGTCCCTGAATAACTCTCCAGCCTCTTCCCTCTCTTCCCCCACTCCTCTATCGCACATATCCTTTATTCCAACAACAGTGAAATAAACCCACCATGTTAATGAGTCCATGCCAGGTACATGCATCACACACCATCTGCATTAAATAAATGCCCCAGTCATCCTGCCTCGGTCTCCAGTTTATCCAGTATCCTCACTCCATTTCAAAATGCAGCTTAATGGCCAATTCCTTAGGTAGGGTGTCTTAGCTAATCATTTAATTTGATTTACATTTACTTATTTTGTACTTCTGTAGAAACCCTAGAATAAACTTTTTTCCCTGAAAAAAATGGATGGATGGATAGATGAATGTTTATTTTTTTTAATTGAAATATATTCGACCATATAACATTAATGATCATTTTACATTAAGATGTAAAATATGTTAATTTGATGCATTTATATATTGTAATATGATTGCCATTATAGTGATAACTAGCACCTCTATCACTTTATTTAATTATCTTTTCTTTTTTAGTGATTGGAATTACTGACTCCCAGTCTCTTAGCAAGTTGATGTCTATAATATAATTTTTGTGTCTATGTTCACTGTATGGTGCATTAAATCTCTAGTATTTATTACTCGTAGCAAGTTTGAACCTTTAAACAACTGTCTTACTCCATCTTCTGGTAACCACAATTTTATCTTCTCATTTTACAAGTTTGTCCTTTTTCAGATTCAACATAGGTGATATCATACAATACCTGTCTTTATCTGTATGACCTATCTCAGCATAACATCCTCAAGGATCACAAATGTCAGGATGTCCTTCTTTATCATGACTGAATAATATTCCATTGAATGCCTTGACCCATTCATCTTACATCTCCATGGCCTAACACAGTCCCAGATGCATACTCAATAAGAATTTATGAGTTTATTTTACCTGAAAGGTGTTTTTGTGCGATTAATCAAACTCCTAGTCTCCCTTTATGCATTTTTCCCCCTTCATGAATTCTGAACCTAAAAGTATATGTCATCTACCCTAAGCAGTATCCCAGGCAAGTCTGTATATGGATCTACTACATTTACATATGCCATGGATTTCCTCTGCTTATTCTCTCATAAAAATACAGAATTGCCAGTGTAAGAGTCAGAGCCCTTTAAGATATTCTAATTCAGTAAGTAACCAACTAATGTGAAGTAGTGGAAGCTACTGGCAGGACCCTCCTAGGACACCCTCCCATGCATGCCAAGACTGTTGGCTGCCTGGATTTGGGGGGATCCAGGCCACGTGGGGATAGCAACGCCTTTCAATAAAAACACAATATGCCAGCCAGCTGCAAATCCTATCTGCAATTTCTTCTCTTCCTCCTTCGATCCCAGGGAAATATGTCAGTGGACGCTGTCAGGTAAGAACTAGCCATTGATCTATAGGGCGTGAGGCAAGGCGAGAATATTGATGTCACAGATCCTCTCTGTGTATAAGCTGCTCTGAAGTAGGGGAAGTGCCTTGAGAATTCAGGCTTCCTTTGCTAATAAACACCTGAAAGGGTTAAATCACCAGCATGCTCTGCCTCCACACTGGATGTCAGTGCCCTCACAGCCAGCAGTAATTTGGGCCTAGAAATTGGGGTTTATATAAGTAAAGCAATTATCTTTCCTCATTCTTTTCCTGAGTATGTTTTTTTTTTTCCCCCTCAGTGTCCAGGTGAGTGTGAGAGACCCCATCAAATAGTAAAATAAACTTGACTAAAGATTTGAACGACCTGGGTTCTAGCCCCAGGTGACTGACTAATACTTCCTTTCCCTCTCTCCTGGTGTTGGCTTCTTCCTAAGTAAACTGATGATTTGGACCAGATCAGATATTCTTAACCTGAGGCTCATGGATGGGATTCGGGGTTCTGTTAATCCTAGAAATTAGATACAACATTTGATTCATACCTACATCTTTCCTAGGAGGAAGGAGCATGCCTTCTGTCAGTTCACAAGTGAGTCCATGCCTCCCCAAATTCATGAAATTAAGGATTGTACTAGAGCTCAGCATTTGTAATTCTTTGGGGCCAAGTATATTTTAACACTGGAAAACAGCTGAAGTTAGAGGGAGAAGTTGAACTTGATAGTAGGACAGGCTTGGGTTCAAATCCTGGGTCCTCCACTTACTTCCTGTGTACCTTTGGGTGAGTCCTTTACCTCTGGGCCTCTATTTCTATAAAATAGCAATAACAATACCTACCCCACACTGTTGTGAAAAAAAAGAGAAACAGTGCATATGAAAAAAAATGTGTGCTAGCATGTCAGAAATTTTCAATGAATGCTTACTCAATGTATACTTAAAGAAGCTTAATGTTGAGAGCTACTACTTCATTTTGCACCTAGAAATCTTGCCATATAAACTGATACTTTCTCAGGTGTACTCATGGCCATAGTCTTCAGAGTTGTTTTTTACCTGCACGTGGGTAAGACATGAAGTAGGCCTACATGATGAACATGTTTCTGCACAAATGGAAATCCATTAGAACTAAGGTCCTCTAAGAAAAGGGCGGGGTCTGGGTAATATGACTAAGATTAGATCTAAGCAAAGAGAGAAAGGTTCTTTCTCCTGAGAACTTATTCTGAAACCAGGTCTGTCCCCAAAACCTAGTAATTCCAGGCGATGACTCAGGACCATGCAATGGGGAGTGTGGGGCTGGAGACAGCAGTGGAGAAGACTGGAACTGACAAGAAGGTGGCCGCCAGTCTACCTGCACCATGAAAGACCTCCCAGATGAACATGTAGAATGAGTCCATAACATCCCACCACCACTTCCTGCACTCATGTCACCAAAAGACTGGCTGCTCTATGTCTACATCTCCCCGTGTAGCTATTGTGACACCCTTTCTTCTTCAAAGATGTTTAGCAAATACT
Organism: Eptesicus fuscus; assembly: GCF_027574615.1. Taxonomy (NCBI): domain Eukaryota; kingdom Metazoa; phylum Chordata; class Mammalia; order Chiroptera; family Vespertilionidae; genus Eptesicus; species Eptesicus fuscus. The sequence continues at coordinate 32,160,259 of NC_072494.1, read as the reverse complement.
CATTCAATAAAAAATAAGCTCCTGCTGGCCAGCGTGACTCAGTAGTTGAGCATCAACTATGAAGCAGGAGGTCACAGTTCGATTCCAGGTCAGGGCACGTGCCCGGGTTGCAGGCTCGACCCCCAATGTGGGCATGCAGGAGGCAGCCAATCAATGATTCTCTCTCATTGATATTTCTATCTCTCTGTCCCTCTCACTTCCTCTAGTAAATCAATGAAACAGTATCTTTAAAAAAAAAAAAAAGCTCCTGCCAAGACCGGTTTGGCTCAGTGAATAGAGCGTCGGCCTGCAGACTGAAAGGTTCCCAGGTTCGATTCCGGTCAAGGGCATGTACCTTGGTTGCGGGCACATCCCCAGTGAGGGGGTGTGCAGGAGGCAGCTGATCGATGTTTCTCTCTCATCGATGTTTCTGGCTCTCTATCCCTCTCCCTTCCTCTCTGTAAAAAAATCAATAAAATATATTAAAAAAAAAAGCTCCTATAACAAGTTAAGGAATATCCATAGATAGAGTGGATATATCAAAATTAAATTAACCTTCAAGGCATTATCTTCTCTTTGAATAAAAGGAAATAAAGTCCAAGAACATAGTAGAAGACAGAATAGGTTTGAGTCCAGATGTCTTTGACAAAAGCTTTTAAACTAAACCCTGAGCCCTCCAGACAGTGATACATAATATATGTCCCTTGTTCTCAAGGAGCAATGGAAAACACGGACACGTAAATGGAAAACTTTGATACAATCCTACATTCTCTCTAGCTTGAAGGCCAACACTGGAGGCTATAAGAGCAAAGAAGATGTTCAACTAGAAATGGTGGGGAGGAAAGGTACGTGTGAAATCTGCAGTTCAGTCGCTGCTTTTTGAAGAATTGAATCTTTAAAGGTGGAGAAAAGGCAATTACAGGGGGAAAGTTAGGGAGAGGTGGGGGAGATAAGAAATCAAACGAAGGACTTGTATGCATGCATATAAGCATAAACAATGGACACAAAACTCTGGGCGGTGAAGGCATGTATGGGTGTGGGGTGGGGGGGGCAATTGTAAGATATGTACACATATAATACCTCAATTAAAAAAATAAAAAAAAAAAAAAAAAAACAAAAAAAGAAAAGGCAAGGCATTCGAAACAGAAGAATGAGTTCATGCAAAGTCACAGAGGCAAGAGTGAGATGTCAGGGAACCCAAAAGCATATGTTTCTTGGATGTAAATGTCTCTGGCACTGTGGCTTGCAAACACCCTGAGTTTTCCCAGCCACCCCCAGAGATGGGACTCTGCCCTTTTGTGCTAAATGAACTTGTGATCTGGTGCTCTGAAAAGAAACAAGGGCTTCGGAGACCCCAGAAACTATTTTTTTTATTTCTTTTCCCCTCCTCTGACTCAGACATCCCAATCTTATCACGAAAGGTTACAATTTCCCTGGGAAGAGATTGTGCTGACCTTGGGTTTTCACAACGAGTGTGGTATTTCTGCTTGGCTGCACAGCCTGCTGAAACACTGCTAAAATAGCTAGTGAGCAAGACATCCCAAAGGCAGGCAGCTGCAATATGAGGACCAAGCCGGCATCGGCCTGTGGTCAGTTCACCTCAAGTGAGGAAGAAAAGGCGACTCTTTTCTGAGAAGTCATAATATTCCGGGGCCTCACTGCATTTGCCAGCTCAGTTCCACCTGCACCACTTTCTCATGTAGCTGCAAACAAGAGCGTGTACTCACTGGAGGGGTGTATGAAAAAGAAAAAACAACATGTTCTAGAAAGAAGGGTTCAAATGTGCAACCTATTTCATCAGTTAGGTTGACTAAGACTCTCCAAGGCTTCGGTCAAAACAGAGAACTATTTCTCACTGCAATACTCTGGACTTAGTTGTTATAAATGTTTTTATGAGATTTGATTTCTGGTGGTTTTTAAGAAAGATAATGTTTAGACCTAGTCTTTTTTCCTTCTAAGAGTTGTAGAAACCGGTTTGGCTCAGTGGATAGAGCGTCGGCCTGCGGACTGAGGTTCGATTCCGGTAATGTACCTTGGTTGCGGGCACATCCCCAGTGGGGGATGTACAGGAGGCAGCTGGTCGATGTTTCTCTCTCATTGTTTCTAGCTCTCTATCCTTCTCCCTTCCTCTCTTTAAAAATTAATAAAATATATTAAAAAAAAAGAGTTGTAGAAAAGAAACCTGACCCTAATATTATTGATTAGATTGGTTCAGTGCTTAAATTGAGACGCCAAATAAGCCAGATAAGTATTTCCCACTGCATTTTCTTAATTCTGAACATTCATGAAAGAGATGGCCCTTCCTCGGCCCATATTTGCTAAATGCATTTATATTTAGGGTTTAATTCCTTGGAGTTAACAAACTTTTAAAAAAAATCTTATAAAGAGGGGGTAAATAAATTACCGCTTAGTATGACTATTTTCTTCATTTTATTGGCCCCCAACACCATTGATGGCACTTAACAAGGAGTACCTCTTGATATAAAAGGGACTGTTCTTTATTTTATTTTTTATTGATTTATTTTAAAGACAGAGAGGAAGGAAGAGAGAGGGGGACTGATTTGTGGTTCCACTTATTTATGCATTCATGGGTTGACTCTTGTATGTGCCCTGACCGGGGATCGAATCCACAACCTTGGTGTATCAGGAACGCACTCCAACCAACTGAGCTAACCAAACAGGACAGGAAGCATTTTTAAAAGTAATTTTGGAGTTTGGGATATGCCTA